>NC_059354.1:2710000-3060000 GCF_019703515.2 Myxocyprinus asiaticus | reverse complement strand
GGCAAAAAGAAACACATTTCTCCTGAAATTCTGTTTTCTCCTAAAGTCTATTGTTTTAGAGAGATGAAGGCTATTCCATGCATTACTGTTTTGAAAAAAAGAATCTCTAACTATGATTGAGAGGGAAGTGGACGGCCCAGATGCACAACAAAAAGACAAATAAATCACAGTCTCTAGTTTGAGAAACAGACTCCTCACAGGTCCTAAACTATCAGCTTTTTAATGCCAAAGACCTGCATTGCTGCAAGAGGATTCTTGGACAAACAGAAAATTTATTTAAATCGAAATAGCCATTTGTAACATTCTAAATGTCTCTAAATCGTCTCTAAAGTACATAATGTGCATTGTGACTAAAACACATTCCTATTTCAGGTTTATTCTCATTCATGGATGTCAAAGTATTTTGGCTATTAAGTTAACATACTGTGCAAAACTAATATAATGCAATATCATAGAGGAGGAAATGTATCCTCTGTGATATTGCAGCAATTATCCAGATATGGAATGAGATTGTTAAGCAAACTGTTATCAACTCCTACATGCCAAATGAATAAAATAAGTCAAAAATAAACATTTCACACAGTGTTTAGTGAGAGATATGATTGATTCAAACACTAAAATTGGTTGTTCTGTATATGTATTATTGTATTACAGTTGTAATAATAAAGTCTTAATTAACATTATGATTATTTAACATACTGAGATATTATTATTAAGTAAATTTTAGCATATGGTTACATTATGTTTTGTGATTTCTCATACAGTACCTTCTTTATATAACATCCATCCCTTGCGCACTTTTGGCCTCTAGCGGGTGAGGCTTTTCAGACAGATAAACAGCAGCACAAGGTAGGGAAGTACAGCACAGCACCGTGAGTGAGAGTGTTACCCACTAGGACAGTTTATTTTGAACAAGAGTGGCGAAGGGTTAAGGAATTTAATGCAGGAGTACAATACCAAACTGAGCGGAGAGTGAAGATACGAGGAACCGGAGGGCGGGGAAAAAAAATAATGTTCAGTGAAAAGTCAAAAGAAGATTGCAATGTATGTAATTGTAACTATATTAGATATTATTAATAAAACACAGGAACTCGTGTGGGCATTTTTTGCCCCCATATTTTGAATTTCGTGGATAATTTTGTCAATTTTGGTGCCATTTTTGCTCCAAGTCCCCGTTAATATCCGACACTATTGGCATTGTATCTTTCTAAGTTATTTAAAAAGTTTATTTTAGACATATAGTAGAAAGTTAACAAGATATCCCGAGATATATGTCAAAATGCATTGTGTTAATGTTTGGCACAGTTAAAACATTGCCTACCTTAAAAACAAGTGAAGTTTGATCAGTGGTTAAACGTGTTCAGATGGTTCCCTTGTACCTGAATGAACGGCCCCTTTCCAGAATAAAATGGAATATGCAGAAAATCACAGTATTACAGTTCTTGTATTGTGACAGGGCAGAAAGTCTTGAAGAAGCTAGAGAAGTGAGGACACCGGCGGCAGTTTATGCAAGCTGCTGTGCTCATGATGCTGTGCCCTGTGGGCTTCCGTCATGCCGCGCACAGCATGCTTCAGTTTATAAGCAGATTTAGCTTTCTTCTTCCCAAAAATTCAGAAATATTATGTTTTTTTTGTTTTTTTCTGAGAGAGAGAGAGAGACACCAGGAGAGAGAGAGAGAGAAATCACAGTAATGTAACAGACAGCTAGGTGATTTTTGTGTGAATTTTCCATTGTGCAAAAATGTACATGTTCTTTACATTGCTTAAAGGTTGTGTTTCAGGAAAGTACACTACAATCAGTACGCTACTCAACCTTACAAGTCCTGAACCTGACATCAGCATTGCCAAGGAGACGCCAGACAGAATTAGCTATTGATTAGGACAACAAAGTCAGAGGAGAATGAGAGCGAGCAAGAGAGAGAGAGAGAGAGAGAGAGAGAGTTGGCGCCAAAGAGGAGGAAATGTTCCAGCAGTGCGATTTACTACAGGGGGATCTCTCCAGCTACAAAAGCCAATTTACACACACACACACACACACACACACACAGTGTCAGCAGCAGTCAATAATGGAAATTGGATGCCCCTCCACATAGCCATGGTGACACCCCCACCTCCTCATTAAAGCACCTTGAAAGTTTTAGGGCAATCCATGATCCTGATGGATTTCCAATGGAGCCAAGATCCACACGCAGCCGTGGTGGAGTTTTAAAAAAGGTTACCTGTGTTTCAGAATTAATGTCACACCGAACAACCGACACACTCTTATTAAAGGCCATTTACTTAAGTGGCAAATGATAAAAGATTAAAAAGTTTAGAGGTCACTTGTGTGATTTACTTGAATGATGTGAGCTTGTATGTGAGATTTTAAGACAACTCATGGTCTGATTAGATTGGATCCTTACACTGGTATTTAAATCAGTGGTTCTCAACTGCTGGATCATAACTCAAAAATGGGTTTGTGAACAGCAGGAAAGAAAAACACAATTCTAAATATAAATAATCAAATGCAACTAACCATTTGATTGAGCAAAATTAAGATAGAAAAAAAAATAGGCTTATCAGCTTTGAAAGAGGAATAGAAAACACCTCCAGTATCTTAGCAAAGGCTGTGTGTCCAATCAAACTGGATTTTTTCATTATTCAAGCCTAACAACACCCTAGAAATTCTCTAGCAACCACACAGAACAACCTAACAACCACAAAGCAACAGGCCAAAAATTAACTTAGAACACATTAGTAACCATCTAGCAACACCCTGGCAACCAGCCACACACCCCAGTATCATGGTGGCAATTTTTGCGCAGGGAAGCAACACTGACAAATATACATGTAGCCCTGTGGCATGTGTTGGACTTTATTTATTTAAAAAAAATTTTACAAGTCCAATGTAAATTCCTATTTCAATTCCAGTTGACATTTAAATAGCTTTCAGGTTAAACCCATGCAAATCATCTGATTTAACACAACATAATATATTTTTTATGTAGGCTTACTTTTTTATATCGTATGTAAAAAAGTCACATACTTGCACAAAAATGCAACATATATATGTAACATATATTTTCCTTAAATAATAGATTATTACCATCTCATTTTAATACATATATGCCCAAACAATATGAACTATAGTTTTATATATGTGTTAACTGCAGTATACAGATTTCTGTACAGGAAGGCATATGAAAAACCTTTTAACTTACACTGTAAATAAGTATGAAATACTTTTATTTTTGTATGTTCATATTAACACTATTTGTTAAATCAAGTCTAATCAAAGACTCAAGTTTACGCATTGTATTACAAGTATTATTTTGCTTCAAAAACAGTACCCACAAAGTCCATCCATCCATATTCTATAGCTGCTTTTCCTATGTAGGTTTGCGGGGGGTGACCAGTTAACTACGGTTGGAGTCACTATTATTGCAATTCCGTTTGCTGACACTAGTGCCACAGAAATGACACATTTTGCCTTTAACAACATACTGAAAAAAAGTATTGCAATTGAACTATGGATTTCAATGTAATGTGTTAATTCATTGTGATTAATAATTTAAATAATGTGTAAAAAAAAAAAAAAAATTATGCAATTAATCATGTCCTCAGACCATAATAAGGAATATTCCTAATACCAAAGCAATTCATGCTTGAATTACCTGTTTTCAGGCAGAGGGCAGTAAGTGAAACACCAGCTGTATAGGCAACATGCAGCAGTACAGACAACAAAGCACACTCAGGCTTGCTTGCAGAGGAGCAAGGCAGGCAATAAGGGCTGATCACTTAACTCATCAGAAATATTCATCACAAAATAATGCACAGCAACATCTCAGCAAACCCATTTTGCCGGACCCCATCTCGTTCAAATTTACGTGACATGCGTCGTGGGACTCGTTATACTCTCGGCGCTACCACTTCACTCTCGAGTTGCGCCGCCGCTCTTGCGCTATCCCGAAAAATGTGCATTAAAAAATTCCTGAAAATGAAAAGGAACACCTGTCTGGCAGCCAGAAACACAAGGAAAAAAGAAGAAGATGAGGAAAAGAGGAAACAGGACAGCAGTAAGTGATGGACATTGTGATGAATGAATTAAGGATGATCACAGACAAACCCACGTCTTGTTGTCCAATTTCAGTTGTATTTCACTTTTATTATTTGTAAAATGCATGATTTTAAATAGTATACACTAGAATCGAGGTTAGCTTTTGAAGAGTGTAAACAGTTTTTAACGTGGGCTGAAACACAACAGGTGGTACCGGGAATGATGGCTACAACACCGTTGTCATGATCAATTGAGTCTGCCCAGTAAATCGAGTCCCCATATGACGTCACAGCAATTCCATTGGCTCAAAGAGCTAGTAATGGGTACTCTATTCAGTGCCTGATTAAAAATCTTACAAATTCACTTTATGGTATATGCAGTTTTAATTATGTAAATACGATATTTAATGTCTTTTAAATCATATGTTACACATAATAATATATAACTTAAGTTATAGGTTGTGAAATTAAAGATGTGTTTTGTATGTGTTTTTCAGTTAACCTTGACTTCAGTTACATGCTATCACGATAACATGATTTTGCCCCCATGTGGACTCGATTTACTGGGCGAACTCACTCAATTAATCATGACACAGGCACCTATGCTTAGCAAGTACCGGTACTGTGTCTTGCTCCGCCTCCAGCAAATTAATATTACTTTTGTTAACATGAACTAACAATGACAATACTTTTTACAGCATTTATTAATGTTGGTTAATGAAATTTTACAAATAAATTTTTTAAATGTTAGCATTAGAAAATGCTAAATGAACTAACGTAAACTAAACATTAAAATAAAAATTAACTATGATTAATAAATTCTCTAAATACTGTATTGTTGGTTCATGATACCTAATGATTAACTAATGTTAACAAATGGCACCATGTTTCTTTAGGTTACTAATTCCATGTTTTGATAAAAACAGAATTCTTCATTTTAAGGGCATTACTTGTTTCATTAAGCATTAGTAAACTAGTTAGACTAGTAAACTAGAAAAGGGTAAAATAAAGTTGTTTAAGATTAAATGAATTACAGATACTAACCATACGTTTATATGTGTAGGAGCATTAATTAAGTTCCTGTCACCACCATCACAGAAAGAACATTACCCAGTCCCCCCTGACAGTGAAAACAGTGAGTTCAGTGTGTCCTAAAGGCACTGATATACTGATATATGCCTCGTAAAAGTGTTTTGTAACAATATAGCATCTGTTTGTTTTTTAGTACTGTCAGCCTTGTCGACATTGCAACCACTAACTGCTAATGATGAGGATACACCACTCACTCCCAGTCTTATCACATGTAGCAGCTTTGCTCTCAAAAAGGTAGTACAAGCTTCCTCTTTTCTGATGACCATGCAAAATGGCCAAGTATCTTCAGTGATCATGAGCATTGTAAAATTGTAAAAAAGCCCAGTCCAAGTAACATGCAATTTTTCCACAAAATGATGAAAAAGTTCCTCGGCGGTTCACAAAAGAAAATTATGAGATGGTAATGAAAATGTAGAGAAAATCAAGAGATAGTGGCTTGTATACTCTGTCAGCACAGATGCAGTATTCTGCTTTGCATGCACACTGTTTGGAAAATGTGAAAATGCTCTGAGCAAAGGAGGATTTTGCACATGACAGAATAAAGCCAGTCATTTAAAAGAACTGAATATTCAAAGGCACATGTTGACAATATGGAAAGCTGGCATAATCTTCAGAAGAGGTTGCTCACTGTAAAAGATGAGGCGAGGAGCAGTTTTTCCTTCTTCAGGTGAGGCTTTATTTTCCCCTCTTGGCGACACCACTTTACAGTTTACCTTCACACACTAAACTGACACTAACACACACAGCTTTCATAAATAAACTTTCACTACTAGAAAAATCCTTGCTCTGGCTCGGCTCTGTCGTATCCAGTCTCTCTCTCGACTGAGTGTTGTGTCGCTCTATTTATGCCGCTCTCCCCGTGCTCACTGAAATTAGAGACAGGTGTTAGACATAATTTAGCTCAGGTGTAAGCGCCCTTACCGCTTTCTCTCTCCGGAGAGATGCTTGACCACGCCCCCGCTGCCACATATCCCCACCGCCCGACTCAGGCCGGGGCGACATCCGGCCTGCCTACCACTCCCCCTCCATTCCTGGAAAGGAAGTCGGCGACAGCCATCTGCGCCCCCGGTCTGTGGACCACCTTGAACTTAAACGGCTGAAGAGCCAGATACCAACGGGTGATCCGGGCGTTAGTATCTTTCATGCGGTGGAGCCACTGGAGTGGGGCGTGATCCGAGCAGAGGGTGAAGGCCCGCCCCAGCAGGTAGTATCGGAGAGTGAGGACCGCCCACTTGATGGCGAGACACTCCATTTCCACGGTGCTGTACTTAGTTTCCCTTAACGAGAGCTTACGGCTAATGTACAGCACCGGGCGCTCCTCCCCCTCCGCCACCTGCGAGAGTACGGCCCCCAGCCCCCTGTCTGAAGCATCTGTCTGTAAAACAAAAGGGAGAGAGAAGTCAGGTGAATGTAACAGCGGCCCCCCGCAAAGTGCGGCTTTAACTTGTGTGAACACCCGTTGACACTGCTCCGTCCACTGGACCGGATCTGGAGCTCCCTTTTTAGTGAGATCAGTCAGCGGGCTAGTGACGTCCGAATAATTAGGCACAAACCTTCTATAATAGCCAGCCAGCCCCAGGAACTGTCTCACCCCCTTTTTGGTCTTGGGTCTCGGGCAGGTCGCAATCGCCGCTGTCTTGTCAATTTGGTGACGCACCTGCCCGTGGCCCAATTGGAACCCCAGATACCGTACCTCCACCCATCCAATCGCGCATTTCTTCGGGTTCGCTGTGAGTCCCGCTCGGCGCAGCGATCTCAGAACCGCCCTCAGGTGTTGCATATGCCGCTGCCAATCATTGCTATAAATGATGATGTCATCTAAATAGGCAGCGGCATAAGCTGAATGCGGCCTGAGGATTCGGTCCATGAGACGCTGAAACGTAGCTGGGGCTCCAAACAAACCGAACGGAAGTGTCACAAATTGGTGTAATCCAAACGGTGTGGAGAAGGCGGTTTTCTCACGGGAAATTGGTGTCAAGGGGATCTGCCAATAACCCTTCGTCAAATCCAATGTCGAATAAAAACGAGCAGTGCCCAACCGATCGAGCAACTCATCAACGCGAGGCATTGGATATGCATCAAATTTAGACACTGCGTTGACTTTCCTGTAATCCACACAGAATCGCACAGACCCGTCGCTCGTAGGCACTAGAACAACTGGACTGGACCAATCGCTGTGGGATTCTTCTATTACCCCCATATCAAGCATCGCATCCAATTCTTCCCGAACAATTTTCTTTTTGTGTTCGGGTAGTCGATAGGGGCGGCTACGTACCACCACCCCCGGCTCGGTCTCGATGTGGTGATGGATGAGGTTTGTACGTCCCGGTAGAGGGGAGAACACATCTGCAAACTCCTGTTGCAACTTAGTAACCTCCGCGAGTTGGCTCGGTGAGAGGTGGTCTCCGCAAGTGACCGGGGTGAACTGTTTATGTTTTGAACTCACCTCCGGTCCGAGCTCCGCCTTCTCGGGAACCACCATGGCCAACGTCACGGGGACCGCCTCCCTCCACAATTTTAGGAGATTGAGGTGGTATATTTGACGTGCGTCCCCTCTATCGGTTCGTTTAACCTCATAATCGAGATCTCCCACTCGTCGTGTGACCTCAAAGGGTCCTTGCCACTTGGTGAGTAATTTAGAGCTCGATGTGGGAAGCAATACAAGCACTTTATCTCCCGGTGCAAATTCCCTTAGCTGAGTTCCCCTGTCATACAGTCGGAGCTGTCATTCTTGAGCTTGGAGCAAATTCTCCTGTGTTAGTTGCCCCAAGGTGTGGAGTTTTGCTCTAAGATCAAGAACGTACTGAATTTCATTTTTACTGTTTGAAGGTCCTTCCTCCCAGGCCTCTCGCATTACATCAAGCACGCCGCGTGGGTGTCGCCCATACAGCAGCTCGAATGGGGAGAAGCCAGTGGAGGCTTGCGGGACCTCTCTTACTGCAAATAACAGGGGGTCGAGCCATTTATCCCAATTTCTAGAATCATCGTGCACGAACTTACGAATCATGTTTTTGAGGGTTTTATTAAATCGTTCCTCCAGGCCATCCGTTTGAGGATGGTATACACTGGTGCGAATCGATTTAATATTTAACAACTCGTACAGTTCGCGTAGTGTCCGTGACATAAATGTTGTGCCCTGATCGGTGAGGATTTCTTTTGGAATCCCCACCCGGGAGATTATTTTGAAGAGTGCCTCCGCAACACTGCGTGCTGAGATGTTGCGAAGAGGCACTGCTTCCGGATATCGCGTTGCATAGTCCACTAGGACCAATACAAAGCGATGTCCGCGTGCTGACCATTCTAATGGCCCGACGAGGTCCATTCCAATTCTCTCAAAGGGGACCTCGATCAGAGGGAGAGGGCGCAATGGCGCTTTTGGGGTGGCCGGTGGGTTAACCAGCTGGCATTCGCGGCATGCCGAACACCACCTGCGGACATCGCCGCCAATGCCCGGCCAATAGAAACGGGCTATTAGACGGTTCAGTGTTTTCCTTTCTCCTAGATGACCTGCCATAGGATTATAATGAGCCGCCTGGAATACCATTTCCCGACGGCTCCTTGGAATCAAAAGTTGGGTTGTATCCTCTTTGGTCCGAGTGTCCTGTGTCACTCGATACAACCGCTCATTTATAATTGCAAAATAGGGGTATGAAAGTGCGATGTCAGGCTGGAGTCGTTGACCATCGATGACTCTCACTTGGTCAAAGGCGTGTTTGAGGGTTTCGTCTCGCGACTGCTCCAAAGGGAAATCCCCGTCAGGGAATTCCCTGAGAAGGGGAGGGGCTGCAGCCTCTCCCCCTCTCTCGTCATAATGACGTGGAGCTGTCGAGGACGGCCCCGGCTCCGTCTCCCCTGCCAGAGCATCGCACATCACACATCTCCCTATTTTCACACAGGACCCATCCGCGCAAATTCCCTTTAATAAAACTATAAAATCGGGCCAATCAGTCCCCAAAATCAGTGGATGGGTGAGGCGGGAACTAACCACAGCCTCCACTCTATGCTTTTTCCCCCGAAATTTAATTGTCAGGGTCACCACCGGATACTTGTGATTATCCCCGTGTACACACTTCACCTTCACCGTTTTGGATGTGACCAATGCCTCGGGTTGAACCAGGTGTTGGTGGATAGTGGTTTGATTACACCCGGTATCCACCAACGCTTGGTGAGTACCCCCCTTGACACTTACCGGTATCCGGTACGCTCCGGCCCGGTCAGGGGCAGCCTGTGGGAGGTCAGAGACCCGCACCACCATCCCCAGCTCCATCAGAGGGCACTGATCTCGGAAGTGGCTCGGGTCTCCGCACCTCCAGCAGGCCGGCCCAGGCGCTACGCCCGCACTTGCGTCGGCGGGCACCCCCCCCGAGGGGGAGAGTGGTGGGGCATTGGAGTAGGGGAAGGTGTCGCCTCCCACACCTGGGGAACTGGTCTCAGGGGCTGAGTTCCTCCTCGTCTGCGTGGGGCAGGAACGGGACCTGGAGAGAGAGCAGGCGAGAGAGAGAGAGGGGAGGGGGAAGAAACAGAGGGAGGAGAGAAAACGTAGGAGGGATCTTCCACCCTTGGGATCGCCGCCATGTGGTCCTCCGCAAGTCGGATGGCTTCCCCCAACGACGCCGGGCGGTGGCACTGGACCCACTCCGCCGTCCCTTTTGGCAGTCAAACTATAAACTGTTCCAGTACCACCTGGTCGATAATATCCCGGACGTCGCGATCCCCCGCTAGCAGCCATCTTCGGCAGGCGTCACGGAGCCACTGGGCAAAGGCAAACGGGCAGTCGGAGCTTTCCAACTTCAAGCTCCGGAAGAGTTGACGACTTTCCTCCGGAGTGCGACCAACCCGTTGCAAGATGGCTCTTTTTAGATCTCCGTAAGCCAGGAGGCTCGACGCTGGCAGTTGTTGAGCCGTGAGCTGTGCTTCCCCGGACAATAGTGGGATCAATCGGGCTGCCCATTGGCCGAGCGGCCAGCCCCAGATCTCGGCGGTCCGCTCAAACAAATCCAGGAAGGCCTCAGGGTCGTCCGCCGCCCCCATTTTCTGTAATGCTGGCGGGGGTAACGGCGTGGGTGTGTCCGGGGTCGTGGCTGAGGATGCCCCCTGGCCGAGGAGGCTCCGGATCGCCTGCCGGTCCTCGGCTTGAGCATGCATGAGCTCAACAAACCGACGGTCTTGATCTTGTCGGAGCTCAAGCAGCGTTTGTTGGTGGTTCTGATGTAGGCTGGCGAGGGCTTGGAGGATCTCCGCCAACTGGGAGGACTCTACGGGATGACCTCCATCCATCTTCGACCCAAACTTCAATCCTGGGTTTCGGCACCAGTTTTTCCTTCTTCAGGTGAGGCTTTATTTTCCCCTCTTGGCGACACCACTTTACAGTCTACCTTCACACACTAAACTGACACTAACACACACAGCTTTCATAAATAAACTTTCACTACTAGAAAAATCCTTGCTCTGGCTCGGCTCTGTCGTATCCAGTCTCTCTCTCGACTGAGTGTTCTGTCGCTCTATTTATGCCGCTCTCCCTGTGCTCACTGAAATTAGAGACAGGTGTTAGACATAATTTAGCTCAGGTGTAAGCGCCCTTACCGCTTTCTCTCTCCGGAGAGATGCTTGACCACGCCCCCGCTGCCACACTCACTAAAACCCCCATTGATCATGTCCATCAAGATTTGATGCAGCTTTAAGTGCAACACTGGAAAGGTGTTATAAGGAGAGTGATTGCTATCATATGTCATCTAGCTGAGCGTAATCAGGCTTTGAGGGGCCACACAGATGTTTTATTTGACCTACACAATGGCAATTTCTTGTCATAGGTAGAGTTATGGCCAAACTTGATCCCATTCTAAATGAACACATCAGGAGAATTTAAAACAAAGTAAAGGTCCATTACCTTAGCAGTACCATACAGAATGAGATCATAACATTAATTGGAGACAAAATACTGTACGAAATAGTTAGCAGGGTGACCAGAGAAAAGTACTATTCTGTCATTATGGATTTTTCTCCTGTCGTCAGCCATTCTGAAAAATTGTGAATCCTCTATTTGAGCCTCCATCACTGAACATTTCTTTGGATTTGTTGATGTTCAGGACACATCTGGAAAAAGTCTGTATGATACCCTTTTAGAGAAACTGGAAAATCAGAGCTTGAATATTTCAGATTGCCGTGGCCAGTCCTATGACAACGGAAGCAATATGATGGGCAGTAAACAGGAGTTTCAGGCAAGAAACTTGCAACTGAACAACAAAGCATTGTGTGTCCCATGCAGCAGTCACACTCTGACCCTGGTTTTAGCAGATGCAGCCAAGTCGTCAATGGCATCAATCTCTTTCTTTGGTGTTCTGCAGAGGTTGTATCATCTCTTCAGCTCATCTGTGCAGCACTGGGCAGTACTACAGCAACATGTAAAGCATCTCACTGGGAAATCTTTGTCAACGACAAGATAGAAGGCTCGGAATGATAGCGTGAAGGTGGTATGTTACCATCTGCCAGAGATTGTGGAAGTACTGTCTGCCCTCCAGACAACTGCTGTGGAGAAGAAAGACTCAGAGACTATTTCCACTGCATATGGAATGAGCTAATGACCTGATGTTTTGTACTATGTGTGGTAATCTGGTACAATGTCTTGTATTAGGTTAACCATGTGAGCAAAATTCTGCAAAGCCCAAATGTTTCACTAGAAACATTTAAAATGGAAACTCAGGAAGTGCGAGAATACTTGGATAGTTTCAGAGAAAGTGGACTTGCTGATTGTCAAAGGAATGCAAGAGAGATAGCAGAAGCTCTGGATATTTAAATGACATTGCCTGAGAAAAGACAGCGCAAAACATCTCAAAAGTTCCTGTGTGAGGGCAGAGAGCATACACAATCCACTCCAGATGAGTCTTTCCACAGAGACATTTTTCTCCCCTTGGTTGACACAGCCATCAGAAGCCTCAAAGACAGATTCTCTAAGATGGATTGTTTTTATGTCCTGTATGGTTTTCTGTTCTCAAAAGAAAACATGACACAAGCAATGCAGTGTGGAAGACTTGAACACAACTGCAAAAATTTGGAGAGAGCCTTACATGACATTCATTTAGAGGATTTAGTGATGGAGGTCAGGGCTGCTGTTCATACCTTTTCTGATCAGGCATCTGCCTTTCCAAGAGACTTTCTAGATTACATCTATAAGGAGCAACTTCTGGATCAGTATGGAAACTTGAGCATTGCAATTTGTCTGCTCCTAACTCTTCCCATCATCGTTGCTTCTGGCAAGAGAAGTTTTTCAGCTTTAACCTCCTGAGACCCCCGCATGACTGCTGTGTGCATTTTCCATTTCTCTTTTTTATTTGTAACTGGTATCACCTAATAAACAAGCAAAAACAAAAAAACAAAAAAAAACCTAGAGTAAATCATTTTCCTAAAAATTGACATCCACACATGTGGACAGCTGGACTAAGTTGTGAAATTTTTAATAATACCAAGCTACAGAAAGTCAGATTTTTATCATCAAACTGTTTATACTGTTTCCAGGAGTGTTGGTTATTCATATTTTTGAGACGTTATAGACATTACAGCTGATTTTCTATAAAGCTGAATGATTAATTCTATTCAAAGTAATGACCAGCATCATCAAATCACTGCCAACCATGTTAAAATAAAATTTTGCATCATAAATTCTGAATCTATGTTCTGATTATCTTTGTACCATGTCTGCCAAACATGTTGAGTGGTCCAAACCATCTCTGTACCAAATCATCTGTAGCCTGAAACGAAACTTTTGGTTGGATTTTAGGAGAGAATGCACTTAGCTGCATAGAGAGCTATAGGATGCACCCTTTTCTTCCTTGCTCCCTATTAAGTGAATGACTTAACATCCAGTGTGCTGTTTGTCAGCACTTGTCTCAGAACAGTTTGAAATTCACCTTATTTTCATCAGTGCGCTGACACATGAAAAATGAATAGATTTATTAAAGCGGGATATCAAACGAAAAGTCCTGGTTACTTTCGTAACCTCCGTTCCCTGATGGAGGGAACAAGATGTTGTGTCGATGTAGTGACACTAAGGGTCACTCTTGGGAGCCCCAAACACCTCTGATTTTGAAAAAAGGCCAATGGGAATTGGCGGGTGGAATTTGCATACCACTCCCCCGGACATACGGGTATAAAAGGAGCTGGCTCGCAACCACTCATTCAGGTTTTGTGCTGAGGAGCTGAGACAAGGTCCCGGCCATTTCAGCAGGTAGTTCAGTATTGTGGCAAGAGGGACACAAAGTCTTGTTCCCTCCATCAGGGAACGGAGGTTACGAAAGTAACCAGGACGTTCCCTATCTGTCACTCACTCGACGTTGTGTCGATGTAGTTACACTAGGGGTACCTATACGAAACGCCACAATAAGCTGAACTGTGTTACATGGACTGGCTGTGCGAGACGGGCAAACCACTGTGTGCCTTGTAGCCAGCGCACCAGGCCGTCACGTAACCTCCCCCAACGCTCTTATGAGCGTTGAACGGTCCCTTCGGGGACAAGTCGACTGGCCAAAAAATAGAGACATGCTAGCCCAGCTGTGGCCTCTTTTCCTCTCTTTTCTCCCCAAAAAGAGTGGAATTTGTTTACCGACTGGGGGCCATAAGTGTCTATGTCGGGAGGGTGTCACTCCTAAGGGGAAGACACCGCGGATACCACACCCCGCTAAGGGGGGAGGGGGGGGTATTTTGAGTGGAAATACGTCACATGGCCTTTACCGAGTGTTATCGGAAGTATGTCATGTGGAGAAGTCCAATGGTAGGTCCTACCCAAAGGGGGAGGAGCTCTACAAACATGGTGACCGGAGGCAGAGGAACCTCTGCCCAAGGAAGACGCAGTTTGCCAACAGGGAAATGATTTAGCGGAAGATATATCACATGGGGTCACCTATGGGGAACCAGCGCATGTGGAGCACCTACCCCAGTACAGGGCTTAGTTAGCACATGTACTGGGCCGGCAGCGAGTTTCTCTGCAAGCTCATCTGCCACAGGGCTTAGGAGGAAAGTCATCCAGGGATCACAACTTGTGAACACGACTGGGAGTCAAAAGTGCATGTCTTCACCTCATGGGAGGTAAGACCCTGAAGGACTACAGAGAGTTCCCATGAGGGGATGAGGCGTGGTCTGGAGGGATTCAACCTCAGGAATCTGATGATCAAGTCGTGCTTCCCCAAATACTTACAAACTACTGCATCGTGATGTGCCGAAATGGTGGCTACATACACCTTCAAGTTGGAGGGGGACAGCCACCCCTCCAGCCTCTCCTGCAGGAAGGAAAGCACCGATCCGACTGCGCATCTCTGGGGGTCTTCGCGTCGGGAAGAACACCACTTAGCGAACAGAAGCTATTTCAAGGCATACAGGCGCCTCGTAGAGGGAGCCCTAGACTGAGTGATTGTGTCTACCAGGGAATTCGCCGGGGGGGCTGTCGCGAGGAGCGTGATGTCCGAGAACCACATCTGGGTGGGCCAGTAGGGTGCTACTAGGATGACCTGATCCCAGTCCTCCCTGACCTTGCACAGGGTCTGTGCAAGTAGGCTCACTGGGGGAAACGCATATTTGCGTAGTCCCGAGGGCCAGCTGTGTGCCAGCGTGTCTATACGGAGGAGTGCCTCGGTCAGGGCGTACCAAAGATGACAGTGGAAGCTCCGTGAGCAGTGTTCTGGGCCCAGGAACCAATCGTCAGGCTGTGAGGGTTCAGGGGGGTGGAGGGTTCCACTCCAGCCCGACACACGCAGCTGCCCGGGCAAGCATGGCTGCCAGCTGCGCGTCAGGCTGCGACTGGGCGACCACACCAAAAGGTGGGAGCCCAGTTGAGTCCTCAGCGTCAGACTGGACAGCCCGCTCTCCGATGCTGCAATCGAGAGCTCATCCACTTCACGAGCATCGAAACGAGATCGCGAACTCGCTCTGAGATGAGCAGGTGGTCTCATCCTAGTGGGGCAAACAAGCGTACTGGGTAATGGGAGGTCCGTGGGGAGGTCTCCAAATCGCCCCCAGTGCTAACTGACGCGGCCTCAAACCCGTAGGTAGAAGGACCGAGGTGGGGAGCCGCTGGGGTGGTCTTTCCCTCTAACGAAGGAAAAACCATGACCGCAACGTTGCCATGGTCACGTTCTCGCAGTGAGAACATGACCCGTCCGTGAATGCTGTCTCCGCGTGGGCAGCGCCTAAGCACGTAAGACCGCGATCGTGGCTATCGGAAGCAGAGAGGTGACGACTGCAACCAGGAAATACACACAAATGGAGAGGCATCTTTAAAAAATGCTCTCCGTTAATGCCACTCTTTTAGAAGGGAAAATGTACTCTTTCAGTAGGAAGAATATACTCTTTTAGCTGCTGAAGCGCCCAGGGGCCCTCTCTGAACTTCGCCAGTGCAAGAGGGGGAGAAGCCGCTGTAATGTGCCGTAAATCCAACAGCTTTTCGAGGTGAATGGATTGGCAGAGTAATTCAGCTCGCTGAACACAACCGCTTGGCTCCGAAGAGAAAATCTGAACGAGTGGTTGCGAGCCAGCTCCTTTTATACCCGCATGTCGGGGGGAGTGGCATGCAAATTCCACTCGCCAATTCCCATTGGCCTTTTTTCAAAATCAGAGGTGTTTGGGGCTCCCAAGAGTGACCCCTAGTGTCACTACATCGACACAACGTCGAGTGAGTGACAGATAGGGAACTAGACATTCTACTCTTTACAACCAAACAGGTTTCAGGTTCTTAACACTTTTGTTGGCGCTGCGCCCGTAGGAGCGCTTCCCAGAAATCGACGTCATGCTGTTGTGTCACGTGACGCATTGTGCCAGAAGTTTAACCCTTAAATGGCATTGTTTTGTGAACAGTATTCAGTGGGATTTAACTCATTTAAATTATGTATTGCATATAGCGAAGCCAAAATACAACGTGTGGATGTGGGGTCGCACGAGGTTAAAGCTGATTAAAACATACCTCAGGTCAACAGTGAGCCAGGACTAACTCTAATTTCAATAGAATGCAACATCCGGAGGTTTTTGGACATGAAGGACACATAGTGACAGCATTTGTTTAGCTAAGGCTGTAAGCAGTGTTTTTAAAGGGATAGTTCACCCAAAAATTTAAATTCTCTCATCATTTACTCACCCTTATGATATCCCAGGCGTGTATGACTTACTTTCTTCAGCAGAACACATTCGAAGAAAATTTGAAAAATAACTCAGATCAGTAGGTCCTTAAAATGCAAGTGGATGGTGATTCAATTTTTGAAGCTCCAAAAAGAACTGCATAAACGCCAACCATACTGACTCCAGCGGTTAAATTAATGTCTTCCAAACCGATACGATTGCTTTTGGTGTGAAAAGGGATCAGTACTGTATTATATTATGAATACAATATTATATTATGATATTATCAATATAATATCATGAGGGTGAGTAAATGATGAGAGAATTTTCATTTTTGGATGAAATATCCCTTTAAGGTGACAATGTACTGTAAATAGTTGAAGATGGACATTTTGTGACCTCACTCTGGTTTGAGCTCCTATTTATAAAATACACCATGAAGATGTGAAAATAAAAATAGAAACTTTATGTTAGCTGTGTTTTGACTATTTTTAAATTTGCATTGTTTAATTATATCTCTGGGTAACATGAATGCATAATAAAAATCTGTCAGTAGGGCCCCATGCGTTATTTTTCCTGGGACCCCACATCCTCTAGGTTCGCCTCTGCTTGCTTGACACTAGCAACAGCACAAGATGAGAACACGTTCAAACACAGCTGGACGGAATGCAACTCTGAATGCAGGAATTTCAAAACTTGTTTTTCTAAGTTTCAAACTATGTTTAACTTGACATAGCGACCTAAAATCTGTCTGACCTAAGCATCCATCTGACGCATGTGTACATTGACGTTTCCTTAGAACAGCCCAAATTATAAATCTACAGTATCTTGGACAGATTGACAAATTCAGTTGAAAAATGGATTGCTGTTGACTGTAAAACAGTATATTGCCTTCTAAAGCCACATTTTATATTGTTTTTTTTTTATCAATACTTGACTGCAAAATAATGTACTGCATTTTAATTATCTGGATTATTTTATTTATAATATACAGGTATACCATGTTTATAATTATTTAAATGTAACTATACATTTTTAATCATTATATATTGAATTATTGTTATTTGTGGGTCTTTCTCATCAAATATTTATATATGCAATTAATTTGATTCATTATTCGGTATCAGTGGTGAGGCCAGACTTTGGTGGGTGGACTTTGGTGAAACAGGGTGAACATCTATTCTGTGCCTAATTTAATTGTGAATATAATGAAGCGTAGCTCATTCCTCAGCCGTTATGAGTCAATATTCACTCATTTAAACAGCTTCATACTTACAGTTGCATAATTACTGTTACAATAACAAAAAATATTTGTTTTTATTTGCACACCAATTCCAGTAGTACTAATATAAGGGGCTCAGAGCAATACGCAGTCAGTGTGCCCAGAATTCTTGGCTACGGCCCTGCTGCCACACTGAGATATGGGGCCCAAATTGTCCACGACAGGACATGTGAGCACTGATGCCATCAAATACAGGCATTACTGCTAAATTATAGCTCCATCATCAGTGGTGCAGTGACAGCTTCATAAACTTTGATTTAATCAGATGGAGGAAATTGAAGCATTATATGAGATGATGTTCGCTGAGTAGTGATATATCTCCAAAACTGCACACCCACGACTCCTATCAGAATGCATTATGTCCTCTCACTGGACACTGCACCAGCATTTAACACCTCAACCTGAACTGCATCCAAGAACTACTAAAAGAAGTGAAGACAAAAGGGAAGAGAGCAATCAACACAGGAAAAAAGAGAAATGAATAGTGACAAAAAATAATGCAGATACCAGAATTTTCAAAAACTGAATCACAGGTGGAACTACGGTTTTAGGAAACCTTAAATGGTTAAACTGTGTTTGTAACAATAGAACTTGTGACCACAGTTGGCTAACAATGCTTTTGGGAAATGCACCCCTTAAAAGTCCATGATCTGACTCTCTTTATTTATTAAACTTTCTTTTTAAACAGGATGGGATGGCGGTGTTCTGAAAATGCAGGCAGTACTTAAACTTCCAACTGTAATTTTGCCCGAAATATGGCAAAAAGGTCCAAGTCCATAATGAATTTAGCTATAGACATTTAGCTGTAGTTGCGGTATTGGACAAAGAGAAGCACTGCCAAAAAGTAATAGACCGTAATCACAGATATTTCTATTTGGGTGGGTTTAGATTTCTCAGAGGTCCCCAGAGTCAGCCAAAAACAGTAGGTAATATGCTCCAAAATGTTAACTGAGTTTGTGTGGGAGAAACTCAAACATGTTTGATTTGGAAGGAGCAATTTTTCTTAACATCCTCAGGGTAAACTAGTCCCTTCCAAATAGGGCTTTGGTCTCACTTAATATTAGAGGTTTTTTTTAACTACAGTGTGCTTTTAAGCATTAAGCATTTAATACAATGTACTTATTATGTGTACTTACATGTTGTTATACTACATTTAAGTTGAGTGGCTAAATGGTAACCCTCGTTCTGCAGAATGTGAGATTCATTTGTGATAAACATACACCATTTGGAGTTCCACAGGGACTCTACTGTGACCCTACCCTTTCCCATACCTTATCCCTAATCGCATTAGTCATTCTCACAATAGTTTCACAAAAAACATGCAACATGTATGTACACAATATGTACATAGTATCAAATGCACCAAATATAAAATGGGGCTGCATACTTCCCTACTAACTAGCATGCAGTACCACAATTGAGTAGTATGTCCAAATCCTCAGTATTCATGAGACAGTTGGCGAACAATATGCAGAGGAGCCATGATATTTGAAAAGTTGCTAGATTAAAAATGGCTCAGGGTCCATCTGTTATTTAGATGTATAAGCACTATACAGTAAAAAGTGGCAATCTGCAGTGGGTACCTTAAGGAGCTATTTCTACCTGATCCTAGCCTTAAAATTAGTTTTGTTGGTTTAAGCTAATGCATTCAGGTTGATTCAGTGATGTTGAATAATATTTTTGACTTGAATCAAACCAGGTAATTTCGTTACCACATGAAGCACATTGCACCACGTGCGACAGGGACCGGAACTACAAAAAATAAACATTTTAACAAATAGCTGTCCAAATATGCCCCACGTCTGCTGTGATCAAACAAACAAACAGTCCAGCCACCAACTTGCGCCATTGGTTGAGTCAATGTTGTTGTGTGACATCTACACATCTGGATACCCACCGAATGTACTTCATCAACATTTGAGAAGTAAGTTCTTTATTGTATTCAGTACATACTCTGAAAGTTAGACACAGCTAAAGTGTGTGTGTGTGTGTGTGTGTGTGTGTGTTAATTAATTCAGGTTGAGACCAGTCTGTGCAAATTGGAGCGTGATGGAGAAACTGGCCCCTGTGCTGCCGGAGGTCAATGTCATCTCTTTGTTTTTGTCTTCTAATGCAATCAATGAAGTTCTTCCACTCTATTGAAAGTCAAAGTGGACGTATCTGCCGTGCAGCTGAGGGCTCTGTCAGATAGGAGAATCAAGCCCATATTTCTTACAGTCATGTTGTGCCCGCGCTCAGTCTTGTCTGTGTGTGCGCTCGCTCCTAATATACAAAAAGATCTATTGAAATATGCATGAGGGCCATGATGGCAGCTCTAAAAATACTCTCAGATGGGGCATACATCGACAGCCCTGTCATTGAGCTGTCCTTGAGATACACCATCACACCTGATCCAGTGAGACTGATCCTTCTGCTTTCCTCACAACACTCTGTCAGACACTCTGTTGTACATAAACACACAAATACACACATACTTAACTTGCAAACACAATGGCACAATTTCAAAACCTAGCAAGCTACTATACCTCGCTGTCTACTGTCTACATACTGTAGGAATTTAGCAAATGGAACTTTTAGGAGTTACTGATTTGAAACTCTTCATAGGGAGCGACTCCGTTAATGGCACAAACACAACACACTCCTCACATGAAGGCCCTGTCACAAATGGCACCCCAAGCCCTTGCAGTCCTCCACAGAGTAAATTTTTTTGTTGACACAAGTGAGTGCAGACAGATGGGGTGCTAGTCAGCAAGGCCATGAGGGTGCATGAGTTATAAAAGCATGCATTTGGGACAGACTTCAAGACTTCCGTCGGATGACACTTTTTTATTATACATACAGTTTTACAAATTATTGTTAGAAAAAAAATCATGACATTGACAGGGTAAAGTAAAACACTTTAAACTCACTCGAGTATGTTTTTATATTTTTATGTTTTATATTTATATTTTATATCGATATGTAAGTCCTTTTTTTACTGAAAATTTTAAACTTTATCTTTTTCTCACCCACACCAATTATATCACTTCAGAAGACATGGATTAAAGCACTGGAGTCATATGGATTACTTTTATGCTGCCTTTATGTCCTTTTTGGACCTTCTGAGTTCTGGTCACCATTCACTTGCATTGTATGGACCATAAGAGCTGAGATATTCTTCTAAAAATCTTCATTTGTGTTCTGCAGAAGAAAGACAGACATCTGGGATGGCATGATGGTGAGTAAATGATTAGAGAATTTTCATTTGTAGGTGAACTATCCTTTTAACTGTCCTGCATACTGTTTAGAACAGCCTTTGAGAACTCCAACGATGCTTAAAAAGCAGTCTAGGTAGGCAGCTTACAAAGGTTTGTAACCGAGCCACTCACTCTCATACAGACACACTCCAGTCCCATCAGATGGACTGTGGTAAAAGCGAGAGGTGCTCAGAGATCCCCTACAGTGGAGGGTGGGATTCGGCTCCTCTGTAATTGGGCTGATTTTTCCGGAGCCAGTGTGAAATATGCCTGTGTGAGTTTAATAAGTTCCAGAGTGCGTGTCTGTGTACATCTATTCCCCTGGTGCAACTGAGAGTTCACCAACATTTATCACCTCTGTATCCAGCAACACTCAGCTTAAAGCAGACTAATGCCTTCCTGCTTTTGTGGCCCTCTGTTGCACACACATCCAGGCCAACAAATAGGCATCTAATAGTTATCTATGGAGCCCCAAACATGCCTCTAATAGTTATCTATGGATCCCCTCGCACCCAATGAAAAGCCACATTCATTTTACTGTTGTATCCAGTTCAGGGTAAGTGGATCAATTGAAGTAGACTACAAATTCAGCAGGTTTACACAAACTATCAGCTGTAAAGTTGAGCTCAAGCTGGGTTCCAGATTATCTGTGATCTATTTGCTCTCACTCTACCTGACGTCACTTTGAACTCCTTACTGTTCCTGTACTGGAAAATACAACCTTGGCACATGACTGTGTGCTAATGGCCCTCAGATTGATTTTTAATTAGTAACACTTTTAGATCAGGGCCAGTCAAATTGGCCTTTTCTTGCATAACTAATCTGGAGAAGGGGAGTGATTCGGGGGAATTGGAGAGAGGCTAAAAGTTTAAGATTGATCTCATCTTCAGAAGACAATATGACTGATTTCACTTTCTGGCTAAATCTGGACCTGATCTAGAGAGGTACAAGAGAATTAACACTCCTCTGGTCCATTTAATATTGAATGTGCTCATTTGAAGCACTGGTTCTTCAGGACTCAGATTTGACATAAAAGTAATACAAAATGTAATTAAAATCAAATGTATTAATTTGTAATATTAATTATATTAATATTAACATAAAATGCTTTGTCCGAACAATACACATGACAGGCAGATTAGCAAAATTGACAATTTCGGTTTCTAAATGTCTGTTGAATTTAGATGGTTTTAATGTATCCTTGTACAGACATGGAGATTCCAGAGGTCTGGTCGTGGGTGCCAGATGGTGCCCCGTCCCTGAGAAAGAAGGTCCTTCCTCAGAGGAATTCACCGGGGGGGCTGTCGCGAGGAGCGTGAGATCCGAGAAACACATCTGGGTTGGCCAGTAGGGTGCTACCAGGACGACCTGCTCCTCATCCTCCCTGACCTGTAGGCTCACTGGGGGAAACGCATATTTGCGCAGGCCAGGGGGCCAGCTGTGAGCCAGCGCGTCTATGCCGAGGGGGGCCTCGGTCAGGGCGTACCAGAGCGGGCAGTGGGAAGATTCTTGGGAGGCGAACAGGTCCACCTGTGCCCATCCGAATCAACTCCAAATCAGCTGGACCACCTGAGGGTGGAGCCTCTACTCTCCCCTGAGGGTAACCTGCCGTGACAGCGCGTCCGCTGTAGTGTTGAGGTTGCCCGGGATGTGAGTGGCTCACAGCGACTTGAAGTGCTGCTGACTCCAGAGGAGGAGACAGGGGGCGAGTTGTGACATACAATGAGAGCGCAGACCGCCTTGGCGGTTGATATATGCTACCATTGCCGTGTTGTCTGTCTGAACTAACACATGCTTGCCCTGGATCAAAGGCCGAAACCTCCGCAGGGCGAGCAGAATTGCCAACAACTCGAGGCAGTTGATGTGCCAATGCAGTCACAGGCCCGTCCACAGGCCGGCGGCTGCATGCCTGTTGCAAACAGTGCCCCAGCCCATCTTGGAGGCGTCCGTCGTGACCTGTTCTAGGGGAACATCTGCCCGTAGAAATGAGAGGTCGGTCCAAGGGCTGAAAAGACGGTGACAGACCAGCGTGATGACCACACGATGTGTCCCGTGGTGCCATGCCCATCTCGGGACTCGAGTCTGAAGCCAGTGCTGAAGCGGTCTCATATGCATCAACCTGAGTGGGGTGGCTACTGCTGAGGATGCCATATGCCCCAGGAGCCTCTGAAAAAGTTTCAGTGGAACCGCTGTTTTCTGTTTGAACGCCTTCAAACAGGCCAGCACCGACTGGGCGCGCTCGTTCATAAGGCGCGCTGTCAAAGAGACTGAGTCCAGCTCCAAACCGAGAAAAGAGATGCTCTGAACTGGGAGGAGCTTGCTCTTTTCCCAGTTGACCCGAAGCCCTAGTCGGCTGAGGTGTGAGAGCACCAAGTCCCTGTGTGCACACAACATGTCCCGAGAGTGAGCTAGGATTAGCCAGTCATCTGCGACCTTCGTGAAGACACGAGGAGACAGGGATAGGCCGAAAGGGAGGACTTTGTACTGATACGCCTGACCCTCGAATGCAAACCACAGGAAGGTCTGTGTCGAGGAAGGATTGAGACATGGAAGTACGGGTCCTTTAGGTCTACCGCCACAAACCAACCTTGATGCCGGACACTCGCCAGAATGCGTTTTTGCGTCAGCATCTTGAACGGGAGTCTGTGTAAGGCCCGGTTCAGTACTCGCAGATCCAAGATTGGCCGCAACCCACCGCCTTTTTTTTGGTACGATGAAGTAGGGGCTGTAAATCCCCTTCTTCATCTCGGCTGGAGAGACTTGTTCTATCGCGCCCTTCCGTAGGTGGGTAGTGATCTCCGCACGCAAGGTAGCAGCATTTTCGTCCTTGACCAAGGTGAAGTGGATACCGCTGAACCTGGGCAGGCACCTGGCGAACTGAATCGCGTAGACGAATCGGACGGTCCGGATCAGCCATCGCGACGGATTGGAAAGCAAATTCCGCGCAAGGGGGACCAAGGAGACAACTTCGTCGGACGTATTGGCAGGTAGGGCCTCGCAGCGGGGCGGAGCTCGAGGTGCCACACCACATCGTGGCCATGCTGAGTCTAGGGACATAGAAGCACTTACCTGGCTCCTTGTGACCACCCCGGAACAGCCTGGGACGGGGGAGGAAGAGGCCTGTCCTCATAACCCGTGGAGACTGCCACATCAGGGGTGGCTGTGTGCTACAGCTGGGCGTTCAGGGGCGGGAAGACCACCGCTGGAGCACCAATCCTGCATGTAAAAACCCGTGAATGGTAGTCGTGATGACGACCGTGCACACCGAGTATGTGACCCAGGGAGGAAGGAAAACATGGAAACTGCTCTTTTGCTGAACTGTTGGGTACCGCAGCCACTTGGGCATGTGGCGAAATCAAACAAAAAGGCAACAAAAGATTTTCCACCCGGCCCACCACCGGGGGATGGAGTGGTCTTCTTACCAGCTCCAGGTGAGTGGGTTTCGTCATCCCTGTGTCACCCGTCTCAAGGGCGCTTTGACGATCTCCGTGGGTTCTTAGCAGCCGACTGTGAGACAGGTGGCGTCTGCTTCCTGCGGTGGGCTCCACACCATGGCCGGGCTGAAGGGGCGGGCTGCGGCGGAGCCAGTGCAGTCACCGCAGGGGGACGCCCTTGGCGACAAGCAGACGGGGTGCGGAATCTTGAGCCGCACCGGGGCAGGATGTGCCGGATAGCCTCCGTCTGCTGCTTCACCACCGAGAACTGCTGGGCAAAGTCCTCGATGGTGTCGCCGAATAGGCCAGCCTGGGAAATGGGGGCAGCAAGAAACCGTGTCTTGTCGGCCTCACCCATCTCGACCAGGTTGAGCCAACGGTGGCGTTCCTGGACCACTAATGTGGCCATCGTCCACCCGAGAGCCCGCACCGTGAGATGAGCCGGCATACTCATCCGGAAGCCCGACTGGGGCAGACGAGCATGTTGGGGAATGGGAGGTCCACAGGGGGATACCCAATGGAGGCGATCCCATTGGAGTCCCCAAATCGCCCCCAGTGCTAGCCGCGCTGGCCTCATACCCGTAGGTAGAAGGACCGAGGCGGGAGCCGCTGGGGTGGCTTGCTTTCTTACGAAAGCAAGCCGCGACCGCAACGTTGCCATGGTCATGTTCTCGCAGTGAGAACATAAACCATCCACAAAAGCTGCCTCCGTGTGGGTCGAGCCCAGACACAAAAGACAGCAATCATGACCATCCGAAGTTGAGAGATAACAACCCCAACCAGGAATAACACACAATCGGAAAGGCATCTTTAAAAAGACGCATCTTTAAAAAGACGTTCCGTGTGTGCTGCTCTTTTAAATGAGATCTAGCAGCTGTCAGAATTCTGCTTCTGAAGCAAGGGGACTGTTTTTAGAGCTAGCGAATTTAGTGCACTATCCAGACCACTCTCTGGTGGTTTTCTTCCGGACCATTCTAAACAGTGCACTGAAGGAACTGATGCCTCCAGCTGATCCTCACTGGACACCTTCAAATATGTGGAGAAGGCTCTGGAACTTTGCGGATCCTTTTACACAGTGGATTATGGCAGGAACCCTGGGCCAAAACCTGCATCTTCTGCTCCCTCGTCCAAGCCTTCCATGGCTCCCGCTCCCCCAGAGACTCTTCCTCCAGCGGCTCTGCCCGCTCCCCCAGACCCTCCTCTTACAGCGGCTCTGCGCACCCCACCTCCAGCGGCTCTGCCTCCTGACCCTGTCTCAGCCCTGTGGCCACCTCCCAGGCCTCCTGACCCTGTCTCGGCCCTGTGGCCACCTCCCAGGCCTCCTGACCCTGTCTCGGCCCTGTGGCTGACTACCAGGACTCTTGACCCAGTCCCTACCCTGAGGTTGTCTCCTGGCCATCCACCTGATCTTCTCTGGTCTCCTTGATCTCCTGGCCGTTTGCCTGATCTGCTCTAGTCTCCTAGTTCTCCTGACCGTCTGCCTGATCTGCTCTGGTCTCCTGGTTGTCTGCCTGATCTGCTCTGGTCTCTTTGGTCTCCTGGCCATCTGCCTGATCTGCTCTGGCCTCTTTGGTCTCCAGCTCCACCTTGGTCCTCACTCCCACCGGCTCTGCCTTGGTCTTCCGAGCCCCCAGCTCCACCACAGCCCTCTGAACCTCTGGCTCCAGATTGGTCCTCTGAGCCTGCAGCATCATCCTGGCTCTCCATCCCTCCGGCTCCACCTTGGTCTCAAGCCTCCCTGACTTTACCTAGATCCTCTGCTCCCCTTGCCCCTTGTGCCCCCTTGAACTGCCTGTTTCTCCCTTCTCCCTACACTCCATGGACAATTTGTTTTTGTTTTTTTGTTGAGCATCTGGAATCTGCTCCTTAAAGGGGGGGCTCTGTCATGTATTCCCTGTTTTTTGCCTTAAATTATGTTGAAATTCTTGTTTTGTTCCCTGTTCCTGTTAGTTTTGTAGTCCTTTGTAGTTTTCTTTTATGATTGGTTTTCCCCTGATTGTTTTCCCCAGGTGTTCCTCGTTCCCTTGTTTGCCCTTGTGTATTTAAGCCTTTGTTTCCCCTGGTTTCTTTGTCAGTCTTCACATGTGTTGTCATGTTCTGTGTCTGGTTCCCTGTGTTTTGTTTCCTTTTAGTCTGAGTTACCTTGTTTATCTTTTTGTTTATCTACTAAGCATGTTTAAAAGCTGCGTTTAGATCATCATTCCTCGTCTGCCTCGTCACATTTTGTTTACATAAAGCAGACAAGACTCAGGACAGTTAGCATTAGCATGCATGTAAGGTTGCTTTCATATCTTGTGTGGGTTCTTATTTATAAAATACTCTATTATTATTGTTTGACAGCGCCTTTTTGCATTTATTTTTAAGTAAAACATGTTACATTTCAGGTAATCCAGAAAGTGGCAGGATCTCATCTCTAAAGTCCAGTGTAAACACTCTCGGTTACTGTAAATGCAGCAGGTATTAGCGAGACAGAGCTATGAGACTATGAATAAAGAGACCCTTCTTGATTTATAAATATGTTATTAATGCGTACAATGACAAAAAGAAAAGTAATAATTACACAAGAAGCATGTTTAACAGTTTTATCTCTCGTATTCTCTGAACATTAAGCTAACAGTATACAGCTGTCAGGAATCGGAGAGGCTCAGGATCCAAACACAGAGTTAAAATAAAGGAATTTATTAATACAAACAAAAGGGCAAAAATCAAGCCAAAACTCCCACAAGGGGAAAAAAACTAATATAAACAACCTCGTAGGGGAAAAACAACAAAGAAAGTAATCCGGGCTGGGGCAGAAGGTAAACGGGGCATAGGACCGACCGGACCAAACAGGAACAAGGTAGGGGAACAGGACCGACATGGAATGTGACCAAACACACATACAGGACCAACTAGATCACAAGACAAACTGGAACTGGACAGCACACACGAGGAGACTAAAATAGGGAGAGAATTCAACAGGTTAACGAACATGGCAGGTGAAACAGATTAACTAATAATGGGCAAACAAGGAGGCAGGGAATGACGCCAGACAGAGAGGCACGCAGCAATACAGAAACAAAACAAAGCCACGTGCTCTCACAAGACAACAAAACACATGAATGGCATGACCGCACATCACCAAGACAATAAGGCAATATACGCTCATGCCAACCGACAACCAAACAAAGCGATGCCACGCATTCCCACACTAAACAAAGCCTGAGCGTACATCGCGAGGCAAACGCCACGCAGTGTATGCAACAGGCAGCAAAATGAGACAGGACACTTGTGCGAGAGTTCGGCCACACACAAACCCGACACCTCAGACCGAAGTGACCAAACCTCAGCACAAGGTGAAGACAGCTTGCACGGCAGGGAAATCCAAACCGAAGCCATGCACTCACACAAAGACAGTTAGAACATGGAGCATGAGCGTGCAGATCCAGACACAGACCGAAGCTGAACCAGACAGGGGAGTCAGGATCCAGACACCATGCTCCGGTCATGAAACAAGACAGACCGAAGAGATTGACATCAATAACAGACAGACAACGAAACACAAGACAGACATGGGATGATGATGTCACGGTCCTGTCACACAAAAACCCAGAGTGAGTGACAGAGCCGTGATTACAGCAGAACTAAATCTAATCTTACAAAAAATCTAGAGTTCTAGCAAACTAGCTGCAAACTTGCCACAAATTTGCACAAACATGCAAATGAGCTCATGATTCGCCACAAATGTTTGCCAGAAGTTTTCAGCTCTTCACCAGTAGTGGTGAACCTGCAGTAAACCTTTGGCAATAATGGACAATTTTCGGCAAATTTGCCACAAAGCTCTTTTGCATGTGAATTTTTATTGATTTATTTATTTATTTTGCAGGAAGCTTGTGGTAAATTTGCCATGAACGCTCGATTTTTGTAAGGGTATACATAATGAAACAGTTTAGAGATAATTTACAATGGAGGGGAGTCCCTCGGCAGAAGTTAAACTGAGAAACAGAAAAAAGCGATATTTCAGAGAAATATTCATCCATTATTTTGAGCTCAATGACTTATGGTCAACACATACACAGGCCAGACATAGTAACATCTTATATTTCTTTATCTGAACAGAGTAGCATTTGCATATAGTTTTACACATCTTTAAGAAGAAACATTTAGCTGTATTATTTAACGTGTGCTACAATGTGTTGATGTTGGTAACAAACCTTTGCGTGGCACTAATGCAGTCGTCTTCTCGACTGTTGTTACCCACCAGTAAGAGATTAAACTCCTGAGACCCCGTGTGACTGCTGTGTGCATTTTCCATTTCCTATTTCCCTTTTTGATTTGTAACTAGTAGCAGCTAATAAACAAGCAAAAAAAAATAAATAATTTATTTCCTAAAAATGTATGTCCACACATGTGGACAGCGGGACTAATTTGTGAAATTTAGTAATACCAAGCTATAGTAATATAAGTAATACCAAGCTATAGAAAGTCAGATTTTTAGTTTATTATGTGTCCAGAAGTGTTGATTATTCATGTTTTTGAGATGTTATAGACATTACAGCTGATTTTCTACTAATCTGAATAAATAAATCTGATTAAAAGAAATGGCCAGCATCATCCAATCACTGCCAACCATGTTAAAATAAAAATTTGTACTGTACTGATGTACTGATCTATGTACTGATTATCATTGTCCCATGTCTGCCAAACATGTTGAGTGGTCCAAACATCACCTGCAGCCTGAAACTGAACTTTTTTCGGATTTTAGGAGTGCACTTAGCAAAGCTATAGGATGCATCCTCGCTCCCTTGCTCCCTTTTAGTGAATGACTTAACCTCCAGTGTGCTGTCTGTCTGCACTGGTCTCAGAACAGTTTGAAATGCACCTTATTTTCATCCTAACTCCATATAAAGCCTCTGAAAGTAACATTTTTCAGCTTTTACATGAATACATTTATTCTCAGTGTGAAAATGCACAGTAAATATACAGTAGAGGAATGCATTCAGTAATGTTAATTTATAGAATCGTATTGTACAGTGATAAAATCTAACAAAATTTATATTAAAATGAAGCAAAATGACCCATTGATGTGTTTATGTTGAAAATTATTCAAAATAACTAACATCTTTTTTCAACTTTTTAGGAAATAAGGTCCCATTTTCCACATATGTGGACTTCATCTTTATTAGCATACTCTTTACAACCAAACAGGTTTCAATAAAAAAACGTAAAGACGCTTCTTACCACTTTTGTTGGCGCTGCGCCCGTATGAGAGCTTCACAGAAATCGGTGTCATGCTGTTGTGTCACGTGACGTGGTGCGCCAGAAGTTTAACCGTTAAATGACAGTGTAGAGTCTTGTGAACAGTATTCAGACAGTATTAATTTATTTAAATTATGCATTGTATATAGCAAAGCCATAATACAACGTCCACACATGTGGACGAGGGGTCGCACGAGGTTAATGTCTAGTACCAATCCACAGACAAAAAAATGACATGATTCCAGAAACTTGTCAGAATGTCAGGTTCTTGGATCGCATAAGCTCTAAAGTGTACAACAGGTAATGAGGATGTCACAGCACATTGGTAATGTATCAGAACCAGAAGTGTTTTTCTAACATGCAACACGTGAATGGTATGTAGTTATTTACAACTGCAGTTGTCATAAAAGAGTTGTAACACTGAATCTGTAATGTGATAATCTGTTTACATTCATTATTGAAGTCAATAGAGTCCTAAGAGTTGTTTTAGTCTTAGTTGATGTTCTTGATTTAGTGTTCTCCTCTGGTCACTTGATGCAGTGCTGAGAACAGTGAATGTTAAAAACAGATCTGTGGTGTGAAAAAGGCACTTTTTTGTGGTGTAAAATTAATTGCACTTTTAAGGGTAAAATCAGTATGTATATATAGTGTTTCAGACACAACTTTATGTTTACAGATACTGAATATTCAGACATTTTGAAATGTTTAATTGAAAAAACTAATTATTATAAACATATAAGTTGAGCTAACATATTAATTGGGTTTATGCCATTTTAAAAAAGGAGAGAAAAGATGAGTAGATGTTTAAATTGATTATAATTGATACCAAAGATTCTTAGAATGTATACATAAAAAGAGAGATGAAACATGAACTTTTAAAATAAACTTTATTGCTTTGATCATGGAGAGTTGACTAATTATAGACTGATCTCAAATATCCCATTTGTGTCTAAAATACTAATAAGAAGTATTGCTAAGTTACGACATATGCTCTCTGTTTCTGATTCCGAAAAACTAATTCATGCTTTGATGACCTCGAAACTTGATTGTTGTAATGCATTACTGGGAGGATGTTCTGCAGGTTCAATAAATAAGCTTCAATTGGTTCAAAACTCAGCAGCTAGAGTGCTTACGAGAACCAAAAATTATTATCATATCAGCCCAATTTTATCATCGCTACACTGTTAAGTTTCGTATTCGAGGTAGATCCTTTTCCTATTTGGCTTCTAAACTATGGAATAGTGTTCTTAGCCTTGTTCGAGACTCAGACATACTCTCTCAGTTTAAGTCCAGACTAAAGACTCATCTCTTCAGCCAGGCATACACCCTCAACTCATAGTTATGCTGCATTAGTCGGGTCTGTCGGAACAGGAAAGACTTCTCATATTATATAACTCTGCTTTCAAAATGAATGGCATCTACGCTGATATTATTCTACTTGTTTCACTGTCTCATTCTTGGGATATATATCCCGAGGTTACCAGAGCCTGCCAGATCCAGCTCCAGTCCTGCCTAATATCCCAATCCCAACGCTATGTGTCGCTGAGTAATGACTACTAACTGCAGCCTGTGCCAGCAAAACATCACTTCAGCCTACTACAATGGACTACACAGAGGATGATCTGCTGCCAACTCCAATTCATAAGGCATGGGCTGTGTTCCACTTCAAATTTTTACCCTCTCCACTCCCTAACTTACCTCCATCTCGTGGACTCGGATGTAGGTCATTGCTTACGTTGCGTGACTGCCCACTACTGGCAGAACCTGTGCAATGGGTTGAAATGGAACACCCTAATCCCTTGACCACTTGGAGCTTGTTATCGCACTTGCAATAGAGCAGATGTTATTTTGTGGAATTATTTGGTGATTTTTGCAAAAGCGATAATGAGCTCCAAGTGGTCAAGGGATTAGGGTGTTCCATTTCAACCGATTGCACGGGGTTCCGCCAGTAGTAGGCACTCACACAACTTAAGCAATGACTTATGATTTTTGCACCTGAGAAAACAACTTCATCAGAGATTGATGCAATTTCAGATTTAGGTCAAATTTAGTTGTGATTTCAGAGGCTTATGTACAAATTTTGTCATGTATAAATTATTATTTTTTAATATAATTCATTGTTAAAAGGGATTAATCAAGTTTTACACAAATGAAAATGGTAACATTGCAATGAACATAGGCATCAGTTTAAGGTAGCTATAAGTGGTTATGTGGTTAAATCTCAATATAATTTTTCTACACTGCTTACTTGACCTAACTTCACTTTCATCATACATTAGAGTTGCGTAAGGTGGGGGTAGTTCAAGCACGAGCTGTGTTGTGGTGTCACAATCGAGTTGCATTGTGGGATATGGAGCTGCCTGAAGCATACATCTGAGTAGGCTCACTCCCTCAGTCAAAATCAAAGGGTTGAGGGTCTGTCAGCAGAAACTTTCCTCCATATATTCCTTCGTTCCACTATGCAATGCTCATATTTTTACAATCCAATCAACAACCAATGGATAAACTCAAATCCCGCCCTAATTTTTTTTCTTGTTTGATAATCTGTTTCACTGGGAAATATGTCACAATACAGAAGTAAAGTCGGTCGCAACTTCCATTTCATGCCGACTTTAAAGTGAAGTGGCCTGAACCTCAGACTTAGGATGGACTTCACCAATATGATAGGTGTGTGTGAGAAACAGATCAATATTTAAGTCCTTTTTAACTTTCAATCTCCACCTTTGACCAGCCCAAACCAGTAGGTGTCTGAATGTGAAAGTGAAAGTCACTTCCACATCAGAATCTGTAGGTGAAAGTGAAAGTGTAGATTTTCAGTAAAAAGGGGGCTTAAAGATTGATCCGTTTGTCACCCACACCTATCATATCACTTCTGAAGACATTGATTAACCCACTGGAATTGTATGGATTACTTTTATAATCCCTTTGTGTCCCTTTTGAACCTTGAGCTGTTTGCTGTTTTGGAAGGAAATTGGTACTGTAATTCACCAAAGTGGCATTCAACTGATCACAAAATATAGTCAGGACATTACTGATGTAAAAAAACAGCACCATCACTCTTTGAAAAAAGTACTTTTTATCAAATCTAGATAGGCCCCATTTCCAGCAGCCATAAGTCCAACACCTTATCCTTGAGTAATCATGCTAAATTGCTAATTTGATACTAGAAAATCACTTGCCATTATATCAAACACAGCTGAAAGCTATTTGGTTCGTTAAATGAAGCTTAACATTGTCTTTGTGTTTGTTTTTGAGTTGCCACAGTATGCAATAGACTGGCATGCCTTAAGGTCAATATTAGGTTAAAAATGGCAAAAAAAGAAACAGCATTCTCTAAGAACTCATCAGTCAATCATTGTTTTGAGGAATGAAGGCTATACAATGCTTGAAATTGCTAAAAAAAAAAAAAACTTTTCATACAAAGGTGTACACTACAGTCTTCAAAGACAAAGGACAACTGGCTCTAACAAGGACAGAAAGAGATGTGGAAGGCCAGATGTACAACTAAACAAGAGGATAAGTACATCAGAGTCTCTAGTCTGAGAAATGGACACCTCACATGTCCTCAGCTGATAGCTTCATTGAATTCTTCCCGCTCAACACCAGTTTCATGTACAACAGTAAAGAGAAGACTCAGGGGTGCAGGCCTTATGGGAAGAATTGCAAAGAAAAAGCCACTTTTGAAACAGAAAAACAAAAAGAAAAGGTTAGAGTGGGCAAAGAAACACAGACATTGGACAACAGATAATTGGAAAAGAGTGTTATGGATCTTAACCCCATTGAGCTTTTGTGGGATCAGCTAGACTGTAAGGTGCGTGAGAAGCACCCGTTTTGCCACATCTATGGCAAGTGCTACAGGAAGTGTGGGGTGAAATGTCACCTGAGTATCTGGACAAACTGACAGCTAGAAAGCTAAGGATCTGCAAAGCTGTCATTGCTGCATGTGGAGGATTTTATGATGAGAACTCTTTGAAGTTCTGAACATTTTTATCAAATTGTAATTTTTCACTTTATTAATGTCCTGACTATTCATTGTGATCAGTTGAATGCCACTTTGGTGAATAAAAGTACCAATTTCTTTCCATAAGTGCAAAATCTGTAACTTTCTCCAAACTTTTGGCCGCCAGTGTATATATTTTAATTATATCTGTCTTTCTACAGTATTGATAATACCAACAAAATTCAGTACCAATACGTTAGTCCCAAATTTAACCCTGAAAACAAAGAGTTCAAATCAGAATTTGCTAACTTTGTCACAAGCCAGGAGCCACTTTCCTGTTTTTGCAAAACTCTTTTATTAAGACACGATAACATGAACCTCACAAACTTTGACAAATTCAGCAACAAATTTTTTCCTCATATTATCTCCTATTTTATCCTGTTTACAGCCTGCTATTTTTTAAACTAACTTAAAACACCCGACAAATCAAAAATAGACTATAAGACTATGGATTGGACATAAGGTCCATTGAACTGTGGAAAGCCGAAAGGGAAAATAGGTATCTAAGGCACAAATGCTACAAAAGTTAAGACAAATAGGATCTTTAAGTTTAAGTTTAGTAATATTTAAAGATTTACTACAGATGTCACATTTAAACATTTATTATGAAGTGTAATATATTCCAATATTTCATTAAAGGCTGGCCCCACACGTATCCATAAAGGTCTGGGATAAGCCCCGAATTTCCACTGACCCTAGAAACACCTCTGTTTGTTGATATGTTTGGTTGAGTAGTCCAGGCAGCAGTATTCATTTCTACTAAACTTCAGCTCATACTAGACTGCTCTATGGGCATTGTAGTTCCTTTGATGGCTGTACAGTGGCCAGGTTGTGATACTGGAGAGGTGCAGTTTGTTTCTCTGGAGGCTGAAAGTCTCATTGTGGGGATCAGGTCATCAATCTATTTTTTTAATATTTAATATTAAATACATATGTATATAGTGAAGACATAGTAAATTTAAAAGTAATTGTTAAATCTATACTGAACAAAAATATAAATGCAACATGCAACAATTTCAAAGATTTTACTGAGTTACAGTTCATTTAAGGAAATCAGTCAATTGAAATAAATTAATTAGGCCCTAATCTAATCTAATCAATGCGTATGGAAAATTTCTGGGATCTTTTATTTCAGCTCATGAAACATGGGACCAACACTTTACATGTTGCGTTTATATTTTTGTTCAGTGTAAGTCTTAAATATAATATTGAATCTTAAATATCTAATCAAAATATGAATGTTAAATCTAGATTTTTAGTTAAATATTTACTATCATGCAAATTTGTGATGCCCTTGAGCATTAATCAGTCAGGTTGAACCATTGTGACAGGCAGCAGAGATGTTAGTCGTCAAATTCAATTGTTAAATGGTTACACCAAGCATTTCCTGCTACCTGTTTCACCTTGAAGGTTGCACAAAAGTATTGTATAAGGAGTAAACCCAATAGCATAGAACCAATTTACTCCTTGTTAGATTAAAACGTCTAGATTTAGGCTACCATTTAAATGTATATTTACTACTTATGGTACTGTGCCTATTAGATCGCTTACTGACCTATAGACCATTTCAAGAATGTAAACAAAAACAAAGGAATTAGAACGGTCCAAACGTATTTCTGGATCCTTCCAGCAAAGTCTCTTTTTCAAGGAAAGTCAGTCCACTCGGCAGCCATCTTTGGAACGATCTTGGGCAGTTTGGGCAGCTATTTTCTATGTAAAAAAAAGTCATAAAAGTGCAGCTTCTATCTATTTGAATGGGGAAAGACCGAAATCTCCAAAAAGTTTGGTCAAGATTACAATATAAGAACATATTTCAAATAAGCAGTCAAATCTGACAACACTGTGTGGCGGGGTGAGCAAAAGACGGACACAATGGGTGTGACATCAGGCTTCGGAGAGGCATTTATTTAAAATGAATGGCCTGGCTTCCCTGGGCCTCAGCACTTGAGGGTAATAGTGGCCCGGCATCCTGGCCCATCGTTGATCCATGGGAGGGGTGTGTCATTCCGTCACAGCTGGTATAATAAATTGTGAATCTTTAACTCAGATTACATTAAAAAAAACGCAATTTTACCATCTTGTATCGCTAATGTGCATACGTGTTCTCGAGTTGATTGACAGGCCATTTCTGTATCTAAAAGGTGATTGGCTATTTTACCTGTAAGGCGGGACTTCCTTTCTACTGTACATCCGTTGACTGTTGGCTGCCGCACATTCATTTTAATAAAAGTGGTCTGTCTCTGCTAAATAGTCTCTGTTTTGACAAGCAGGAAATGTCCATGGAACAATGACGTCACTTGATGTCACCAACAAATAGTCCTTGAAATGGTCTATACATGATTTAGAAATTTTAAGCTACTGATTCATTGATGATGCAGACATTTAATGAGAGAATTTGATGGTTAGCCTGTCTACTACCTATAGCACTGGTTCAACTAGACTGGTTAATCAAGCGCATAATTAATTTGCATATTAGCTAAATATTTATATTAAAGGAATAGTTGACCCAAAAATGATCATTCTCTCATCACTAACTCACTCTTATGCCGTCTCAAACTCGTATAATATCAACAAACTTTCACGCAACAAACACTTCACGTGTAGACAGCACCACTGATGATAATGAGAGTGATTTTATATTGAACATCAGTCAGTTTTCCACAGCATGTTTTCTTTTTCAAATATATTGCAAGCTTTAAAAAATAAGCAAATATACAGTATATCCATATTGTGAAGGATGAAGCACAGCCAACAGGTCAGTGAGGTTTTCTTGTGATAAAATGTGGATGGTGTCATAAGTGTTCGGTGCAGATGAAGAGGAATGACAGAGCTGTCTAGGTGCATTGGTGGCAATAGGTTGAAAAGAATCATTAGGTTTTGTGAGAAGTGCTCACCTTTCTCGGATGCCAACGCTCTTTTATGCTCTAATTGAGAACAGGTGCTACTCACTTGTCCATCTGACCGGTTAATTTCCGTTGCCCAAGGCAACACTGTCAGCCTTATGGATGGATCCCTGACGTACCTATAAGAGATCTGAGAATGATATCTACAACATCAAGTTGTATGGCAATGCTAACGAATAGCTTTCTCAAGGTATTGAAGACCTCCTTGGGTTTTTCAAAATGGCTTCAATGAAAAAAAGCTTTGAGCAGAATGTTGACCCATACACAAATGTAACTAAGAAGTATCACAGTGCAAGTTGAGAATGATTGAGTTGCAAACAGATCCTGGAAAGAGTCTCCTGCCCTGGACTTATTGCGAGGAAGGGAATGCCGGAGCCAGAAAGGTGTGCATGTAAATGTAAGACTGTTGGACAGGACTGAGAATGAAATAGTGACATGTCTGAAGTGCAGGGATGGAGAGCATAGTAGGGGGTCTCTCACTAAAGTAGGTCAGCTCACATTAGGAATGTCAAGCACATCACCTACTAACTACCGATGTATTGCTCATGGTTGCTGTTCCATGTGGCCCATCATTGGCCAAGAGCATTATTCAGATACAAGGAATGTAAGTGTGGGCTGAATTTCTAGTGTGAATGCAACCATCTCAGATTGTATTCCTTCATCTGAAGGAGTGCAGGTACCTTGAATCAAGCAGGAACCCGTGATGAAATCCTGACCCTTTTTGTAGAGTTTTAGCAAGTTTGAATATTTTTATGCAATTGACCTTCAGCAGTGTGAAATATTGCAAAATGCTTTTGAAAGAATCACTCCATCACCCTTACACACATCTAACTCTCCCTGCAATGCAGTCTCAGCTGTTATTTTGATTAGATATTAAGGGCCCAGCACACAAACAGAGAAGTGCTTCTTCATTCTCCGCTCCGAGCCAAAAAGAAGTTCAAAACAGCTGAGCAATGACATGCTGTTTGTGAACACCCGCCATGCTGCTGTGGAGGCATTTAGAGAAACATTAAAATATGAGGACACTCACGAATACATGTAAAACATTGACTAATATGACATTAAAATTTGTTATCAATTCAATTTTCAATTCAATTGAGTTCAAATTTATTTATAAAGCACAATTAAAACAACAAGTGTTGACCAAGGTGCTGTAAAGTAACTGATTTGCACAAAGAGAAAACATACAATAAAACAAACTTTAAAAGACACAAATACAAAATACAGCTTCTAAGCTAAACCCATTGAGAAAAAGTACGTTTTCAACTTGGTTTTAAAATCATGTATTGTTCACTCAATGACTTCAATAAAATCATGCCTCATTCCATGAGTAGAATTCACACAAGATCAGTAAAAGAAGCTGTTTGAACCACTCGATGACAGTGGCAATTTCTCAGGGTTCAGAAAAGCCTTCTCTGCTGGCGTAACATGCCTAATAAATAAATACTTTTTCATCCTTTCATTCTCATTGACCTTTTTGCCTATGTTTTTTCAACTCTTTCCACTCCTAATTCATCAACAAACGAATAGCAAAAAACAAAAAGTTTATCCAATCTGAATTTATTCCTCAATGCTTACAAGCAAAGTGTGACAACTGTTTCACAAATCGCATGCCCGAAGCCGAGCTTGTTAGTCGAAGCAGCGCGTGAGTTTGAGCTCCACCCCATCAGGCCTTCAGAATTTCCACAGAATCCCTCAACAGTGCAGTGAATAGGCATCTAAAGTCAGATTGTCAGATTCATCAGCCAATCAGATTGATTTATTTGTTCTTGGTGGGTTTGGTCTTTAGGATATGTCCCAGTCCAGGCCTTCTAGCTGGCCTTGAGTTACGCAATCACGCTTTAAGTGATGTATGTAATTTGAAAGAGAAGAGCGCGAGATGTCATTGCCTCATCACCATCGAGAAAGAGATCCTTATGGATTTAAAAACCTGAGAGGTTCTGCATGATCGTGCGATTAAACAGGAAAGGAGGACTGATTTTCACTTCAAGCAAATTGGTAAGTGCTTTTTGCCTTGTTATATACATCAGGAGTTTTCTAAGTGTAAATTAGGCTGCTCGAGCATTCAGTGTTGGATCAAGTTTTGAAAAGTTACCATTTACCCTGACGAAACAAAATTTATTGCAAGCAAAATTTTAATCACAAATATTATTAGAGAGCTTTTTCTTGGTATTAGACCTCCTTTGTTCTGGCTGTCATGCATGGACGTGTTTTTAAAATGTCAGTTGGTATTATTAGTTGACTGCCATGTAATGTATGATAGGCATACGGTATCTTATTCATTATGAAACTGTGTTTTCTTAATGGCATGAATTGCACTGAAGGCCTAGACTTAAAATTCACGGGCCGCGGCTGCTCGATGATGATTTAAAGTAACATAAATACCTAATTGGGTGCTTCTTCAACAGGTAAACAAGATGGCACCAATGTGTGTGGCTAGCCATCTGTTACCAAATCAAATCAAATCAAATCACTTTATTGTCACACAGCCATATACACAAGTGTAATGGTGTGTGAAATTCTTGGGTGCAGTTCCGATCAACATAGCAGTCGTGACAGTGATGAGACATATACCAATTTACAATAACATCAAATTAACACAACACAATTTAAACATCTGTTATACACATAATTACACTCAACAATATACAAATAATAACATACACTGTACAGTATACAATACGCTGTTTTTTTGTTTTTTTTTACCTGGTCTGTTTGCTCTCGTCCTCGTCCTGTTTGTGTCTTTTCTGGTCCAGGATATCTCTGCTGTGTTAGTTTATGACCATCCTATGCTCATTTACATCAGAAACACTTTTGATATGTTGCGTAAGCAAGAACTTAGAGGAGCGTACACCTGCCTTCCTCCAGTCCTGTTCAGTGTGCCATCGTGTCTGCGCCGGCTTCCTTGCGCTTTTCCACGAAGGAAATATCGACGAAGACGTGGAAACGAGGCGTGATATCCGTCAAACTCAAGTCCTACCTGACATCAGTTTCTGTGACCCATTCCTTGCCTCTTCTCCCTGAATACATATGGAAGTACCATCGTTGGGTTTACCGATGCACTCTTGAACCGGCACATTTATGGATCTGGCTGTTTGTTCCGGAGTTTTTTGCCGAACACCCTCAATACCGGATGCCGCATCTCTGTAAAGGTGGTGTGAATCTCTGTAACCTTCACCCGCTGTGTCATGCATCACAGGCAGTAAGCGACTCAGTTTTGATCAAACTGGCATTGGTTAATGTGAGATCACTATCAAATAAGACATTTATCTTGAAGGATTTTTTTACCTCAAGAGACTTGGATTTCTTATTTGTGACTGAGACTTGGTTATCGACTGGTGATTTAAGCCCCTTTGCTGATCTTTTTCCCTTGGACTGTAAATTTTTTTGCTTGCCCCGAGCTACAGGTTGGGGTGGAGGGCTCGCCTCTATTTTTAAAAACAGTTTTCACTGTCAGTTCTTAAAGACTGATATTTTCCCTAGTTTTGAATGGCAAGTGTTTCAATTAGATTTAGTGGAGCCTGTGCTGTGCGTGGTGGTCTACTGGGCGCCTAACTTTAATAAGAAGTTCATCCGAGACTTCTCTGATTTTTTAGGGGGAATTTTACCGAATTTTGATAGACTTTTAATCGTGGGAGACATTAATATCCATTTCTGTTGTCCATCAGACTCCCTGGTGAAAGACTTTTTAAATCTGCTTGACTCTTTTAATCTTGTACAATCTGTGTGTGGCCCTACACATGAACATGGACATGCATTATACTTAGTTTTATCTTATGATATTTCAGTTTGTTATGTTGATATCTACGACACAGTTTTCTCCGATCATAAGCCTGTTATTTTTGGTGCTTCTTTCCTATGTCAGAATGTCAAACCTCGCCTTCCTGCTCATCTTTCTCGCTTCTTGAACTGTTAATCAGTTTTCAACAGCATATACAAGTGCCCCCCATTTTTCAATTCTGGAAAGTCCTCCATTGTATGTGAGCTCTGAGGTTCTGCTTACTTTATTACTTCAACCTGTTCTACCATCTTAGACTCTGTAGCTCTCCTGAAAGTAAAGCGTGCAAAAAGTAAGCCAGAGCCTTGGCTTAATGATGCCACACGAACTCTTAGACAGACCTGCAGGAGAGCTGAGCACAAATAGAGGAAGGATAAGCTCCAGGTTTCTTATGATATTCTAAGGGATTCCTTGCGTAATTATCAGAAGACAGTTGAAGAAATGAAGATAAAGTATTTTTCAGACATTATTGAGAAAAACTGTCATAGACCTATAGTACTATTTAGTACCATCAATTCTGTTATTAATCCTTCTAATATGGTCGGCCCTGATGTATCAGTAGCTACATGTGAAGATTTTCTCAGATTTTTTGTTACAAAGGTTGCTAATATTAGATCTCAAATTCTGCCTGTTGCTTTTGACCCATCTACCCCTCTTATATGCTCTGCTATGTTTGGTCACTTTGAACCTGTCTCTTTTCCCAGTCTGGCAAAAATTGTAGATCAATTAAAGCCATCTGATTTTACACATAACATTTTACCATCAAGATTACTCAAACAGTCCTTTGATACTATTGGGCCTAGTACTGTGTCTTTAATCAATAGTTGCCTTGCATCAGGGTCTGTACCAGCCTTTCTTAAACATGCTGTACTGCAGCCCCTTAAAATTATTAAAGATTATTTTATTAATTATTAATTTATTTATTAAAAACACTAATCTGGATCCTACAATTTACTCCAATTATAGACCTATTTCTAAAATGTCATTTCTCTCAAAAGTGTTGGAGAAAGTTGTTTTCTTTCAGCTGCAGATTTTTTTGGAGAAGAATTCTATTTTGGAAGCATTTCAGTCAGGTTCAGTGCACATCATAGCACAGAATCTGCACTTTTAAAGTTTCTTAATTATGTTTTGTTAACTGTGGACTCGGGGGATTTTGCAATTTTGGTCTTAGATCTTAATGCTGCATTTGATACCATAGACCATGATATTCTTATAGCCCGACTTGAACAGTCTGTAGGGATCCAAGGAACTGTCCTTAATTGGTTCAAGTCCTATTTAAGTAATAGAAGCTTTGCAGTTACTTTGAGTGAATGTTCATCTTCCACAGCCCCTCTTACTTGTGGGATCCCGCAAGGCTCTATTTTGGGACCAATTTTGTTTTCATTATATACGCTTCCAATTGGGTCAGTTTTTAACAAACATGGAATATCTTTTCATTGTTACGCAGATGATACTCAAATTTATTTGCCAATGAGAAAGAAAAGTAATTAATTAGAACCACTTTTAGCTTGCTTAAAGGAATTAAAATCATGGCTGTCTTTGAATTTTTTACATTTAAATGATTGTAAAACAGAGATTGTTGTGTTTAGGGCCCCTGATGTTCTAGGGTCATCTAATTTTAATCTAGGTCGTCTAGCTGCATATTATAAACCGATGGTGAAAAACTTAGGGGTACTTTTTGATAGTTTGTTAAATTTGACAAACAGATTAATTCTGTTGCAAATTGTCCAGAACGCTGCTGCTAGACTCTTGACCAGTGCTCGCAAACAAGATCATTTTACCCCAATATTGGCCTCTCTGCACAGGCTGCCAGTCCGTTACAGGATAGATTTTAAGATTTTATTGTTTGTTTTTAAATCCTTAAATGGTCTTGCACCTTCTTATCTTTCAGACCTTTTGCACTTGCACACACCATCTAGATTCCTCAGGTCCTCAGATCAGAAAATCTTGACTGTTCCATGGCCCAAACTTAAGCTGAGGGGTGACCACGCCTTTGCAGTGGTGGCCCTGAAGCTCTGGAATAGTTTGCCTCTGCACATTAGAACAGCTCCTACTCTGGTATCTTTTAAATCTCAGTTAAAAACTCATCTTTTCTTCCAGGCTTTTAGCTAAACCATGATTGGAGATATATTGGTACCCATGTGTATTATGTTGATTTTAGTAGTGTTTTTTATGTTTATTGTTATGTACTTGTTTTAATAATCTACAGCACACTGGTCAACTACCTGTTGTTTTTAATTGTGTTTTATAAATAAATTGCCTTCCCTTGCCTTGGCTAAATGCAGTAGATAATGTGTAGTTTGTCATGTTTACATTCTGAATTCATTGAGCTACTGTGCTAACAGTAGCTTCTTCCCCCAAGCAATCAGACTTTTGAACTCTTATCTCTCACGATCAATATACATCAGCACTGCACTTTATTAATCTTATTATCTCACACTGGACTGTCATAAATTCTATTCTTTCTTAACAACACACTGGCAACTGACTATCAGCTGACAGCCTGAATGTATATACTATATATATACTATTTTTATTGTATAATGTGTATTCTATATTGTGTGTATGTGTATTCTATATTGTGTGTATTATATACTGTACATTGTATATTATTATTTGTATATTGTGTTGTGTGTAATTATGTGTATATTAGATATGTAAATTGTGATGTGTAAATCTGATGTTTATTGTAAATTGGTATATGTCTCATCACTGTCATGACTGCTATGTTGCTCGGAACTGCACCCAAGACTTTCACCCACTATTGCACTTGTGTATATGGTTGTGTGACAATAAAAGTGCTTTGATTTGATTTGATTTGAACACGCTATACATGGCCATAATATGAGCCGCTTACACTCTGTTATTGTATTTAATGATGATACTGATACTACTGCAAAGATGGGTGTGTAAATGAGTGTTAATGGGTAGAATACAGACAAATGAAAGATGACAAGAGAGGCATGTCTTATTTTGGGCAGATGTGTGAATGGCTTTTGGCTGCAGAATCAGTGAATGGGCACTTAAGAGTATTTAAGTAGATTTGATTCATTTTGTAGACTAATTAAATGAAACAAAAAAATTTGCATGACATGTTCTTGCAAAAAGTCTCACAAACGACCGTACAGATGTAGGTACGTTTGCATCAGCTTGCTAATAACTGTCCACCAAAAGGTCACAGTGAGGCACTTACAACGAAGCTGATTTGCTTGGCTCAAAGCTTTTATTAAAGTATTTTCTCAAATCCTTATGAAGAAAATCGATGGGGAAAATACTTACGGTCATTGTTGCGCTCTGTTGGCTGCATTTAAGCATCTAGAGTCCCCTTTACATACTGGCACACTCAAACAAACCATGCAAATCATGTGTGTTTGTGTCACCATTTATATACCTCGTGACCCTTTTCAAAAGCCGCAAATACCATCTCAAGAGTGTCTGCCGCTTTAGGGGGCTGCGTACTACACCCAAATTTGGTACAAAGTAGATGGCGCAGCTGTAAGTACCTGAAGAATTGAGATCCGGGAATCTGTGTAACTGCTGTATAATATTTTCAAAGGATCTCAGTGCTCCATTTTCATTCAGGTCACCCAGCGTAGCAACTCCCTTCTCAACCCATTCTGTCCAGCAAAAAGGGGACTTGTTAATACACAGTTTAGGGTTTAACCAAACATTTGCAGCAACATCCCCAAATTTTGGGGAGACCAACCCACCTTTGTCAGCTGGCCTGTGTAACTTGTTAGAATGCATCCATGGAAGTTTACCATTCCAGATAAAGGATTTAGCTAAACTATCAAACTGTTTAAAATAAAAGAGGGGAACTTCATTGGGGAGAGACCATAGTAGGTAGTTGAATTTTGGAATACAATTCATTTTTATAACATTAACCTTCCCATTCATAGATAAATGTAGTGAAGCCCACCTGTCCACATCGCTTGAAAACATTTTTATTAAAGGGTCAAAATTAACTAACTAAATCACACAAATTTGCTGGGAATAAAATACCCAAATACTTAATGCCCTGTTTGGACCACTGAAAGGTGCACGGCTGAAAAGCCATTACCGGGCAGTACGCTGTCAGAGCCAAAGCTTCGGATTTAGACCAATTCACTCTGTATCCCGAGAATTTAGAAAAGGAATTGATTGGCAAGGCATAGATCTAGTAGGGTCGGAGACAAATAATAAAATATCATCTGCATAAAGCAAAAGATTATGCGCCATACCTCCCGCCACCACCCCAGGAAAATCATCCTCCTTTCTTATCGCGGCTGCTAATGGTTCCAGGGCAAGACAGAACAATAATGGGGAAAGAGGGCATCCCTGCTGGGTGCCCCTATCCAGAGTAAAATCATCTGAAATTAATCCATTTGTTTGTACCGCCGCTACCAGGTGTCTATAAAGTAACTTAATCCATCCAATAAAAGTATTCCTGAACCTGTATATTTCCAAAATCTTAAAAAGATAATCCCATTCTTCCATATCAAATGCCTTTTCGGCATCAAGTGAGATGGCAGTGACCGGAGTCTGATCATTCGCCACTGACCACATGATATTGATGAAATGCCTAATGTTATCAGAAGAGCTGCGGCCCCAAATAAATCCCACCTTATCTATATGTACAAGAGATGTCATAACTTTACTTAATCAGTTAGCCAAAATGTTTGACAATATTTTAACGTCTAGCTGGATCAGGGAAATTGGACGGTAACTCTTACTCTCGCTTGGATCTTTGTCCTTTTTAAGAATCAGACTGATCCGGGCTTGTGTCATGGTTGGCGGAAGCTTTCCATTCTTTAATGATTCAGTATAAACTTCTAACAAAAGTGGAGCCAGTTCTGTAGCATAAGATCTAAACAATTCAGCAGCAAAGCCATCTGGCCCCGGAGCCTTGCCTGTAGGCAGGGCCTTAATTACCTCGTCAAGCTCCTCCAAAGTTATCTCAGAATAAATTTTTTTGCTCAGTCGTCAATTTAGGGAGTTCTAATGGTTCCACAAAGTTTCTAATATCCTCATCAGTAGAAGAAGATGTAGAATTATAAAGATCAAGACAGAACTCTTTAAAAGCATTATTAATATCAATGGCTGAAGTAATTATTTCACCAACAGCAGATTTCAATGAGGGAATGGTAGAAAAAGACTCTCTGCTTTATATATCTAGGCAAAAGTTTTCCTGCTTTGTCCCCTGACTCAAAGTATGACTGTCTTGCCCTGAATAACCAAAACTCCACCTTCCAAGACAAAATAGTATTATATCTGTATTTCAATCAGGTAAATTCTCTGAGGACATTAGACGACATTCTGCGCTTCAGCTCTGCTTCGGCACTTTTAATATTCTCTTCCAAACCCACGAGTTCTCATGCTTTGGATTTTTTGGTGAATGAGGCATACTGTATGATCCGGCCCCTAAGAACCACCTCAATTGCCTCCAAAGCCATGCCCACAGAAGATAATCAGGACCAGTTGGTCTCCATATAAACATTGATTTCTTCCTTTAACATTTGTTGGAAATCAGGATTTTGCAAAAGGGATACATTAAAGCACCAACTATATGATTTATTTTTCTCCGTATGTGGCAACACCTCTAAACTCAACAGGGCGTGATCTGAGACTAAGATGCTTCCAATTGAGCAATCAACAACCAATGCAATGAGGGACTTAGGGTGTGTTCACACTTGTAGTTCAGTTCTCTTGGTTCTCTTGGTCCGGACCAAAAATGAAAATGATACATTTAGTCCTGGTTCGCTTAGTGTTCACACTGGCATTTTTAACACCAAACCTAACGATACAAAACAAAACGCATCAGGAAAAAGTCACAACCTGATTGGACAGCTTTTATGACGTATATTTTGCGACAGAACTTGCTGAACATCCAAAACAATGCTGGCTGCTGGGCTAAATATGCTCGTTGGATTTGTGTATATATGGTGGTATTTTTACCAGCTGAGAACAAACGAGGAGCACATAAAATGTGTAAAGGAGTCAAAACAGCACCAGGAATTCCTCCGTTGCATACTTAAACGACGATATGCTGCAAGGAGACGGCGGTTCCAACACCTGTACCAAACATTAATGGGCAATATAGCTCCTATGATAAGAAGAACCAGGTATGCTTGATCATTCTGTCCTTTGAAATCAAAGAATCAAGTACAGTACATATTAGACCAGAATTACATTTGCTTGATAACTGTTTTATCAAGTTATATATTTTTGTGATTTCCCTGTGTTTTCTGCTGTTATGTGTAAATAACATTAGCTTAGCTGAAGATTGCCTAATAAAGACTGGTTAAATTACTTACCCTAGTTAAATGAATGAAAAAATACATATAGGTTTGGTGATGAAAGATGCTGTTTTTAATGTTTAGTATCAATTGTGCTATGCAGCTTTGGTCTGAGTATGACATTCTAGCAAGGCAAAATAAATTAGCAGGTTAGAAAGTGGACTTTCAGTTGTGAAATGAATGAATGAGTAAAGAAGTGTAGAAGTTTTGGTGACAAAGGATGCTGTTTTTATGTTCAGTGTCGATTGTTCTATGCTGCTTTATTAAAACAATCACTTATTTTAGACCATCTATAACTTTTTTTATTGTAATTCAGAATATTCATAAGTGACTGCTTTACATCTTTTGACAAATATAATTTGTCATCCACAAAGGAGTGTCTGGGTGTTGCCACGGTCCTGTGTTTTGGTGGCAGAACATCTCAGATAACTGGACAGATTGGCAGTGGTTGGAGAATTTCAGAATGAGAAGAGCAACGTTCATGCACCTCTGCAGCCTTCTCCGGCCATCCCTCACACACTGCAATTCAAGGTAAATGTTTATCTTGCATGATAACACAGATGGAAGTGTATTATGGCTTTGAATAACTTTATTTTTTTTTTTTAAATACTGTAAAAATGTGCAATTATTAAATGTTAAAAAATATTACTCTGCATAATTAATCTGCTTCAGGTTTCGCAGATCACTACCTGTGGAGCAGAGAGTTGCAATTTGTCTCTGGAGACTGGCAACAAACTTAGAATTCTGATCAATCGGTCATCTTTTTGGAGTTGGAAGATCAACTGCCTGTGTGATTGCCCAGGAGGTTGTAGCTGTCATCAACAGGGTCATGAGACCACTGTACATAACAACAGCCTCTCATGCAGAATTGAGGAACATTGTACAAGGTTTCAGAGACAAATGGAGATTTCCATAGGTGGCAGGTGCAATAGATGGAACACACATATGCATAACAGCCCCCATTCCATTCAGTGATACTTCAGGCAGTGGTAGATCATAAGATGAGATTTTGGGACATAAATGTTGGCTGGCCTGGCAAAGTTCATGATGCCAGGGTTTTGGTAACTCCTCTCTCTACCGGAGAGGCTAGGATGGAACTCTCTTACCTGCGTGGGCTGAAAGCTTTGACAATGTGGATGTGCCACAGTTTATACTAGGGGATGCTGCTTACCCACTACTATCCTGGCTTCTGAAACCATATCCGGAAAACACAGGGTTGACACCTCAACAATCACACTTCAACCACAGGCTTAGCCAAGCTCGCATGACAGTTGAGAGGGCCTTTGCTCGTTTGAAGGCAAGATGGAGATGCCTCTTGAAACATGTGATGCTCATATAACCCTCATCAGCCCCATAATATCTGCATGCTGCATTTTGCATAACTTTTGTGAAATCCACCATGAGGATGTAATGCAACTTGATGAAGAATATGATGGTGCTTGCCAAGAGGAGAATGAAGACAATGAAGACCATCAACTTTATAGAGACAATCAGGGTGGCCATGATACTAGGGATGCACTCTGTACATATATGTCAAGACTGTGGGTTTTACACAAAATATTTACAGCCAAAGGTAAAAAAAAAAAAAGACTAAATTAATGACTCATACAAATTAAACTGTTTCCAGTATTGTTTTAATCTGCTCAAAAGTGTTGCTTTTGACAATTTGTTATAATCCTCTTAACTTTGAAACAACCTAACTACTGAATGAAATGTTTACTGTTTAAAGTTTTATTAAGGTAACTCACTAGATAGAACAAAACATTTTTATCTTTGCAAGGTTTGTTCTCTGTGCAAAAAATTAAAGTGCAAACTGACATTTGTTGACTCTCTTCTGTACAGTCAAACATACTGGATATTCTGACGTTTTGAACGAGTAGCTTAGAAAGACACAAAAAACAAAACTTTATGTGACTAGGGGTCACTCTTGGGAGCCCGAGACACCTCTGGTCTTTGATAAAAGGCCAATGAAAATTGGCGAGTGGTATTTGCATGCCACGCCCCCGAACATACGGGTATAAAAGGAGCTGGTATGCAACCACTCATTCAGGTTTTACGCTGAGGAGCCGATACAAGGTCCGGCCATTTCAGCGGGTAGTTCAGCGTTGTGGCAGAAGGGACCAACGTCTCGTTCCCTCCATCAGGGAACGGAGGTTACACCAGTAACCATGACGTTCCCTATCTGTCACTCACTCGATGTTGGTGTCGATGTAGTGACACTAGGGGTCCCTTCAAGGTAGATCCTGCCCAATGGGGGAGGAGTTACTACAACATGGAGACTGGGGCAGAGGGGCTCTGCCCAAGGAAGACGCAGTTTGCCAGCAGGGAAATGAATTAGCAGAAGATATAGATCGCATGGGGTTAGCCTTACAGGGAACTGCCACATGCGGAGCACCCTCCCCAGAACCGGGCTCTTAGTTAGCGCGTGTACTGGGCTGGCAGCGAGTCTCTCCGAAAACTCGACTGCCACAGGGCTCGGAGGAAGTCAACCAGGGAACAACTTTTGTGAACACTACTGGGAATTAACAGCGCACGTCTTCAGCTCAAAAGGAGGTGGAAGGCGCTATGTGCAAGCGATACTCCCGGCCAGCTATCCCGGGCTTATCCGCTTGTGTTGCGTGCCACTACCTGGGACGAAACCGGTTCCACCCGGAGGTTGTAGAACCTTGCAAAGGTGTTGGGTGTTGCCCAGCCCGCTGCTCTGCAAATGTCTGTTAGAGAGGCACCTCTGGCCAGGGCCCAAGAAGCTGCTACACCACAGGTAGAATGGGCTCGTAGCCCTACCGGGGGCGGCATGTTTTGGGCGAGACATGCCATAGTTATGGCATCAATGAGCCAGTGGGCGATCCTCTGCTTGGAGACAGTGCTTCCTTTCCGCTGTGCACCAAAGCAGACAAAGAGCTGCTCAGAGACTCTAAAGTTCTGCGTGCGATCCAAATAGATGCGTAAAGCACGCACCGGACACAGCAATGACAGGGCTGGGTCTGCCTCCTCCTGGGGCAGCGCTTGCAGGTTCACCACCTGGTCCCTAAAAGGAGTGGTGGGAACCTTGGGCACATAGCCCGGTTGGGGTCACAGGATCACGTGAGAATAGCCGGACCGAACTACAGGCACGTTTCGCTGACAGAGAACGCTTGCAGGTCACCTACCCTCTTGATGGAAGTGAGCGCAGTCAGGAGAGCAGTCTTCAAGGAGAGTGCCTTAAGCTCGGCTGACTGCAAAGCTCAAAGGGGGCTCTCTGTAGACTCTGAAAAACTACAGAGGTCCGATGAGGGAACGAGGCGCGGCCTGGAGGGGTTCAGCCTCCTGGCACCTCTTAGGAACCTGATGATCAGATCATGCTTCCCTAAGGACTTACCGTCGACTGTGTCATGGTGTGCTGCTATGGCAGCAACATACACCTTCAAGGTGGAAGGGGACAGCCTCCCTTCCAACCTCTCTTGCAAGAAGGAAAGCACTGATCTGACTGCGCATCTCTGGGGGTCTTCCCGACGGGAAGAACACCACTTAGAGAACAGACACCACTTAAAGGCATACAGGGGCCTCGTAGAGGGAGCCCTAGCCTGAGTGAACGTGTCTACCATCGCAGGTGGGAGACAGCTTAGGTCTTCCGCGTCCTGTCCAGGGGCCAGACATGGAAATTCCAGAGGTCTGGGCGCGGGTGCCGGATGGTGCCCCTTCCCTGAGAAAGAAGGTCCTACCTCAGGGGAATTTGCCCGGGGGGAGCTGTCACGAGGAGCGTGAGGTCCGAGCACCACGTCTGGGCGGGCCAGTAGGGTGCTTACCAGGACGACCTTCTCCTCGTCCTCCCTGACCTTGCACAGGGTCTGTGCAAGCAGGCTCACTGGGGGAAAACACATATTTGCGAATGCCAGGGGACCAGTTGTGTGCCAGCGTGTCTATGCCGAGGAAGGCCTCGGTCAGGGCGTACCAGAGCGGGCAGTGGGGAGGATTCTTGGGACGCGAACAGGTGCACCTGTGCCTGTTGAATCGACTCCAAATCAGCTGGACCACCTGAAGGTGGAGTCTCCACTCTCCCTTGAGGGTAACCTGTTGTGACGGCGCGTCCGCCAAAGTGTTGAGGTTGCCCGGGATGTGAGTGGCTTGCAGTGACTTGAGGTGCTGCTGACTCCGTTGGAGGAGACGGCAGGCGAGTTGTGACATACAGCGGGAGCGCAGACCGCCTTGGCGGTTGACATATGCTACCGCTGCCGTGCTGTCTGTCCGAACTAGCACATGCTTGCCCTGGATCAACGGCCGGAACCTCCGCAGGGCGAGAGAATTGCCAGTAACTCGAGGCAGTTGATGTGCAAACGCAGCCGCGGACCCGTCCAGATGCCGGCGGCTGCGTGCCCATTGCCAACAGCGCCCCAGCCCATTTTGGAGGCATCTGTCGTGACCACGACGTGCCTGGAGACCAGTTCTAGGGGAACACCTGCTCGTAGAAACGAGAGGTCGGTCCAAGGGCTGAAAAGACAGTGACAGACCGACGTAATGGCCACACGGTGTGTCCCGTGGTGCCATGCCTGTCTCCGGACTTGAGTCTGGAGCCAGTGCTGAAGCGGCCTTATATGCATCAACCCGAGCGGGGTGGCCACCGCCAAGGATGCCATATGCCCCAGGAGCCTCTGAAAAAGTTTCAGTGGAACCGCTGTTTTCTGTTTGAGCGCCTTCAAACAGGCCAGCACCGACTGGGCGCGCTCATTCGTAAGGTGCGCCGTCAAGGAGACTGAGTCCAACTCCAAACCGAGAAAAGAGATGCTCTGAACCGGGAGGAGCTTGCTTTTTTCCCAGTTGACCCGAAGCCCTAGTCGGCTGAGGTGTGAGAGCACCAGGTCCCTGTGTGCGCATAACACGTCTCGAGAGTGAGCTAAGATTAGCCAGTCGTCGAGATAGTTGAGAATGCGAATGCCCACCACCCTTAACGGGGCAAGGGCAGCCTCGGCGATCTTCGTAAAGACGCGAGGAGACAGGGACAGGCCGAAAGGGAGGACTTGTACTGATACGCCTGACCCTCGAACACGAACCGCAGGAAGGGTCTGTGTCGAGGAAGGATCGAGACGTGAAAGTACGCATCCTTTCGGGTCTACCGCCGCGAACCAATCTTGATGCCGGACGCTCGCTAGAATGCATCTTTGCGTCAGCATCTTGAACGGGAGTCTGTGTAAAGCCCGGTTCAGTACTCGCAGGTCCAAGATTGGCCGCAACCCACCGCCTTTTTTCGGTACAATGAAGTAGGGGCTGTAAAACCCTTTCTTCATCTCGGCTGGAGGGACAGTTTCCATCGCGTCCTTCCGTAGGAGGGTAGCGATCTCCGCGCAAGGTAGCAGCGTTTTCGTCTTTCACCAAGGTGAAGGACACCGCTGAACCTGGGCGGATGCACGGCGAAGTGAATCGCGCAGCCGAGTCGGACGGTCCAGACCAGCCCTCGTGACGAACTGGAAGGCGCAAGCCATGCGTCCAAGTTCCGCGCAAGGGGGACCAAAGGGACAACGTCATCGGATGTAACGGCAGGTGGGGCCTTGCGGCGGGGCAGAGCTCGAGGTGCCACACCACGTCGTGGCCGTGCTGAGTCCGAGGACATTGAAGCACTTACCTGGCTCCTTGTGACCACCCCCGGAACAGCCTGGGACGGGGGAGGAAGAGGCCTGTCCTCGTGACATCGGGGGCAGATTTGTGCCACAGCTGGGCACTCAGGGCAGGAGACCGTCGCTGGAGCGCCACTCTGCCAAATGGAGTGGTGGACGGTGGTCGTGATGCCAGCCGTACACACCGGATACGTGACCCAGGGAACAAGGAAACCACTCTTGCTGAGCTCTTGAGTACTGCAGCCACTTGGGCATGCAGTGCAATTAAATGCAAAAGGTAACAAAAAGATGAAGATCTGCTTACCAGCTCCAGAGCAGCGGGTTTCGTTGTCCCTGGGTCGCCCATCTCAAGGGCGCTTTGAAGCCTTTCACGGGTTCTGGGCGGCCACGAGACGGGTGGCGTCTGCTTCCTGCGGTGGGCTCCACGCCGGGGCCAGGCCAAGGGGCGGGCTGCGGCAGAGCCGGTGCAGTCACCGCAGGTGGACGCCCTTGGTGATGAGTAGATGGGGTGCGGGATCTTGAGCCGCGCTGGGGCAGGATATGCCAGCTAGCATCCATCTACTGCTCTACAATCGAGAACTGCTGGGCAAAGTCCTCGACGGTGTCACGAATAGGCCTGCCTGGGAAATGGGGGCAGCAAGGAATCGTGTCTTGTCGGCCATCTCGACCAGGTTGAGCCCAAGGTGGCGCTCCTGGACCACTAGTGTGGCCATCGTCCACCCGAGAGACCGCGCCGTGACCTCCGTCGCTCGGAGAGCGAGGTCGGTCACCGAGCGCAGTTCCTGCATCAATCCCAGGGCGGAACTACCCTCGTGCAGTTCCTTTAGCGCCTTGGTGGACTTGCAGGAGAGCCATGGCATGCAGGGCGGAGGCGGCTTGTCCAGCGGCACCGTAGGCCTTGGCCGTCAGAGACAATGTAAACCTACAGACCTTGGACGGGGGCTTTGGGCACCCGCGCCAGGTGGTGGCGCTCTGCGGGCATAGGTGCACCGCGAGCGCCTTTATCCACCGGGGGATTGCCGAATAGCCCTTGGCCGCCCCACCATCGAGGGTAGTGAGAGCGGGGAAGCTGAATAGATCGGGACCGGGCAGTAAAAAGTGTTTCCCGTGACCTTGTCAGCTCTTCATGCACTTCTGGGAAGAAAGGAATGGGGTGGGGCGTGGCTTTGAGCGGCGCCGCGAGCCCAGGAACCAATCACCGAGCCGCGAGGGTTCAGGGAAGTGCGGTGAAATCTACTCTAACTGACGCTCGCGGCTGCCCGGGAAAGCATGTCGTCATCTCCGCATCAGCCTGTGACTGGGCAATCGACCCAGAAGGGAGGAGCCCAGCTGTGGCTTCCGACTGGATGAGCCCGCTCTCTGATGCTGCGCTCGAGAGCTCATCACTTTCGCGGGCTCCGAATAAGAGGTCGAACTCGCCGTGAGACGAGCCGGCGGACTTACCCGGAAGCCCGATCAGGGCAGACGAGCGTGCTGGGGAATGGGAGGTCCGCGGGGGGATACCCGGCGGAGGCGGTCCCATTGGGGTCCCCAAATCGCCCCCAGTGCTAGCTGCGCTGGCCTCAAACCCGTGGGTAAAAGGACCGAGGTGGGAGCCTCTGGGGTGGCTCGCTTTCTTACGAAGGCGAGCCGCGACCGCAACGTTGCCATGGACATATTCTCGCAATGAGAACATGACCATCCACGAACGCTGTCTCCGCGTGAGCAGTGCCCAGACACAAAAGACAGTGATCGTGACTGTTAGAAGGCGAGAGATAACGAGCACAACCAGGAATAACACACAATCGGAAAAGCATCTTTAAAAAGACGCATCTTTAAAAAGACGTTCCGTGTGTGCGCTCTTTTAGAGAAATATATACTCTTTTAGAGGGGAAAAATGCTCTTTCAGAAAATATACTCTCTAGTTTTTCTGCCGAAGCGCCCAGGGGCGTTCTCTGCAGTGCACCAGCGCAGAGGAGGGAGAAGCCGCTGAAATGCGCCGTCAGATCCAGCAGAGGTGAATGAACAGTAGTATTCAGCTAAGTGAGCATGACTGTTCGGCTCCGAAGAGAAAATCTGAATGAGTGGTTGCATACCAGCTCCTTTTATACCCGTATGTTCGGGGGAGTGGCATGCAAATACCACTCGCCAATTTTCATTGGCCTTTTATCAAAGACCAGAGGTGTCTCGGGCTCCCAAGAGTGACCCCTAGTGTCACTACATCGACACCAACGTCGAGTGAGTGACAGATAGGGAACTGAAAAATTTGGATTTGTATGTTCTTCAAATTAATTTAAAAGTGCTCTATTTCAACAACTTCCCTGAAAGTCACAGAAACTCTCTAACAGGTGACCATCCAAGCTTAACTAAAACCAAAATAGAGTACTTTAAACTTAAGCTTCATCTTAGTAGAAGGGCCTAAATATTAAAAAAGTGTTGGGTAGAGTTGGCCTCATGTAGCACAGATGACAAAGAGGGCATTGCATTAACATTAGCCCTTGGCTGTTCACCCCCAGTTTGTGACTGCGAATGGTGCAGTGGTGGTCGCATCATTTCACACAGGGGCTGCTGGTGTGCTGATGGTGCAGTGGGCAGTGTATGGTGTCCTGTTGGAGGCATAGGACACGCAAGTGAAATGGATTGCTGAGGCTGCAGGTGAACTTGTGTCACGGTGTGTTGAGGGACTGACACTGAAGGGGTAGGCATCACTGGGGCTACCGGATGTGAGTGGAGATAGGACAGTGGTGGGCCATTTGGTTTATCTTGGCACACTGCATTTATCAAAGTGCCCATTACCTGAAAAAACATAGTGTTGGTATCCTGCTGCTGAGCTTGCAAAGCTTGAAACCAACGTTCTTCGACTTCCTGGCTTGCTTTCATCAATTTTTCAAAGGCTGCACTTTCCTGTTGTTGCAGATTACGTTCAGATTCTTGAAACTCCTTCAGCAGTTTGCTCTGATGTTGTATGAAGGTCTGGAGGTCAAGACTCTCACACTTCTTTTTCCTCTTACATGCCTGAGCTCTTGGGGTGGCCTGTTCTTGCACGCTTTCTCCACTCATTTGTTTGTCTGGCATCTGTTCATCTACACTGTCCTCAGTAGATGCCAGCCCCCCTTACAAGAGAAAGTAAAATTTTTTTTAAAAAAAGTCATGCTGTTGTATTTTTATGCAAAGACATGTATGATGTTATGATCACATTCAGTCTATTAGTACATAATTCTAGATAACCAAAGCTCACTCACAATTTCAAATAAATTAAAATAAAAAACACTTTGTTGACCTGAAGGAATTTTGCCTTGCACATTTTAAAAAACAAACAAAAGACATCAGTAAAAACATATAAAAATATATGATTTTCTATCAGGGGAAGTATACCGTACTCAACCTCTGTGCACCTGCCACCTATTATTAGCTTGCTTAATTGCCAAAAGTTCTCGTCCTAGCGGGCTGATACCGATTGCTAAGCCTTGGTTCTCGATAAAATCATATTGTTTGATTAGCTAACAATCGGCAACTGGTTTGAATGCTCACTTGAGTCTTCATTGTCAGCATTAGATGATTTCTCTATTTTGTGGACCGAGACCCACTATTCAGGCGGTCTCGGTCAGCTTGTTTGGTGCGCACCAAGGTTCGGATGGCAGCGGTCACACTTGTTCAAATGAACCGCACTAACAGAGCAATCGCACCATAGTTCGTTTTAATCGAACCAAACCTGCCAAGTGTGAACACACCCTTAGATATTAAAAAAAATCTTTTCTAGAGTAAATCTTATGGACTGATGAAAAAAATTTATAGTCCCTAACAGATGGGTTCAAAAGTCTCCAAATATTTGTAAAACCAAGATTTTTACACATCCTGTGATGTGTCAATGTTGCTCTAGGGGGCTTACACACTTTTGCTTCATTATGATCAAGGACTGAGTCCATCAAAAGATTAAAGTCTCCTCCCAATATTATATCATGAGGGGTGCCAGCGATTTGCAACATTCCTTCAAGATCTATAAAAAAAGCCCTGATCATCAGCGTTAGGTGCGTAAATATTAGTCAAAATCAACCTTTGCCCCTGAATTTCTGCTAAAACAATAATGACTCTTCCTAATTTATCTTTAATCTGTTTGAGACATTTTAATTGTAGATGTTTACTTATTAATGTAATGACTCCCCTGCTCTTACTTGAGCCAGCACTAAAGAAAATATGTCCACCCCATATCTTCCCAAATTTTTCAGCTTCCTGCAGAGAAAGATGCGTTTCTTGAAGAAACACAATATCATATTTCTTATGTTTAAGAAGAGAAATAACGTTCCTTCTTTTTATGGGGTGCCCCAACCCATTCACAGAGAGACAATCGTCCTGGTTACTTGCGTAACCTCCATTCCCTGATGGAGGGAACGAGATGTTGTGTCAATGTAGTGACACTAGGGGTCACTCTTGGGAGCCCGAGACACCTCTGGTCTTTGATAAAAGGCCAATGAAAATTGGCGATTGGTATTTGCATGCCACTCCCCCGGACATACAGGTATAAAAGGAGCTGGTATGCAACCACTCATTCAGGTTTTATGCTGAGGAGCCGAGACAAGGCTATAGCAGCAATGTACACCTTCAAGGTGGAAGGGGACAGCTGCCCTTCCAACCTCTCCTGCAGGAAGGAAAGCACCGATCCGACTGCGCATCTCTGGGGTCTTCCCGTCGAGAAGAACACCACTTAGCGAACAGACGTCACTTAAAGGCATACAGGTGCCTCGTAGAGGGGGCCCTAGCCTGAGTGATCGTGTCTACCACCGCAGGTAGTAGACCGCTTAGGTCTTCCGCGTCCCGTCCAGGGGCCAGACATGGAGATTCCAGAGGTCCAGTAGCAGGTGCCAGATGGTGCCCTGTCCCTGAGAAAGAAGGTCCTTCCTCAGGAGAATTCGCCAGGTGGGGGCTGTTGCGAGGAGCGTGAGGTCCAAGAACCACGTCTGGGTGGGCCACTAGGGTGCTACCAGGACAACCTGCTCCTTGTCCTCCCTGACCTTGCACAGAGTCTGTGCAAGTAGGCTCACTGGCGGAAACGCATATTTGCGTAGGCCAGGAGGCCAGTTGTGTGCCAGCGCATCTATGCCGAGAGGTGCCTCAGTCAGGGCGTACCAGAGCGGGCAGTGGGAGGATTCTTGGGAGGCAAACAGGTCTACCTGTGCCTGTCCGAATCGACTCCAAATCAGCTGGACCACCTGAGGGTAGAGTCTCCACTCTCGTGTTGAGGTCACCTGGGATGTGAGTGGCTCGCAGCGACTTAATAATAATAATAATAATTTTCTTTATTTATCACACATTATACATTTGCACATATACAGTGAAATTCTTCTTTTTCACATATCCCAGCTAGGCTGGGGTCAGAGTGCAGGGTCAGCCATGATACGGCGCCCCTGGAGCAGATAGGGTCGAGGGCCTTGCTCAAGGGCCCAACAGTGGCATCTTGGCGGTGCTGGGGCCTGAACCCCTGACCTTCTGATCAGTAACCCAGAGCCTTAACCGCTGAGCTACCACCGCCGACTTGAATTGCTGCTGACTCCAGAGGAGGAGACGGCCGGCGAGTTGTGACATACAACGAGAGTGCAGACCGCCTTGGCGGTTGACATATGCTACCATTGCCGTGTTATCTGTCCGAACTAACAGGTGCTTGCCCTGGATCAACGGCCGGAACCTCCGCAGGGCGAGCAGAATTGCCAACAACTCGAGGCAGTTGATGTGCCAATGCAGCCGCGGGTCCGTCCATAAGCCGGCGGCTCTGTGCCCATTGCAAACAGCGCCCCAGCCCGTTTTGGAGGCATCTGTCATGACCACGATGTGCCTGGAGACCCGCTCTAGGGGAATACCTGCCCATACAAATGAGAGGTTGGTCCAAGGGCTGAAGAGACGGTGACAGACCGGCGTGATGACCACGCGATGTGTCCCGCGGCTCCATGCCCATCTCGGGACTCGAGTCTGAAGCCAGTGCTGAAGCGGTCTCAAATGCATCAACCCAAGCGGGGTGGCCACCGCTGAGGATGCCATATGCCCCAGGAGCCTCTGAAAGAGTTTCAGTGGAACCGCTCTTTTCTGTTTGAACGCCTTCAAACTGGTCAGCACCGACTGTGCGTGCTCCAAACTCCAAAATGAGAAAAGAGATGCTCTGAACCAGGAGGAGCTTTCTCTTTTCCCAGTTGACCTGAAGCCCTAATCGGCTGAGGTGCGAGAGCACCAAGTCCCTGTGTGCACACAACATGTCCTGAGAGTGAGCTAGGATTGTATAGATTGTGTGTCAAAAATAAAATTATAAAGACCACATTCCCCATTAGTGCAACAATCAAACCCCAAACTTCCCCCCAAACCAAACAAACAGAAAAAAGAAAAACATGCGCATTAACCCTGAGCACAACAGCGCCAACTGGCGTCCATCCCCCTAAACTCAAACAGTCCAGGTATGCCTACGAGAGCCCCCGCAACAACTTTGCTGTTGGATTGCTCAAGTCTGGTGTTTCTATACAAATTTTGTGAGACAGAATTACATAACAGAAAATAATCTATAAAACAAACTCCAGCCAATAGGCAGAATAAACATAAAGAACGTGTAGATTCATTCACAATACTGTATCGAAGGTGTGTTCCTCCACAAAACAAGCTGTTCAGTTTCCTCGGGCAGTCAAACGAACGTTCAGTGAGCTGGCTGTTCATGAGTGCAGCAGATTTCCTAATCCTTCCAATGTCCTGCAAAAAATACTCCACAATACAAACTCCAGCCAATAGGAGGCATAAACACAAAGAACGAGCAGATTCACCCACAGCTGTCCCAAAGGAGTGTTATTCCACAAAACAAACTCCAGCCGCTAGGCGGAACCAGCACAAAAAGAAACAAGCAAAGGGAACAAAGAAACGGACAGTCGAGTGTATGCTTCCTTGGAGGCATGTGAGAAACAGACCATGAATTTCTCAGTCCATTGATTTTATGAAAGATATCGCTTGTTGTCAGCATGTAAATATTTTGCGGCCAACCTTAGTATCTATTCTCAATTTGGCCAGAAACATCAGTGTAAAAGCGATCCTCCGTCGATGCAAGAGTTTCTTGAAGGAGTATTACTACACAAAACAAACTCCAGCCGCTAGGCAGTACCAACACAAAAAGAAACAAAATGGCACCCAGCTTCCTCAGACAGTCGAGTGTACGCTCAGCGAGTCAATTCATTCGGGGACCACATGAAAATTACCAAATGGTTTACTCACCCCATTGTCTCTATGAAAGACAATACTTGTTGTGGGCATGTAAATATTTTGCGGCCATCCTTAGTATCTATTCTGAGTTTGGCCGGAAACATCAGTGCAAAAGCGATCTTCCGTTGATGTAAGAGTTTCTTGCATTCCTTGAATCGGTCACGTTTCTCTCTTGTCGAATTCGCAAAGTCTGGGAACAAGAAAATGCTGTGATTCTTCCAAGAAAGCTTTCCTTTGCTCCTCACCTCGCGCAACACAAGATCTTTATTGGATGATCTCAGAAATTTGGCCAGAATTGATCGGGGCCTGTCTCCTTCAGCCGATCTGTGAGCTGGGTCTCTGTGAGCTCGCTCGATTTCCAGCTTGTGGCCTGTTATGTCGAGCAGACTCGGAAAGAGCTCGTCTAGGAATTTCACCATATCTCAGCCTTCTTCATGCTCAGGAATTCCAACAATTCGGACGTTGTTTCGCGGCTACGATTCTCCAAATCCTCCAGCTTTTCCAAAACACATTGCAAGTCTATCTTGATCACTAGCGAGTTAGAAGCTAATTCCCTCTCCGATGACTCCAGATAATTGATCCATCTCTCGACATCCCCGATTCTTGTAACTAACTCAGAGAACTCAGAGATCCTCTAAGTCAGCAACAACTTTCGACAGCATCACAGACATGCTCGCCAGTTGCTGCTAGATTTCTCCTGCCGCACCATCCAAACCGAGTCCCTGATTTGTGGCCTTGTCAGAGGTATCAGCTTGAGCACATAAGTGTCTTTTAATATCTCCAGAGCCCGAGGATTTTGAATTCTTTGCCATGTTGACTTCAAAGAACAAATATGTAGCTGAGTGTATCAAATCTCACCGGTTTATGACATAAAAATAATTAAAAACGTGTTCAGAGCTCACTGTTTACACATCCGACCCTCACATGGCATCACGTGGAACTCCAGGACAGCACCCTCTTGAGTAACACAACATGTGAATATAGTTCCTATAGTTCTGAATGAATCCCAGTGGGCGCTGAGGCCCTGTTTCCATTTGTAATGATCGGTGGTAATAAATGTGCTCACTGATTCATCTTCAGTGTCTCCTCACAAAGGCCAGAGCAGTTTTAATTTAAAGGGAGTGGGGGGACATGAGGGACAGAGAGAGCAGATAGAGAGAGATTCAGAACTGTCACTGTGAATGTACTGGGAGAGAGTGGAGCTATTCTATCCATCACATTTGAATACATTCAATTAACTCCCACTAAATGTACAGTAGCAGGTTTCTCCTCCCTGCACAGTTCTTCATTCCCTCTGTCACTCGCTCTACCACTCTCTCACTTCAATAAAAATGCAAATATGGAAAGGGCAGTCTGGAGAAGAGGAGAGACGAACAATTGCAAAGAAATATTTTACAGCCTCAGTGTCACACTAATTACTGCCAGGCAATTTCCTTCAGAAAACAGTGAAAGACATTAGCATATAATCTCATGAGATTATGAATGTGTTAATATGAGCAAGTGCTGTGCAGGCAGTGCATTCAAAAAGGAACAGGAGCCATAAACTACTTCTGTACTGTGGAATTCACCTGAAATGAGACATTTCAATTAATTGCTATGGGGTGTACAGTATGGAGTTAATAAGTACATTAATATGTAAAGTTTATTTTTTAATGAATGAGTGAGGCTGTAAAGTGAAGGATAAGCAGCCAACAAGTGGCCACCATACACTGGATCTCCTTCAATGAAATGTAGAAAATAGCAATAAAGACTGAGTAGGTGTGGTGTAAAATTTCAACTTGTAGTGTAGATGCATAAATACACTTCCAAAAATATGTAGACTACTTTACTTCAAGTGAATCACCCCTTATACAAAATTACTGTGGTGGTACAATGGTACAGTCATGGTAAAGATAGTACTTTAGATTTATAGGCTATATCATGACACTGAATGATTACCATATTCATATAAAATCCTATTTAAAGAGTAAGGTACTTAAAACTAAAAGAATACTGGAAGAATCTAGTGAAGAAATGCCCAGGTCATACTTTGTCTGAAAAACAAAAACAAAATTATATTTAGTGTTTTTTTCTTTTTGTTTTTTTTTTTTTGTTTTTTTTTTTCTTTTTTTTGTTTTTTGGCCATCCCAACCTTACCTTGATATATACCTACAAACGTACTTTACAAAGGTACTTTAATTTAAATATTGTATCATTATTATTTTTACATTACAGTAGGCTACACTGAAAAAAAGTGTTAATCTGCAGTTTTTACTTCAAAGATCTATATCTACTTGATCTAATCTGTAAAACTTTTCTTTTGTTGCTGTAACCTAATTTGTCTGGTTGATTTAGTGCGATTAAAAACATTTTTGACTTAAATCAAACCGTCAATTTAGATGTCACAACATGAAGCACATTTATTGGGTTACCTGACAAATAGTTTTTTACAGTGTATAATGATCATTTGGTATCCGAATTTAAACCCCCATCCCCTAATTCTCAGTAGGCTACACACTGTAAAACAATATTTTGTAAGGGACAACATTATGCCTATTCGTTTATTTAAAAAACCAAGATATTGGAGACCTGCATAGTGAGATACCGCCATGTGGTGGATCTTTGCGCTGTAAAATCCTTAATGCAGGAACACCTGGGCTGAGGTCATGTGACTGTGTTGCCAGGGCAGTAAGAACAATGAGAGTTCAACCTTAGCCCATTTGTTATAATGCGTTTATTCTCACCCACAGTGCGGCCAGCCTCCCCTGTGTGTCGTTAGCGGCCGGTGAGCCATTGACCTCTGATGACTACTGGAAAACCTTAGTCTTGTGTGGAGAAATCAAGCTAGAATCATTGATTGACTCTGTTCCCAGAGCGGGCATCTGGCTAAGAAAGCGCTGATTATTCAACTCATCAAATCTTTATTAGTACACAAAGCACAGTCCCACCACCTTTTTAATTATTCACTGAACGTTAATACGTTTTTGTAACCATCACCATGTGGTGTGGGCTCTGTCGTGATCGTGATGGATATGGAAATAATGCAATTCTTCTAAGGCTTGGCTGGATTGCAGGTAGTACCACACACAAATCATCAGTACTAGTGGCAGCCATTTACCGCTCTTGCTAAGTAGGGAGATGTTGGCTTTATTATTTACTACCGAAACTTTAAACACACAGAATGGTAGTCGGATTTGTCTGCCGTGGATGCATTGCAAAAAATGCAAAGTATGCAAGCTGCATGCAGCAATGAAAAATGTATTAAAGGTATGCGTAGTAAAATTTGTGTTTACAGTATGCTGTGCTAACACCCAGCAGCATAGATGCATAATCTGGCAAAAACAGAAGTTCCAACACAGTATCATTACAATTTGTAATAATTCGTATGACATGGCAAAATCGTATGATATTGTATGACATTTATTCACATAAACACCAACCAATTAACAAAAACAATTTCAAATCGTTTCAATACAAATTGTTACTAACCTCATTCATAAAAAAAATGGGGGGTTTGGGTTAGAGGTAGAACGATTTATCGGTTTTACCGATTAATCGGTGCCGATAATTGCCTTTAAGAACTAGCGGTTATCGGCAAAAATCTATGCCAATAGTTGTCAATTTTTTTATTTTACTTATTATTCATCATCAATAAACCTCATCTGGTGAAATACATCCACAAAACTCTTCATCTGGCTATTATATAGGCTATAAAATGCTTAATTAGGTAAATACCTATACAGCATATAGAGCATTGTAACAGGCCAAGTGTCTGTCAAGCTTCTGTTGCCACCGACCTTTGGAAGCATCAGCCAGTGATTACCAGACAATTCAGATGACATATCACAAAATGGCTGACGTCAGCTCTAAAATCGAAGCAAGATGTTCTCTGCAGCAGAATTCATGTAGAGATCAAAGAAGAGCTCAACGCTGACATGAGTCATATTGAAGCCCCTTAAAACCTAAAGAAATCTATCTGTGTTCTGATTTATCATGAGTGCACCAGCTGGAGCATGCACCCTCAGAAGTACATGACCTGCATGCTGGCATGTTTGCTCATGGGTACTCAGTTCTGGATCCAGGTATTTGGAGAAAATCTTTGACCCCCTTGCCCCAGACCATTTTTTCAAGTGGACTCGTATGTGGTTTTCTGGTGCACAGCCGAGTTTGGAAACTGCTTTCACACCAACCAACCAAACCAAATTCTGATGTCAAACTAACTTGGGTCTGTACTAAAAGCTCTAGTGTAAAAGTAAGTGTTTCTCTTCACTAAAACCAACCAGCAAGTGAGTTGATCCAAACATGTTCTTTCAAAGCCTTGTCTGACTTCCTAATGAGACAGTATAGGCGGTGACTCAGTTGCACAGCTGCCTACGTCTGTCCACAAAATCAATTCGCCTGCTTGCCTTATTTGATGATGAAATAACCTCTTCCTCTTTACTAGATTGCATGTGGTTATTGAAAGTTAAAAATATAGCACAAGTAATTACAAACCTCATGCATTATACACTTAAACTGTGCATGCTGCTGGCAGAGAGCTGAGTCTATCATGGAGTTACCTGGAGCTCAGAAACATGATGATGAGTGATGGTGTGGTTTAACCCTCTAAATTCCTTAGGAAGTTGAGCTACGGCTGCTCTTATTGAAAGGGGAACGAGGAGACAAGTAATTAAAGCCCTGCAAACAGCGGCAAGGATGAGCCCAACCACTCGACTGAGGCCACAGCATGAAAAATTGCTCCTCCGCTATTTCAATTAATCAGTTGTATTTGGTGTGATGCTGTTTGACGTTGGCAGGGGAAATGTCCTCTGGGAGGATCTGTCCTTCGACTGCTCCGTATCTAAAAGGTGATTGGCTCTTTTAACTGTAAGGCGGGACTTCCTTTCTTCATCCATTGACCTTTGGGCACTAGAGCTTCTTGGTTGGGCTTTCCAGTTTCTCCCATTCATTTAAATAGAACTGGCCCGTCTCTGCTAAATAGTCTCTGGTTAGTCTCAGTCACCATTTACTTTTAATTGTTTGGGAAAAGATACAAGAAAGTCACATGGGTTTGGAACAATATAAAAGTGAATAGGGCTGGGTATTGATACAGATTTCCTAATTTGATTCCATTCCAATTCACAAGCTCACGTTTCTATTCCGATTTCTATTTCTATTTCAAATCATTTGGGAATATTTAAGTTATAATGACCATTTTGCTTACATATATAAAAGGACCTTCTAACTTGGTCAGTTATAAAGATTGTATAAATTTTATCTCATTAGTTTCTTATCATTTTGTTCACATATTAGCTTTTAATTCATATTCATATTCAATGTACTCCATCAACCAGTATAACGTCTTGAAATGGCATATATTATATTACATATACACAGTGTATAAATATATATATATATGTGTGTGTGTGTGTGTGTGTGTGCGTGTGTGTGTGTGTGTGTGTGTGTGTGTGTGTGTTTATTGTTGACTTGCATAATTTATACTATTTATAAATATGTAGTGTGAAGTATTCAGAAGTGTTTTGGCTGAGCGCATTTTAACAAGAGTAGAGTTGCATGACTTCTTCACCTCATCCATGCTGTGTAATTAGAATTACATTTTTATTTTTTGTTTTTTAAGAACAGAAAGTGTGCTTCACTGATTATTCAATGACAAATGGATTGTAGATCTCATCTTTGTACACAGAACGAGTCAAACCATCGATCACCAACCATTCAGTCACCGGTGAGTGAAATCTGAATATTACCAGCCAGTGGCGAATCACAGACATTTTAAGTCATATAGCGCAAAATTTGGTTGCATATGCGAGTGATTTATTCGCATTGTAGAGGGTTGTGCATTGAGTAAAAGATTGATCTTGGGATTTCAAGAATCAATATTGGGATCGTTCAAATGAAGATTGCGATTAATCAGAGAAACAAGGCATTGCCTTTAAATTGTTTAACTTGGGTCAAACGTTTCGGGTAGCTTCTCACAAATGAATTTTGGCCCATTCCTCCAGACAGAACTGGTGTAACTGAGTCAGGTTTGTAGGTCTCTTTGCTCGCACATGCTTTTTCAGTTCTGCCCACAAATTTTCTATAGGATTGAGGTTAGGGCTTTGTGATGGCCACTCCAATACCTTGACTTTGTTGTCCTTAGGCCATTTTACCACAACTTTGGTGGTATGCTTGGGGTCATTGTCCATTTGGAAGACCCGTTTGTGACCGAGCTTTAACTTCCTGGCTGATGTTTTGAGATGTTGCTTCAATATATCCACATAATTTTCCTTCCTCATGATGCCGTCTATTTTGTGAAGTGCACCAGTCCCTCCTGCAGCAAAGCACCCCCAAAACATGATGCTGCCACCCCCATGCTTCACAGTTGGGATGGTGTTCTTCAGCTTGAAAGTTTCACCCTTTTTCCTTCAAACATAATGATGGTCATATGCAAACTGTAGTCTGGCTTTTTTATGGTGGTTTTGGAGCAGTGGCTTCTTCCTTGCTGAGCAGCCTTTTAGGTTATGTCGATATAGGGCTCATTTTTACTGTGGATATAGATACTTGTCTACCTGTTTCCTCCAGCATCTTCTCAAGGTCCTTGGCTGTTGTTCTGGGACTGATTTGCACTTTTCGCACCAAACTTTCTTCCTGAGTGGTATGATGGCTGCGTGGCCCTATGGTGTTTATACTTGTGTACAATTGTTTGTATAGATGAATGTGGTACATTCAGGCATTTAGAAATTGCTCCCAAGGATGAGCCAGACTTGTGGAGGTCCACAATGTTTTTCTGATGTCTTTGCTGATGTCTTTTGATTTTCCCATGATGTCAAGCAAAGAGGCACTGAGTTTGAAAGTATGCCTTAAAAACATCCACAGGTACACCTCCAATTGACTTCAATTAGCATATCAGAAGCTAAATTAGGCTTGACATCATTTTCTGGAATTTTCCAAGCTGCTTAAAGGCACAGTTAACTCGTGTCATGCACAAAGTAGATGTCCTAAACGACTTGACAAAACTATAGTTTGCTAATATGAAATCTGTGGAGTGGTTAAAAAATGAGTTTTAATGACTTCAACTTAAGTGTATGTAAACTTCTATCTTCAACTGTAAGTGCCAAAATTAATGACTTCTTTATCAATGTATGGCTGAGGTGGAGTTGATCATGAAGGCCACACAGCACTGCACCAAGACCTGATTAACCTTCCAGTGACTCTCTAGCATACAATGGTAGACACAAACACCCCCAGCCCCCCCAACTCCCTTGCATCTGTGATAAATTAAACAATGGAGGAATCCAATGTGCTAGCAATTACCAAACACCTTGGACACACTCACATTTTTCAATTCTGTCAGGGGCTTGTCTTGTGCAGTGGGTTTTCGGACGATCTCTGGCGGCTCTTCGCTCTTCTGACTTTGTTTATTCTGATGTAGATTAGATCTACCACCCCATTACAGATTCATTTTCCTAATTTTTCATGTCTGCACCGTGCCCCATCTGTGGCTGGCTGATAATTGTGAGGACCAGCCCTGGTGATTAGCATCAGCAGAATTAATTACAGCAGCCATTAAGGCTGCAGGTTGCACTCTGTGATCAAGAGAAATTAACTTCCTCCCAAGCCTCTAAATCATCCCACCTTTGGCCTCTTTGACAGAGGCACGCCCCACTCTCACCTCCTAAACACAACACCAAATGCACACAAACATACATACAGGACCCCACACTTGGCGCATCCCATGCCTAGCACGTCGGTTAAATCTACACACACACATATGCACCCAAAGCTCATTAGAGTTTTTCTCCTGTGTATCAACTCCAGCATGGTGCATTCGGGGTGAGACGAGCAAGGGTTTGGGCCCCTATACAAGTTGCCAGTAGGGCCCTGTTGTCATGGACACAGAGGGCCAAAGAGATGATGTTGACTGTATTGATGAACTAGGCACCACAAGACACTAGCACATAGAATATTAATAAAGCAAAAAGCAATATGATAAAATACATGTTAAATAAATAGTTGGGCTGTCAATCATTTAAAAATGTTTATCAAATTAATTACATGATATACCAATTAATCAAATCAAAATCAATCAATCAAATCACTTTATTGTCACTCAACCATATGCACGAGTGCAACAGTGGGTGAAAGTCTTGGGTGCAATTCCGAACAACATAGCAGTCATGACAGTGATGAGACATCTACAATCTACAATAGACATCAGATTTACACATCACAATTTACAAAACTAATATACACATAATTACTCAACACAATATACAAATAATAATATACAATGTACAGTATACAATACACACAATATAGAATACACATACACACAATATAGAATACACAGTATACAATAAAAATAGTATATATAAAACATACAGTAGGTTGTATTGTGCTGTATTGACATTCAGGCTGTCAGTTGATAGTCAGTTGCCAGTGTGTTGTTAAGAGAGAATATAATCTATGACAGTCCAGTGTGAGATTAATAAAGTGCAGTGCTGATGTATATTGATCGTGAGAGATCAAGAGTTCAGAAGTCTGATTGCTTGGGGGAAGAAGCTGTCATAAAGTCGGCTGGTTCAGGTCCTGATGCTGCGATAACGCCTGCCTGATGGTAGCAGTGAGAGCAGCCCATGTTTTTTTCACACACTGCCTGGTATAGATGTCCTGGAGGGAGGGAAGCTCACCTCCAATAATGTGTCTGGCAGTTCGCACCACCCTTTGCAGTGCTTTGTGGTTGTGGGCTGTGTTATTGCCGTACCAGGCGGTGATGCAGCCAGTCAGGATGCTCTCTACAGTGCTGGTGTAGAACCGGTGAGGATGTGGCGGTTCATTCCAAACTTCCTCAGCCGTCTCAGGAAGAAGACGCGCTGGTGAGCCTTCTTCACAATGGCCTCAGTGTGGATGGACCAGGTGAGTTCTTCAGTGATGTGGACACTGAGGAACTTGAAGCTGCTGATTTTCTCCACCGGTGCTCCATTCATGGTGATTAATTAATCGTACTTAATCATATATCAATATTTTCAGAGAAAAGCTCTATGAACACATGTGTCAGACAGACTCTTTCGGAGCATCTCACTTTGGTTGTGTCGCATCATGCACACCACATTTTAGGACACTGTGTCAAGTTAAATGTTGTTTGTAATTTATAAAACACATCTTGAGATCCCTGCGTTTGGAGTTGCGCTCTGTCAAGCTGTGTTTGAACTAGGAATGTGCAAAGATAGACGTTATTCAGTTAACCGTTCAAAAGGCCTGTATTTGAAAACCAAGATCACTATTCGGTTATTCTACATGCACAATAAAGGTCTTCAACCTTACTAACCAGAGCCCCAGGATACACAATAAACCATTGGGATCTGGACCAGGTCAGTTTTTCATGTACAGGGCGAGTTAAGGGCTGTTCACACATGTTTTGTGCACGTCTGCGCTGTTTTTACAATTGATTTTCTTTCTAAACATGTGCTGGATTGACGTCTTTGTTTTTTAGACACCATGTCAAGTTGAAAAGAACTTCAGTATTTATTAATGATTTTATAAAACTACTTATTTATTTGTATTTATCTGAATATTTTACAAAAAATATAAAATATAATGTTTAATGTACTTATAATTAACAACACATTTGTACTTTTTCATCATTTTTAATTCAGTTCCATCATTCGCAATGCTTCATGAAATTGTAGTTAATTCCCTCATAAAAGATGTTACTGTCACAAGCTCACCGGGCTCTTCCTCACCATCAGTCACCCACTCTCACTTGCCTGAGTTTTAATCACGCACACCTGCAGCTCATCATCACCTCATTTGGACTTGCACTTAAACATCACACTCACATTCAGTCAGTGTCTAGCCTTGTTGAAGGTTCCTTGGACTCACTGCTTGCCTTGCCTTGCCTTGCCTTGCCTTGCCTTGCCTTGCCTTGCCTTGCCTTGCCTTGCCTTGCCTTGCCTTGCCTTGCCACAGTAGAAAATTACTTCTCAGCGTGTGACTTACCTGTTTGTCAATGATCTGCTCAGGATTTGCAAGATAAGTGACCTTGAGAACTCTGAATTTAGAAATACTGACTTGCTCCTCTGTTTATGGAAGTTATGACTCTTAAGCCTTGTTTGAAGTTTGTTTCCTGTTTTGACCTAAGACTGTTCAAAAGTCTCCATACCTGCCTGAATACTCCCCTCACGCTACTTACCGTGTGTGTGTGTGTGTGTGTGTGTGTGTGTGTGTGTGTGTGTGTGTGTGTGTTACACTTCAAAGTTTCTAATATTGTAAATGCTGTACACCACAGAGCTGGTTGGTTTGGTTCATGGCTTACAACTCTTATGAAGGATTTTTATTAAATCTATATGGCAAACATGAATTGGGGGGGGGATAAACACTTCTGGAACCAAAACGGCTCAAAGTGGATGGGCACTGTTGCACTTGTTTAATGAGGTTGAGAACATTTGAATGAATGTTTAATTCATTTAAACAACTGAAGTAGTGGGTGTGTAAGACACATTTCAGAATATTGTAAGGCAGGGCTATTCAATGTCCTCGACAAGTGTGCCTGTGAGAAATCTTTGGAGCATACGGGCCAAGCCAGAATATTTTGTTAATGAAAGGCTACAGATATCGTGTTATAGTAGGCCCATAATTTCCTATAGAAATAAAACATTTGTGTTTTTATATCAAGTTTTTCATTAGGAAAAAAATCTCAACCTAGCATAAAATACAGGTAAGCCTAACTTGAGAGAAATATTGCTTTCAAAATTTATCCATAAGAGTAGCAAGTCAGACTGAAATTAAACTATAGTGAAGTTCATTATAAGTGCAATTATCTAAACTTTTGACTTTTCCCATTTCTTGATCAAATTAATAAATAGAATGTCTGTTTGTTCAAACTCATGCTTGTCAGTCATCCATGATTAAGTTTTAATCTTCCCATTCCATCAAAATGACGTAAAATTATTTGTGATATTACTTCTGAAATGGTCTAAGTAAACCGCACTACTGCGTGGCACGTGACACTGAAAAATAGTGTGAGCGGATGCAAAACGTGTTAGCTGTAAACAACCCCTGATAATGGGATATGTCTGCTTGAGTGGAAGAAATCAGCTCCCGACGCTAGGGAGGTGCCGCTTTGGGGCGTTTCTGTAATGGACAATACACTTGTTTTTATGTCATTTCTTTCACTATACACAAGCAATATCAATATTCGCGATTTACATCTGGAAAGATGCCAGCTTCATTTCCGAATGCCTAAAGTTTTCAAAAAGTGTTAGTTTATTGCACTTTTGCTTCCCCAGCCACAGTTTTGACAAAGAAGGCATGCAATCTTCATGTGTAGCCTGTTTTGAAGTCTGAATCGAACATGATGTGACTTAGTACTGAATCCAACAGGAACTTCAGCATTACCGACAGATTTTGAAGCGCTTACGACAGACGTCAGTGCTTTCAGCTCACAGTGATGGCTGGCGCTCAGTGTTTTCCACTTCTCATTCACAGAAAGCTGGTACTTTGCAACTTTTACACTCTCAGCCATTGTCCACTTGCTCTGCATGCTACTATGTCAATCCTACAGTCCCCCTCATGAGCATGACGCTTGACTCCCATCCGAATGAGCTGAAAATGCCTGCTCCACTATGCTCAACTTGTGCCAGTGGATACATACTGTTAGACAACTGGCAACCTCCTGAGGGCCACTGAAGTTTTTAAACGGGCAGATTTGAATAGGGGTGTGTGGTGTGTGTGTGAGAGTGATGTATTTGTAAGCGACGTTAATGGCACGGGCCCTGCTGAGTGTGCTGGTGTGGAGTAAGATAAGCAAATTGTGGCTGGATCACACTGACTTGTCAAGGTTAAGCAGAGAGACACAGCAGCAGGCAGAAATTCTTACTGAATTACACACACACTGACACTAAATGCTCTGGCACAGCTATCCACAGGAGCTTAATCTTAACTGGTGGAAGTTATCATTAAAATGAATGGGATTTAGTTGTTCAAAATGTGATTGGCAATGATTTCAGAGGGTCTCAGCCAGTGTATTGAGAGAGAAGTACAATACAACACAAGCTTGTGATCAGTGTGAGTATAGGATTTTATAGAGCTACATCACACAAACCCACATTTCATTATACACATGCACAGGTTTACAGAATTAAACCAAGTATTGCAGTGCAGGTATGAACAGAGGGTGGATAAAAAAACAAACAATTAGGGCTGTCATCTGCAATTAACTATATTACTACTGTAATGTGGCGTGAATATAGTAACCATGTTTAATTTTGTGGTTACTATTTTACTACAAAATGCCATGGTGATCCTATGGTTACTGTACTAAAACCATGGTTAATTTTTGTACAGTTTAGGGGTTGGTGTAGGGTGTCTGTGGGACTCCAAATAAACAAACACGCTGCAGTGATACCCCTATACTATATAATGTTATTTAATTAGGAGTGCAAACAGTATCTGCCACTATTTGCACCGGGGTGTAAATAGCATCTAACACTATTTGCACTTGGTGCAAAGATGATGCTTTTATTTTTTTGCTATGTAGACTTAGTGCAAATAGCCACTGCCTTAATTTTTTTTTAATCAATTACATAATGCACATGAATTACATGACCATTAATCGCATATCAATATTTAGTGAGAAAGACCCCCAAATAATGTAGTATACCAATTTAAATAGTTTTATATAAAATATAATTCAGATGATTTAAATACAGTACATATACAGTAGACAAGTAAAGCATTTAGACAATACAAAAATGTGATTTTACATGTCAAAATATAACCCTATTATTGGTTTTTAGTGTTTTTTAGGATGATGGGTCAATTTAAACGTAGTTTAAAACGAGATGCCTGCATTTTGTTGTGACCGGTCCAGTGCTCTTTGAGCACAAGAGCGCGTCGTCTGTAGAAGGCTGTGCAGACTGCTCTTGTTGGTTTGACGAAAGGTGTTGCCTGTACAGCTGAAGTCATGCTGACCGCCGCCTACTGACACAGATTTACTAAAACATCAAGGTGGTACATCAAGCTTGAAGTGATGGTAGGAACATTCCTCATTAAGGAATTTACTTGCATTTCCAGGGCATGATTCATTGCGTTTATTTTACATTTAATTACTTGCCACATTAAAAACTTCCCACAAATTTGCCACTGATCATTTTCACACACAAATGAGCTTTGCAGCAAACTTGCTGCAAGTTGTCCAGTGTTGCCAAAGGTTTGCTGCAGATTCACCACTTTCAGTGAAGAGCTGCAAACTTCTTGCAAAGATTTGCAGCCAATCACAAGCTCATTTGCATGTGAAAATGAGTGGCACATTTGGGCCTAGTTTGCCTGAACTGCTAATATGTTATTTTTATTTTTTTTAAGGGTGAACACTTGATGAATGTGTTAAATCGACAGACGTACTTTAATAAATCTCAAGTTACATGTTAACTTGCAGATCTAATATTACATGAATGTAAAGGAGCTAATGTTATCTTTTGTCCTCCTGAACATTTTCAGTTTCTGTGCCATCATACCAGTTCACAGCTGTATTTTGTTGGATACTGCCTCCCTGAAGAAGTCAGCAGCTCTTCAAGAATTTTAAAGGTTAATGATGGTTTAGAAATGGGATAATGTTGAGAAATCTGATTCATTTTAGGAAATCACTTTGCTCAAATGGTTCATTTCAAGGAACCCATTCAAAAAACACAAATTGAGTACCGTACATGTATAGTTTAATTGTTTTTAAGTTGCATACATTGTCAAATGTTGTACTGTATGATTCAGTGTCACAGCCAAATTAAAAATACTGTAACACTTTACAATAAAGTTGTCATTAACATTAGTTAATGCAATAGTTAACATGAACTAACAATGAACAAGGTTTTACTTTTAATAATCTTGGTTGTTCATTTCTACATACACTAATACTTTTTTTTTTTTTTTTTTTGTGTGTGTGTGTGTGTGTGTACATTTTTAAAGTTGTATACATTAAAACTTGTTAATGCTATATGAACTAACATGAAGACACAATGAACAATTGTTTTTATAAATTAACATTAACCGAGATCGATTAAATGCTGGAAAAAAGTGATTGTTCATTTTTAGTTAATGATACCTAATGCATTAACTAATGTTAACTAATAGAACCTTATTGTGAAATAGTTTGACCAAATCATTAAAAAGAACCGATTCAGAAGCATGATTTGTACTTGAATTATACATCACTACTATGGAAGGCAAATAAATTTGTTATTAGCAAGAGTGTAAGGGGGTTTTATCATCATATGGGCCCCTCATTTTGTAAAATGCTCTTATATTCCCCAGCTGTTTTAACCATGCAGAGCAATCATCAAACCAAATGACTCCAATGAGAAGGCTGCCAATACTATTATGGATCCACAAACCATTTGTAACAGTTGGCCACAGAATTGCTGATCGAAGGCATTCATTGGCTTTCTCCAAACATAAATCTGACAAAACATGGGAAATAGGGTCAAAGATAAACCATCAGAACATTGTTTTTTCCTATGTTTAGAGGTTCAGACTGTGTGCTTGTTTTACCAGGTTTCATGTCTATGTGTGTTGGCCTTGAATACCAGAGCTTTCAAAATGTCAGCCTGTCCAAAAAAAAAAAAAAAAACATTTTGTAAAGTCTGTACATTTGTGGGATTCAACAATTATCCTATTAAGTATCTGTCCATGTACAATTAGCTTCTGTGGATTTTTTTTTTTTTTTTTTTACATCAATGATGCCAGATGCTATTTATTACCAATTGAGATGGTCCAAGTTTGAATATCTGGAACCCCAAATTAAATTTAAGAGCTACAACAGTTATTATATAAGCAACACTCAATGAGTGGACCACTTCAGTGGTATTTTTATGGTGCTTTTGGGGGGATTTTGTGGAGGTTGGCAGTCCCTGGTTACTTAATTGTGTAAACCTAATTTTGTGTAGAAAAGAAAGTCGAACAGGCTTAAGGGAAGTGATGGCAGAATGAATTTTTGGGTGAGCTCTTCTTTTAAGATGTAATTCAAGCTTAAGTACATTTTACACATTACTGAATGTTGAAGTAAACACAGGGGTTGAAATGAGGTGAGATGTTATGTGTTCAACAGAGAAAATGCAACTCTGTGCATGCATCCTTCCCCACTCTTTCTTTGCTCTGTCTTTCCCTAGTGTTTTCAGTCTCCTCTCCAGTGTGTGCTGATTTGAAAGGTTAACAGACTAGTCAGCAATCACACTGCACTGTGCAGTAAAACACAATTACACCATTCAGAGAGAGAAGATGCATAGGCAGTCTACAGTGCCACTGAACCTCAATGCTCTTTTGTGTTTCTAAACACACTCTAGCATGTGCACATAAGTGTTGTGCTTGATGAAGCAAGAGTGTATCCAGGCTCTGTGACATTATCTGGTAAGTTTAGTAGCAGAATCAGCTTTCAGAAGCAATGGTTTTCAACTGGTGGGTCGTGATCCAAAAATATTTACAGGTGCATCTCAATAAATTAGAATGTCGTGGAAAAGTCCATTTATTTCAGTAATTCAACTCAAATTATGAAACTCGTGTATTAAATAAATTCAATGCACACAGACTGAAGTAGTTTAAGTCTTTGGTTCTTTTAATTGTGATGATTTTGGCTCACATTTAACAAAAACCCACCAATTCACTATCTCAAAAAATTAGAATACATAAGACCAATAAAAAAAAATTTTTTAGTGAATTGTTGGCCTTCTGGAAAGTATGTTCATTTACTGTATATGTACTCAATACTTGGTAGGGGCTCCTTTTGCTTTAATTACTGCCTCAGTTTGGCGTGGCATGGAGGTGATCAGTTTGTGGCGCTGCCGAGGTGGTATGGAAGCCCAGGTTTCTTTGACAGTGGCCTTCAGCTCATCTACATTTTTTGGTCTCTTGTTTCTCATTTTCCTCTTGACAATACCCCATAGATTCTCTATGGGGTTCAGGTCTGGTGAGTTTGCTGGCCAGTCAAGCACACCAACACCATGGTCATTTAACCAACTTTTGGTGTTTTTGGCAGTGTGGGCAGGTGCCAAATCCTGCTGGAAAATGAAATCAGCATCTTTAAAAAGCTGGTCAGCAGAAGGAAGCATGAAGTGCTCCAAAATTTCTTGGTAAACGGGTGCAATGACTTTGGTTTTCAAAAAACACAATGGACCAACACCAGCAGATGACATTGCACCCCAAATCATCACAGACTGTGGAAACTTAACACTGGACTTCAAGCAACTTGGGCTATGAGCGTCTCCACCCTTCCTCCAGACTCTAGGACCTTGGTTTCCAAATGAAATACAAAACTTGCTCTCATCTGAAAAGAGGACATTGGAACACTGGGCAACAGTCCAGTTCTTCTTCTCCTTAGCCCAGGTAAGACGCCTCTGACATTGTCTGTGGTTCAGGAGTGGCTTAACAAGAGGAATATGACAACTGTAGCCAAATTCCTTGACATGTCTGTGTGTGGTGGCTCTTGATGCCTTGACCCCAGCCTCAGTCCATTCCTTGTGAAGTTCACCCAAATTCTTGAATCGATTTTGCTTGACAATCCTCATAAGGCTGCGGTTCTCTCGGTTGGTTGTGCATCTTTTTCTTCCACACTTTTCCTTCCACTCAACTTTCTGTTAACATGCTTGGATACAGCACTCTGTGAACAGCCAGCTTCTTTGGCAATGAATGTTTGTGGCTTACCCTCCTTGTGAAGGGTGTCAATGATTGTCTTCTGGACAACTGTCAGATCAGCAGTCTTCCCCATGACTGTGTAGCCTAGTGAACCAAACTGAGAGACCATTTTGAAGGCTCAGGAAATCTTTGCAGGTGTTTTGAGTTGATTAGCTGATTGGCATGTCACCATATTCTAATTTTTTGAGATAGTGAATTGGTGGGTTTTTGTTAAATGTGAGCCAAAATCATCACAATTAAAAGAACCAAAGACTTAAACGACTTCAGTCTGTGTGCATTGAATTTATTTAATACATGAGTTTCACAATTTGAGTTGAATTACTGAAATAAATGAACTTTTCCACGACATTCTAATTTATTGAGATGCACCTGTATATATTCATAATCGTCCAATATAGAGTAGCAGGCGTTTAGGACAAAATCCGTTGATATTTTTCACTTCACGCTCATAGTTTTGAATGAATACATCACATCCGGTCTGGCAGTCACATATGGTCTAGTCACACATGTTGAAAAATTTAAACACAGCTGAAGTTCAAATCGGATCCGAAAATGTTGCATCCAGAGATGGTCAGAACCTCACACCAGGGTCAGACTGGCCGTCGAGAGATTTCCCGAAAGGCCGGTCAAAGTAACGGCCGCGGCACAGGGGCGGACTTGCCATCGGGGGAACCGGGACTTTTCCCGTTATGCATAACGGGCCACAAAACAGTGCTGTGATATGCCGAAGGGGGCAGCGACAACCCCCCCCCCCCCCAATATATATATATATATATATATATATATACCAGCACCCGTGAAGCCCAGTAACGTGAAGATTGTGCATCGGCACTCTTCTGTTTTTGCTGTAATGCCAGGATGTACAAGGTTTAATTTCCAACCAAAATTTAACCACTGAAATTTGACCAGAATTTGCAAAGCAAAATATAATGGATCAAATATTGCCTATTGAATAATGATGAAATTTGAAATAAAATAAAAAATTATAATATTTTTTTGGAAGGTTAATTTTATTATTGAATTTTTAATGATTAACTTTTGTGTGAAAATGTTTTCATTTGAAATATTCACAGTTTAAATATACAGTCATATGAATTTGCACCCATAAAAAATACAAGCACTGTTAATGCAATGCATTTTCAATTCGTTTCAAAGACATTTGTCCTTAATTTACTTCCAAAAGAAATGGTCACAGAATGAAATGAAAATGATGAATCACAATCTCCACCCCTCAGGAAGGCCACAAACATAGAATGATGCAAAAACTGAAGCATCCTCGTGCTGTTGGACTGTATATCGGTACTCTTGAAACGCCTCTCGCCCAGTCAGATTTGAGGACCGGAACTAACTGTTGTATAATATTTATTATCATTTCTTTAATTCAACATTATATTAATAACTTTTACTACATTTCAGTATTTAATTTTAAGGACATTTTGTTTACTTTTATGATAAACAATTTTGGTACTGTGTTTAGGTCGCCAGTTGTCCAATGAAAAATCTAGGTCCTGAAGCAAAACCAGTTGAAAAACACTGGTCTAAAGCATGTCAAGCATAGTATTCACTGCACATCTTTAACCACCAACACTCAACAAATCACAACTCAGACAAGCACCTTCAGAGCTTCAGAGTCCAGCGAGTGAGTGTGCATCGTTGCGTTCAACCATGTGTAATTTAACAGACTGCTGGGCACCAGGATGGGAATGAGCCCGGAGAGGTGGTCTGGAGTTTGTCTGTGTGCTTCCAGAGATCTTTCATGAAGGAGAAGAGAGGCTGTTCATTAGAAAATCCTTCCTGTGTGAGAGCTGGCTGATTTATGATTCATCAGCACTCTGCTTATGCTACGCTAACAATGCTCATTAAAAAGAGGATGTCATCACTCTGCGACACAGCGGGAGTCATACGTGTCATACGTGTCACATGCATCCTCAATACAGCGAACTGCTGACCAATTCCATCCACAACATCCTGTAAATCTGTCATCACGACCCAGGACACGGAAACACACCCACCCAGTAGTAGGGTTTAGGTTAATCTATAGTGATTATAATTAGTTTATATAAAAACAGTAGAAATCTATGGTATGTCCTCATTTAGATGTGAAGTAAACGTGTGTGCTGGTTACATAGCTATAGTTTGCTTAGCTTTAGTTTAAGGAATAAGGAAAATTCATACCATCAGAGCAGTTCAAGCTTGAAGTACCACCTGTTTTCAGCAGGGGGCAGTAAGTGAATCTCCAGCTGTATAGGCAACATGCAGCTGTATAGACAAAAAGCAGCACAAAATGAGAACATGTTCTTGTGTTCAAACACAGCTGGATGGATCACAATACCGGATGCAGGGATCTCGAGACGTGTTTTTCTTAGTTTCAAACTACGTTTAACTTGACACAGCGACATACACTTGAAAAGCTGAGTATAGACGTGACACAACCAAAATTGCCAAAAGTGTCCATCTGACGCCTGTGTACATCGGCGCATCCTCAAGCCTTCTTTATACTATGGAAGAAGTCGGAACTTTTTCTCCTGGACAAACTAAAGCACCCTAGCCGAACGAAGCCGCCGTTTATACTACGCGCTGCGTCGTTTAAAAATTAGTTCATTTAGGGTGTTGTCACGGTGTTGAACATACTGTTCCAGCCACAAGTAAAGTTAATAATCCAAGTTTTTCTCTCCATGGACCGTCACTTTTAGTGCTTCTTTGTTTTATTAACCTTGTCACGGAGCCCCTTTCACTTAAAAAATCCAATCGCTCTCTACTCATTTGTCATGGCCACCCTGTCTTTGTAGAGTTTGTGTTGCAAATCATGTAAAAAGTATACTTCTGCACAATCTCTTAGAGACCGCCTTCAAAGTTATCCATTTCAATGACAATAACCTATAGGTAACAACTCCTCAGCTAGCACACGTGATTGTAAATGAAAAAATGTAATGTCCAAACCACACCCACGATTAGTTTTAACCAATCATCAACGCTCTTCGACCAGCCGTGTTCTCCAAGGTCAAGAATTTCAGAGATATGCACGAACAGGAGAAATCTCACAAAACGTACACATTGGCAGAACATAAACGTCACTGCATTTCGTCATAATTTGTTGGCGAACCAAGCGAAGCCTGTTTGCCCAGTAAGTATAAATTAGCCTTTAGAAAAACCCTTATAATCAATCTATTTCAAACAGATTGATGAATTGAATGGAATGCAAAATGGATTACTGTGGACTGCAGGTCAATGATAGGCTTATGTTCAATAATATGGAAATAAATTGCCTTCTAAAGCCACATTTTATATTGTCAATGTTTTACTAGTCTGCCACAATAATCTAATGCATATTATCTAAATTATTTTTATAATATTTATAATTAAAATAAAATAACTATAATTATTTAACCATTGTATTTTGATGTATTGTTACTAGAGGGCCTCTCTCAGCAAATATTTATATATTCAATTAAAGGGATAGTTCTCTCTAAAATGAAAATTCTCTCATCAAATGATGAGTAAATACTCACCCTCATGCCATCTCAGATGTGTGTAACTTTCTTTCTTCTCCACAACACAAATTAAGATTTTTAGAATATCTCTGCTCTGTAGGTCCATACAATGCAAGTGAATGTTGGCCAGAACTTTGAAGGTCCAAAAGAGACATAAAGGCAGAATAAAAATAATCTATAAGACTTCAGTGGTTTAGTCCATATCTTCTGAAGTACTTTAATTCACCGAAGTGGCATTCAACTGATCATAAAGTATAGTCAGGACATTACTGATGTAATAAACAGCACCATCACTATTCGAAAAAAATCATTTTTGATCAAATCTAGACAGGCCTCATTTCCAGCAGCCATCGCTCCAACACATTATCCTTGAGTAATCATGCTAAATTGCTAATTTGGTACTAGAAAATCACTTGCCATTATATCAAACACAGTTGAAAGCTATTTGGTTTGTTAAATGAAGCTTAACGTTGTCTTTGTGTTTGTTATTGAGTTGCCACAGTATGCAATAGACTGGCATGTCTTAAGGTCAATATTAGGTCAAAAATGGCAAAAAAGAAACAGCTTTCTCTAGAAACTCATCAGTCAATCGTTGTTTTGAGGAATGAAGGCTACACAATGCTTGAAATTGAAGATTTCATACAAACGTGTACACTACAGTCTTCAAAGACAAAGGACAACTAACAAGGACAGAAAGAGATGTGGAAGGCCAGATGTACAAATAAACAAGAGGATAAGTACATCAGAGTCTCTAGTTTGAGAAATAGACGCCTCACATGTCCTCAGCTGACAGCTTCATTGAATTCTACCCGCTCAACACCAGTTTCATGTACAACAGTAAAGAGAAGACTCTTTAGGGTGCAGGCCTTATGGGAAGAATTGCAAAGAAAAAGCCACTTTTGAAACAGAAAAACAAAAAGAAAAGGTTAGAGTGGGCAAAGAAACACAGACATTGGACAACAGATAATTGGAAAAGAGTGTTCTGGATCTTAATCCCATTGAGCTTTTGTGGGATCAGCTGGACTGTAAGGTGTGTGAGAAGTGCCCGACAAGACAGCCACATCTATAGCAAGTGCTACAGGAAGTGTGGGGTGAAATGTCACCTGAGTATCTGGACAAACTGACAGCTAGAATGTCAAGGATCTGCAAAGCTGTCATTGCTGCACGTGAAGGATTTTTTGATGAGATCTCTTTGAAGTAGTTTAAGTATTTTGTATTTTTTTTTAAGAATTTCTTAATTCTTAGATTCTTTTCAAATTGTAATAGTAATTTTTCACGTTATTAATGTCCTGACTATACATTGTGATCAGTTGAATGCCACTTTGGTGAATAAAAGTACCAATTTCTTTCCATAAGAGCAAAATCTGTACATTTTTCCAAACTTTTGGTTGCCAGTGTAAGTCTATGGAATGGCCTCATCATTAGATAAATAAACTTAAGTGTGTGTCTCTGTTCATGCTTTGAGTTTAGGGGTGTGGGCTCTGAGCAGACCTGCTGCTGTACACTGAACAGATAAGAAGCACAGGACAAGATAAGAGAGCACTGCCAACCCACACATGCGCACACACACACACACATACTGTACCCAAAAACAGACACTCTGGTCTCTCTTCTACTTAATAAAGAACTGCTCAGATCCTCCTAACAGGTTCATTGTCTGGTCAAAATCAACTGTACAAGACCATATCCATCAGCATCAGCGGTGGGGGCAGGTTTTTTTCTTGGGGGAGGGTTACTGGTTGTGATATCATGAATCTCATGAAATTTAATTAGGTTATGCACAGATAATGTCAAATAATTTTTTACTGTTTTTAATAATTAGTCATTCTTGAGGAGCAGTTCTGGAGCTCCAATAAATATTTCACATAATTACACCCTATATCTGCTACTGTTGGTCCTGGGATTTTGTTTGTGTCTATGGATAAATACATGGATCAACGATTTGCACCATACAGTCACACAACGTCACTTATTACATCTGCCACTGTTTGAATTGATGGGGCATGGGCGCCTGCGGGATTTAATCTGTTGGTACTCACAGAAATCTGCCTAATAAACCTTATATCTAGGGGGGGGTTAGGGGGCATGCTCCCCGTGAGATTTTTTTGTGTGTGTGTGCAAAAAAAACACCAAAGCGTTAAATTTTGGTGACTTTTAGATAAGCATTTTTTTTTATTTTCTCAAGTATGAGTAGCATTCATGTAACTATTGGCTAAAGCATTTCTTCCCGTAACCGTTCAGACAGACGCGTTTTCGCTCTAAAAAAGCAAAAGCACCACAACGAATACAGCAGAACGCAATTGTCTCGAGACACGTTTTTGTCAGTTGAAGAAGTTCTTTTAAACTTGATACAGCATCTAAAAATGCAGCGCTCCTGTGAGAGATGCTAAAAACACAGTGAAACGTGATGCAGTTGTCAAAAGACATCAATCTAGCGAATGTTTATATGGAAAACGATTTAAAAACAGCGCGAGTGGATGCAAAAACACGTTCAGTTTGAACAGCCCCTTGTTCACATGACACAGCACTAGCTGAAGTTTCTCAAAGTTACCTCTCAAAAAGACAGCCTTTTGTTTCAGTTGATTGTAGGTAAATTTCCACTGTATCCAGTGCTGTTTGTTCTCTGTATTCATACATATCCCGATACTGTTTTACTGTGTGAGTAACCACTTCAAATGATTCAGTGAGAGAGCAGTCCAAACGAATTGTACTGAATCAAGAATCGATTCAGACTGTTTTGTAAGCCCGTTTGGCCACTTAACTGAAAAGAACCAACTCAAAAGAATTATTCATTCGCAAATTCAAATCACAAAGTTCTTTTAAACAGCCAACAGAAATACGGGACACATTTCATGATTGATGAAATATTCTGAGAGTAAATGTTCCTCATGTCAGTCGGAGCGCTTATGGTACACACAGTGCGTACGGCCGTACAGCTGCAGGCGCCACTGGTTTGGGGGGTTCGGGACCCCCCATAAGGCCAAAACTTGGGGGGTCCCCTAGTGTTTTTCTTTTATGTATGATTGTTGGTACACCTAAATTACTAACATTAAATCATCTTCTATCTTAGAACTAAACTGTCTTAGTTAATATGCATGCAATTGATATGCCCGTAGTTTTGCCGGTATTTATCTAACACTACATGTTAGATCACTATGAAACAGTTGTAAAGTTATTACATGGGTGCTATGCGGAAAAATATCTTTGTCCATTTTTTTTATGCTGTGCCCGTGACGAGCACCATCCCTCAATATCTGTAAATACGCAAGCCGTGTTGATAAAAAATAGCAATAAGAGAGAAATAAATTAATTAAGGAATATAACAACATGTTTAATTGAGCTACATCTTACTCATAGCTCTACCTTACACTATGCATCTCAGCCATGGTGACCATTATTTAAATTCTAAAAATGATTGTCTATAATTGAGCCTAACATCTTACTCTTGTCTTGCAATTCATTAAAATATCTAAATGACTCATTTTAATTAATATATAGAATTATTCTGTGAATTTTTAGTAGTGAATCCCATGGTGATTCTTGGGGAGTCGAACGTGCGTCTGACGTAATTATTCAGTTCAAATTGGGTAAGCTGTCTTTGCTTTTGTGGCTACCAGCATTTTTTCCGCAGCCCCAAACTCTTTTCTCTCACCGTGATACTGTCATCTTTCCCTGCATTAATGTTATTAATACATAAGAGTTGCTGAGTACCAATGCAATGACACGATTAAAGATTTGTGAAGACTGTAGTGCAGAGCAGAGACTCAGCTGAATCAGGTAAACATGCGATCCCTGTAGTTTTGCTAGAAAAGTCATGGCATCCGCTACACTATTACCCCACCCCCACCCCATCAACATTCACAAGAAGTGTTTGAAAACACATTCAGCAGGAAACGCTGATATGGGGCGTTTTTGTTACCAAAAGGCAGTTTTGTGCCCTTCGAGGGCACTGCAAGAAGGGGACACTACTCATAGGGTCGTTCCAAACGAAAGTAAGAAAAAAAATTTTTTTCACAAAGAGCCCTTTAATAAGACTATTAGCGAATGGTGAATTCATACAGTACTTTCATGCTCCCTTCAGAGTGCCCACATCAAGAGATCTGTCCTTTGAAGTGAGTAGGGCATTGGGATGTTCACTTTCACGGAGACAGTGCTCAACAGCGAAACCCATCCATGTAGCAAATGGTTATAGAGTAACAACGTTCCACCTCCCCCACCACTGACACCACCCCCATTGCCCCCACATGTCATACTACTTTTATGATACTTTTGGTGCTTTTCGACTTTTTTGGAGCTTGATTGGTCACTATGCTTTATGTCGATGTATGGAAAAGAGCAGTCAGCACATTCTGCAAAATATCTCTTTTTCTCTACCATGGAAGCAGGAAATTCATGCTGGTTTGGGATGACATGAAAGGAAAAAAAATAATAATAATAATTATGAGACAGTTTTCATTTTTGGGTGAACTATCCCTTTAACACAATCAACAGGATGCTCCCTCTGAAGCTATAAATTACACCACAAAGGAAGAGGCCAAAACAAAGTAAAAATAATAAATGACTAGGATGTTGGTTCTTTTTTGCAGCATTTGCATGCCAATGATAAGCTCTGGTTTTATAGTCATTGTTTTTCTTTTAAACCTGCATTTCTTTACCTTTCTTTCTCTCTGGTTGTTTGGGAAAAGAAAGAAAGCGAGAAAAGTGAGCGAGCTCCAGCCACATGTGTTGTGCGCTGGATGAGAATTCAGTTCAGATGCTAATGAGAGCGTCTCTCATTTATTAGCTGCTGAGGAATGCGTGTTACATTAATTTCAACTGTAAACAATTATTTCACCTCAAGATTTATGAGTGTGTGGGGCGGCTGCGATGCACACACACACACAAAGCAGCTTTTCATAACGCCTTCAAAGCATGTTACTTTTAGATAAGATTACGCTTCAAATTTTCAATAAGCCTCAAAGGTTTTTGAGCGTAATATTGGAGTCCATCTATTACTGTCACTGACTCGGACTCTACGAGTCTGTTCACACCGATTTGTATTTCCTCGAGTCTGCTATTGTCGTGTGGAATTCACGGTGAACCTCTGAGGTACAATAAGCCTTTCGTGAATGAAAAATTGATTCTTAATTTCATGTGCAATGGGTTTCTTCTCAAAACGAAAGAGTTGCATTGTCCGCTGCCACCCCTGTGAGGTGCAGCAGGTGTGCCGGTGTGAGCGCGCTGACCTCTAGTGGTTATGACTGAAACTGCACGCCACACAAATCAAAACACAAAAAATGAACACCTTTTTAGGGTTGTCTAATCAGATTAAAGATTGAGTCGTGAGAGCTTTATCATTTCCTATTATCATATTGAACTGTCATATTTACGTTTTCAAATTTACTTCTTCTGACATGCTCTGTAAAACTCTATCCATCTGTTAGCAATACTTGTGTCAAATAACCTGCAAGGATTAGCATTCATTGGAGACAAGGGCTAGTTGTCTCGCTTTTTAATCCAGAGTATTTCTGAAATAAACAGCTATATTTTTGTAAATCAATTTGTATAGGCCCATGCCTTAAAATCTTGGATACAAAAAAAAAAAATAAAAATAAAAAGCATTTAGCCTAAACTTTCCCACAGTTATTGCCATTGTATAGCACATGTTGACATTTTGAAAGACTGTATTGGGAGTAAGTTGTCAGAAGAAAAAAAAAAAAAAACTTTATAAAAAGACAAACAATCAGCAGAACATGATACAGCAGAAATTTTATTTACAGATAGCCCTTGTGACAATCTCCCCATACCAATAGCCCTGGTCTCACCTATATGGATTTATATAGTGTGATTTTTCAGCCATCTTTTCAGAATTATCTTCTAAACTTTCATTTCAGCTGTGTAGACAATGTTTTGAAATTATCTTTCTGTATTTGTGTGTGTATGATGCAGATACCTAATGAAGTTTTGTTGAGTGGAACGAAATGACTCCGTGGGATGATGTTAAACGGCTGATTGCTGTCCTCCTGCAAGCTTGTGTAATGTGTGGCTTTTAAGGGGCTGAGAGGAGGCAGGTGTTTCTGCTCCATAAAGACGCTTTGCTGAAGAAGCTGTTTGCTCTGCAGCGCCATGTGACGCGACGGGTCCACAGAAACATTTTCGAAACCAACCAGTCTCCTTCCCTTTACTGCCCTCATCAGTCCTGCACAAGCACGGGGCTGCAGCCTCCCCTGCCGACGCTAAAAGATGAATGTCTGTTATTGTTTGTGTGGTGGCAGTGTTTCAATCAGGTCCTGTGCAGGGCTAAAGAGCTGAGTCAGTTCCTCTCCCATCGATCCATCACATGGCCTGCAGACGGCAGGTGTAGTTGCTTACTCCCAGGGGACGCAGGAAACACCTGCCCAGCCCATCTCTCCTCTCCTTGCTACTTTCCTGGCTTGAAGGCACAGCGGCCACAAACTGTCAGGACAGCACTTTCCACCTCGTTTGTTGTGCGTGTACAGGTATTAAGGGATTGAGGCAGGAGCAGGTAAGTTAAGGCTGAGCTGCCTGGCCCTCATGCCAGGATAGGACCCCACACACATGCCTGGGGACCTGTGCTAGCTTCCTCAAACTAGGGTTGCAGTGGTATACCAGTTTCACGGTATGAAAATTGATGGTTTTCATACCATGTACATTTGCTTATCTCAGGTATTGAGAGAAAAAATGCAACCGGACGGAGAATCTCACCAGCGCGTGCGCATCTTCTTTCCTCCTCGTCTGCCTGTCAGACTCATCAACTTACGCCACACACACATGCAGCGGAGAAAATGTCAGAGAGAAGCGAGGGGGTCTGACATAAGTGAGTGTGTGTGTGAGTTAATGCAGTGTTTCTCAACTGGTGGGTCGCGACCCAAAAGTGGGTCGCAGGTCTATTCAGACTGGGTCACAGACAGCAGTGAAAGAACAATGACATGGTTCTCCCATTGAAGATATTTCGGCGGCCGCCCAAGTGATAGCCTATTTAGGACTGCCGAGGCAGATTTAACGTTAATCTTGCAATCAGCTAAAGGCTTCTCATCTGCACTTTCGCACAAGTGTAACGGAACCAGCTTGCAATCATGATCTGCTCTTCTCTCTGGCGCGCGCGTGCAACAACCGGGCTTCCCTCGATATTGTGGAGCGCAGACCTTAAAACTGATGTGACCAATTTCAATTCTAGTGAGACTTTTCTAGTTTAAAGCGTTACGGAGTAAGTCAAGTCAAACCTCTCAAACAGTAGACAGCCCTGACATGCCAACCAGCACTGAGGAGGAAAAGAGCAACACTGTGCTATGTGCTAATTTTTTTATTTTTTATTATTATACATCATCACCTTTTACAAAACTGTTTCATGATTTTACATGAGTAAAAGTAACTGTTATATTTTGACAAAATGTTATAGTTTCATATTAAATAATCTGAAGGTAGAATCTATTAGCCCTCATTTTATATCAACAGTGGCAGTTTTAATTAAAGTTTCAAGATATGTTTCAGCTAGTATTTATTTTTTCATAAATACTATAATTTGTTATTATTATTACTATTATTTAAGACTAGCTACACTGACCTAACCATGGTAATGAGGAGCTTTTCCTCCTGTGTAATATGTATGTTCTGTTTGAATTATGTTTGAAATTAGGAAACAAACAGGATAATAATGGGCTCATATAAGTAAATATGCTCTTCAATTTTTAAAAGGAGGGAGTGAAAACTTCCTGTCACTTTTGTTGTTGACGTCAACAACAAAAATAACGTCACTTGATGCATGTCCTTGTACTTGAAAACCATGAACAGAACTATGCAACATAAAAGGAAATGCGATCCAGGATACATTAAATACAGGTTATGTTTTTACTATGGTGGGTCGCCACTTTATTTCCAATGTAAAATCTGTCCTGAAGCAAAACCAGTTGAGAACCACTGAGTTAAAGGTACAGACAGGAGCAGTCGTGCACCTACAGTATACGTTAATTGTTAATAATCATAGGACATTACTTTAAAGCTCACAGAGCTGATGTTATTTTTTCATTTAGTAGTTAAGTTAACATGCTATGCTAACATGTAAACAAACATGCTTTAGTTATATAACATGTTATAGTTACATGCAATTTTTTTTATCATGTTTATAATTCGGTTTATTATTATAATTCTGTTAGCTTTTTTATATATTCTATTTATTTTATTTATTTTCAAAAGGGAGACTTTTTTTACCCATACTTCCATTAAAAAAAAAATGGTGTCAAGTTTAAATTATAATAAAGCGTTTGTTCAACATAAAAAAACAAAAACCTTCTGTTTTCACTCCTTTAAAGGTCATTGTAACTGATAATAATTATTGTGTAATACCATATACTGTGATACCGTGAAATCGTGATAGTTTCTGAGACGGTTATCGTACCGTGAAAATCTCATACCGTTGCAGCCCTACCTCAAACCCCATCACACTCCGGCTGTACCAGTATTTATTAACACCCCAGAGATAAAAGTCAACATGAAATCAAAATGGACCCTAATTACTTTCTTAATATACCTTCCTGGTTTTATTGTGAATTATTCATCAGTGCATGTTATCACAATCTTTAATCAAAATGTAATTAGCTCCATCTCTGAAATGGCTCTTATTTTTCAGCACCTCCCCTCAACTACTTGTCATGTATAGACACTTTCACAATCCAATCAATTCCAGGTGAATAAAGTCATGTCCCGCCTACATTTTTTTTTTCTTTTTCTTTGTTGTTCTTTCCACAGTAGAGTGCAACAGTGCCCGCCCACTTTTTCAGCCGTCTCGATTTCTAGCAGTATTTTTCCAATTCATTTTTATCTATCGGTAATTCATAAAATTTGTATAAAAGAGTTGTAAGCCATGAACCAAACCAACCAGCCCCAAGGTGAATCACAACATTACAAACTTTGATTCAAAGTTAGAAAGTCTTCAAAAATCAGACAAAAAGATAAAGGTTCAAAACTGTGTACTTAACATCTGTCATGAGGGAATGAACTACAATCCCATTAAGCATTGTGAATGATGTAATGGAATTAAAAACTACTGATTTTAAGTTTCTAATTAGAAGTGAAGAAACAATGCATTTTGAGTTTAATGCAGAAATTCAGATATATACAAATATACAAGTAGTTTGAGAGTGTAGGGAGAGCGACTCGATTGCGTCATTCAGGCGTGGGTACAATGATCAGTCTGGGGTGGCATCGAAATTCCATCCGCCCGGGTGGGGGTGTGGGGGGGCACAGGCTTCCGGATTATGGGTAGTGTTGTTCTTCACCAGGAATTCCACTATGAAACTTTTTTTTATGAAGTTGAAATAAAATGGACTGGTGTGAAGAAGCATGTACAATCGATTAACAACATCAGAGGTCACGGTAGGTCTGCCTTAAAGGTTTATAAATTATCATTAAAAATCAATTTGTCTATGGAGAAATTAATGGGATTTTTACTTTTGGAACCAGACTTAGGCTCTATAACAACAGAAGATTTTGAATATCCAGTTTCACTCAGAAATATGTCGCATTATGGAAGTGAAATGTGTTGCAAATACTGTTTTATGCTGACTTTAACACATAACCTTGTTAACTTATCACAGTCAGAGATGATTTTACTTGACAATGATTTCCTAAATGAATAGCTAAGCAAAGTAATTACATCTGAGAGCTGGGATGCAGGAAGCACGAGGAAGGGTGCGTGTGCGGACTGGGGGTGTGGAAATGCGATTGAGGCTCCCTGCAGTCAACAGCGCTTTATTTCAGCACTGTATTGATGTCCCCTTCACAAACATCAATAGTTCAGTTCCATCTCCACACGCCACTATCTTCAACAGCAAACTGTGAGGTCTGCCTTAAATAGGACAACCCTCCAGCTACACTATATTGCCAAAAGTATTCGCTCACCCATCCAAATAATTGAATTCAGGTGTTCCAATCACTTCCATGGCCACAGGTGTATAAAATGAAGCACCTAGGCATGCAGACTGCTTCTACAAACATTTGTGAAAGAATGGGCCGCTCTCAGGAGCTCAGTGAATTCCAGCGTGGTACTGTGATAGGATGCCACCTGTGCAACAAGTCCAGTCGTGAAATTTCCTCGCTACTAAATATTCCACAGTCAACTATCAGTGGTATTATAACAAAGTGGAAGCGATTGGGAATGACAGCAACTCAGCCACGAAGTGGTAGGCCACGTAAAATGACAGAGCGGTGTCAGCGGATGCTGAGGCGCATAGAGCGCAGAGGTCGCCAACTTTCTGCAGAGTCAATCGCTACAGACCTCCAAAGTTCATGTGGCCTTCAGATTAGCTCAAGAACAGTGCGTAGAGAGCTTCATGGAATGGGTTTCCATGGCCGAGCAGCTGCATCCAAGCCATACATCACCAAGTGCAATGCAAAGCGTCAGATGCAGTGGTGTAAAGCACGCCGCCACTGGACTCTAGAGCAGTGGAGACGCGTTCTCTGGAGTGACGAATCACACTTCTCCATCTGGCAATCTGATGGACGAGTCTGGGTTTGGTGGTTGCCAGGAGAACGGTACTTGTCTGACTGCATTGTGCCAACTGTGAAGTTTGGTGGAGGGGGGATTATGGTGTATTGTTTTTCTGGAGCTGGGCTTGGCCCCTTAGTTCCAGTGAAAGGAACTCTGAATGCTTCAGCATACCAAGAGATTTTGGACAATTCCATGCTCCCAACATTGTGGGAACAGTTTGAGGATGGCCCCTTCCTGTTCCAACATGACTGCGCACCAGTGCACAAAGCAAGGTCCATAAAGACATGGATGAGTGAGTTTGGTGTGGAAGAACTTGACTGGCCTGCACAGAGTCCTGACCTCAACCCGATAGAGCACCTTTGGGATGAATTAGAGCGAAGGCTGCGAGCCAGGCCTTCTCGTCCAACATCAGTGTCTGACCTCACAAATGCGCTTCTGGAAGAATGGTCAAAAATTCCCATAAACACACTCCTAAACCTTGTGGAAAGCCTTCCCAGAAGAGTTGAAGCTGTTATAGCTGCAAAGAGTGGGCCGACGTCATATAAAACCCTATGGATTAAGAATGGGATGTCACTTAAGTTCACATGCGTCTAAAGGCAGATGAGCGAATACTTTTGGCAATATAGTGTATGACAAAATTATCATTTTTAGACGTATCTGTTTGTGCAACGTATTATTTTACAGTTATTAATGATGTCTCAGTCAGTATGTGAGAGGACTGTAGCATTAATTAGTCCCAGAGCTTCATCGTTGTGCGTCTCTCTGTTCATGGCCCATGGAGTGAGTTCATTATCTGCCACAGGCTTCGAGGCATCAATACTCTCCAAAACCACAATACAGTATATAAAAATCAACTTGGTTCATATTCATAATAATTTCATTCCTCTTGACAGTGAATCTATAAGGCTATTGTTTTATAAAGGCAGGGCATATAGGCATATGTGCGTGTGACAGGGACAGTAGAGGCACCTGTACAGTGGAAGAGATGGAACCTACTAGCTTTATCTTCATGTGCTGTAAGGAGAGGAAACATGTTCTTAGCACATTAACATCTAGCTTATTTATTTAGTCATTGAGTTAAAAAATTAATTGGTAACAATTTGTTTCTCAGAAACAGAAAGGCAAGAAGGCTGTTTTTCATAGTCAACACTGGCTCACTATGAACGAGAAAATGTTAGCTCTGTTCCTACACGCTGTGAGATGCCTAGAGAGCATTTTTAGGCATCATAAGCATTCTCTCAACAAAAAAGTCTGAGACATAAAACATTACACCCCAATTCATGTTTGTGAATCTGTTCATTTGGACGGATTGGAAGGTTCATGTAAATGAACCTCTCCTAAACCGAACTCCCTCATATAAAGCAGTGAGAAGTCTGATTCAATTTGGTGAATCGGTTTGTTCCAATGGTTCATAGATGAACCAGATTCATTTATAATGGTGTTTTGTAGTTTAAGTGTACATTTAAGTAAAAATTGTTTAGTTAAATAAAAATGTACTGTTTTACCCAGTAGTTGTGTATGCTAAGCATCTTATGCTCATTAGAGTATCAAGTTGTTAGCTTAGCGACATGCTAATGTCAAACTGTTTAAATCAATAATGCAACATGATTACATGTGATGTCAGAATGTTGTCTTTGAATGTTCCAGTACCCTGACATCAGCCCCATTATGCCAAGTTACTGACAAGCACTATCTCCCATCAGACATTTTTGCATCAGTTCAATAGTGTTTATCTTATCCTGTAGTGTGACCGGAAGGCTGTGTGGGAGATCCAGTTTTTCGTCTTTTATTGAAAGCAGGAAGTAATACTTCTCGCATAATCAGTGACAAGTGTGATTTAGATACATTTTCCTTCTAAGATTACATTTTACTCCACTGACGGTTGGGTTTAGGGTTTGGAGGTAAAGTAAAAAAAAGATGCACTCCTCTTCACTTTATTAAATTCTTTACAGCCAAGAACAACACACTTTACAACTCGTTCTGTGGGAAGTTCACCCGGATACTGGAGCTCACACGTGTCCTTACATTCAAAAACATTTCCTGCTTCGGCCACTGGGGGCAATGCTTCCATTTTCAGTAAGCACAGGCTGAGTTTATCCTATGAAAAGTCAACCTACTGTTTCCGAATTCACTGTGAGAAGTCTGAATAAGAATGACATTTTGAGTTTCTGCCTATGCAGAGCATTCAAAATCAGTCTCTTAGAAGTTTCCATTTCAGTTAGGATACCACTTTAGAACACATACTGTTCTAATACATTTTCATTTGAAGACACATTAACTTTGCTATTTTTATGCCTGTCATCAACTTTAAAACAGCATTTTCCTCCACCAAAAATGGAGCATTTCAAAAACACTCCATTTCTGCATACTTTGATAAACGATGACATTAGGAAACCAATTAATGTTTATGTGACCTGAGAAAGCAACAGCAAATGAAGGCAGTTCACTAGCTTTTGGAACTGAATTAGTGTGTAAGCAAGCAGTCCAGTATTTAGCCAACAGTCTGTTTCCTCATGCGGAACAACAGCTGAAGCATTCGTGGAGCTCATCGCTGTGGACTTTGGCCTTGAAGCAAGAGAGAGTAAATAGTCTATAATTTTACATGTTGAAAATATGTACCTAATCATATTTACATAATATATTCATGATATGAAATATTTAGTTTTTTTCTTAAGATAGATTCTATTGATAGGCAATGATTTGAGAAAAATTAGACCAATAGAATTTGACTATCAAAACTCATACCAGATATTCACTAGAGTAAAAGATGTGCCAAGTGGCCCTGACCTCCCCTAGGTTAATTTCAAATAAGTGTCAGACATTGGGGGGGGGAAGTCAAATCCAAAGAATACAAGATCCTTGTGAATAACACCACTGGTTCTATTTTAGTTGGATGTGATTTACGCCCAGTTTCCTCTATGTGCTGTGTGAGGAAACAGATGCGCGGGATTGTGCTTTTCCTCAATTCCTGGGAGAGAGATATCTGCTCTCCTGAGAGAGGGTGGTAAACGCTACTTAAATTGACTCTCTGGTTCCCTGTCTACAATTCTCCGTTTCCTTCGAGTTTCCACTTGCGTATATCCGTGTGGGCCGAGCGTTTATGTCGGGCCCCCTCCTACTCCCCCTCGCGGAGCCACCGCAGTCATTTGCCAAGGTCAACGCGCGCGCAGCTCCAGCGCCGCCGTGTGACGTCAGTAGTGAACGCTACATAGTGCACTACATATGGAATAGGCAGCGAGTTCGGACACACCCAGGGTGTTCAGTTCACCCGCTCGAAACACTGGCCCTTTGATCGCGATAGAATGATGTAGTTCCGCCGGGGTCAAGCCACATTGTGATAACTGCTGCAAATGCTTCCCATTCACTGTGCTAATGAGGTGTGCGGAGATATCTGGAGATTGTGTGGTCCTGCTCAAAGTGCACAGTGAAAACCTGTCCAGCCACCCCATTAAAAACACCGCTGAAAGAGTTGTGACAGATTTGGGGGTCAGTGACGTGATTATCATTCCAGATATAGAAATAAAGAAAATCATTAAAAATGCAATTAAAATTCATTCATTTATTTCCCCTTTTTCATCATGTTGGACGTCCTTATTGATCATTGGCTCTCTTGGTGCGCAATTCTATTGTCTTAGACACAGTCTGGCAGTAAAACAAAGTTAAGTTTTATTTTAATTTATTTGATATACAGATATTGCGTTTAAATAAATTTAGAATTAAATTAAAACGAATCTCGTCTGATGAAGGGATATTGTTTAATATTTAAAAAATGAGATAAATAAATACATGTCGTCAACAAAAGAAGTGAATTTACTGAAGGATGCATTGTTGTTTCGTAATGTATAAATGATCAATGATTTTTAATGATGGACTGCGCTTTTTGTGGATATAGCGCCATCTGAAGGATAGTGGTGAAATGTGCCAACGGGCAATGCTGTTCAATCATGTTCATGGCAGACTTTTATGACTCTTGCTAGTAATCCAAATTCAATATGATATTTGTCGAATTGTGTTTTCTTGAGGAAATTCCTCATGTTGCAATAAATTCACTTGTAGGCCTAATATATGTGTATGTATGTATGTATGTATGTATATATATATATATATATATATATATATATATATATATATATATATATATATATATATATATGTTTTAATTCTTTGTAAAATATTTAGAATCATTTGCTGCCTTTATAATCCTTCAGAGGCATCTTTAATCCATCAATTAAGAAAGGTATTTACCAGTGTTATATTCCTTTTTTATATATATACAAAGTAATGGAAATTAAAACATACACCTCTCTAGGATAAACATTTTTAGTTTGGGGAATCTCATGAATGACGAGAGGTATTCCAAGCCACATTTACAGTTACTGGTTTGTTGAATTTAATAAAATAATAAAAAATACAAATTTATATTTTAACTATTCTTAGCAACATTCATATGTACACAGATTAATTCACATTTCAGTAAAGATGTTCAGAAGGATCAAATCTAAAATATGGAAGGGGTTCAGCCATATTTTCCCATTTCTTGCATATCTATGAACATGCATCACTACTTTACAGAACAGTTTGTTAAACTGGAGGATTACAAATTTACCACCTATTGTTTTTGATGATATTGGACAATGTGTTCAATCAAGAACAGAGGAATAGTTTTAATGTGTAAAAATATTAGTGTATAAACAAAACAAAAAAAATAATAAGAACATTTTTGACCATAAAATTATCATTATTATAGCGGAGTATTACGGTCAAGTACAGATCTGGGATTAACCTACTGCACCACCTACTGGTGGTAAGAGTTTTTCAAGAGCTTGTCTACTCAAAAACTCATCCGAATATCAAGGATGTGAGCTGGTAACTTGACTCTTTACTGTAGTGTACTAGAAGCCCATCAGCTGACAAATAAAGCTACTCTGCAAGAAATCAGTTCATTATGGCAAACAAATAAAAACTACACAAATGTAAACACCATTGCAAACCCCAAGAAAAACCAAGCAGGATAAGCTGATGCATTACTAAATTAAATTTACTGATACAGTATGTGGTCATGAATTACCAGTTCATGATACTGTGGTCTTAATTTCAGTTATTTTGTTTAAAATAGAGGGGAAAACAATTACTGTTATATATTAGCTGAACTTTATTATATATACTGTATATATAGATAGATAGATAGATAGATAGATATGAGGAGGCTCCTTGGAGGCTGCACGCATAATTATGTTTTGCATTTGCTAAAAAACTATACATTCCTTGTGGAGTACAATGCATATTCTCTAAAAGGGGTGCAATCATTTAAGCAGCTGCAAATGAAGATATTCAGCACAGGAGTGTTCAGTGTCAGATCTACAGCAGGAAGGGCGACAGTGTTCAGTTCAACAGCAGTCCTCTGCTGACAGACATATCCTCCACACTGGCAAAAGAGTGCAGGACATTCATTTAGAAGACTTGCTGAGCGCAGCTGCTGTCACACAGAGCAAGTGTTATATAATTCATTTATTTTTAAGATGATATAAAATATTTGGTTAAGTATTGTCTTAAGTGCTGTCCTAAACCCCAGAGAAGATCATGCACTCCATCTACGAAGCAGTGAGTGACGTCATGATACTTCAGGTCAAACCTGTCCTAATTCATTTCGGGCTACTACTTAATTAGACTTTTCATTTATCATCAGTATCTATCAATTCTTTTTTATTCTTCATTAGATTAAAGCAGAAGTGTATGATATCTATGCCACCAAACGGAACTGCAAAAACATCTGTTTTCAAACAGCTTTCTGAATACAGTCTGCAGTTGGTCGAACAGATAGTTGTTAAAGTTGTTAAAGCTCCACTCTCAGTTTAGGCTATTATTTCATAAGTTAGAAAATCCACTCCGTCAGCAGCTCTGAGCCTTTAGGACCTAAAGCATGTGATGAGTTTATAAAGCAATTCGCCTTCCCATTGTGTGTGTGGGTGGCTTGGTTTATATGGAAGGTGTGCAGTGTGGGATTTGATACATCCATTGTCAGGACACTGTCAACTCTAAATTCTAACATAGAGGTGTATGATCAACAGCTGAGGAGTCGATCTGGCAAAATGTCCCAGCAAAAAGACACACTCAAGGCATCAATCACACTGCATCTGTAAAGCTCAGATACTGAACGACACACCTCTGCATTCACAAACGCTCACCTTTTCTATATGAGCCCAATGACTGGCCCAAAGATGGTGTGTGCGGAGGACTCAAAAGACTCAATGGATCAACGTCACCACACACCCACGAGTGGATGGAAAGGCTGCAGCCCTCCTGACAATAACAGCAGAACACACAGATTGAAGAGCAAAGAATGACGGCAATAAAACACCAGAGGGTCATGTGATAACAAAACTCGAGCAAGTTCAAGCATGCATGGAACACCAGACCTGCGGACCAAAAAGACACTAGCACGGCATGATGTTGAGGACACTGTCAGTAATAGATAGTTGCAACAAAAAAGTAAATTGGTTTGGAAAGAAAAACTACGATTTGCGGTATATACTGTACTGTACTGTGTGAAACAGTGCTGTATGCCATATGTAAGGCGCAACATGAAGCAGAGGGGTCTTGTATCACTCTGAATGGGTTTCATTTGTGATAATCTGACTGTACATTATCCTGCTTATTACATGACTACCTTCCAAATAAATAAATAAATGGACATGAAATATTGATTTGCATTGAAATTATGTTGATATGTGAGAGTTAAGAAATCACAGTGTCTGTAGAAACAATAGATTTCAACCTCCAGTTTGCGTCAGAGTTTTGTTGGTGTTTATTTAGCTAAAATAACCCTCTGACTGCTCATCATCCCTCTTATTACAAGACAACTTGCCAAACAAATAAATGGACATGAAACATTGATTTGCGTTTAAATTATTTTATCAGCTTACTTGGAAAGATCGCAAAGCCATACAAAAAAAAGATGACTCGCATTACCCGGATGACCGGCGTTCTGACATCGTTTAATCCCAGATGTGCTGTTGTTTTACAATATTATCAGACCAATAGATGGCGCGATTGACTCACTGTGTATTAGCAGCGTTAATCCTGGCCAGAGACTATTTAGCAGAGACGCGCCACTTCTATTAAAGTTAATGGGAGAAAATGGAACACACAACGATCAACGGATGTAGAAAGAAGTCCCGCCTTACAGGTAAAAGAGCCAATCACCTTTTAGATACAGACATCGCCTGTCAAAATCAACTCGAGAATGCGTATGTGCATTAGCTATACAAGCCTGGACAATTGCGGAAATAACGTTCCAGAGATGGCCGACAGTGGACTGACTTGTTAGAAAGTTAGAAAGACTAGTCCTGGCCTACAGTGCACTTGAGTGACACAGTCTGTTTTAAAGCACTGACATGTGCAGTTTACAATCGAAATAAATCAGATGATCACACAATCATACACACACATTAGATAAAACTAGAGGCTCATTAAAGGTCATAATGTTCAGCAGAACACAATGCCACCCTCTCCGAAGGCTTTTAGCTGTTTAATTAAGAAACAAATGAGCTGGAAATGAGCTTCACATTTTTCCAAAAAGAGATAAAGAAAGAGAAACCATTAATTTACCCTACTCTTCTGAAACATTTGAAATGTTTCTCTCATAAATCTTAAGCGGTCCTCTGCGGCTGCCAGTAAATAAAGTGCTCTAATATTGGAAGAGAGGGTGGCTGTTTTATTATGGTAGTATTTCACATTGTGGTAATGATGATGCACACTGTAACCATCTCATAAAACTGCTATAAATCAACAGCATCCGCCGCATTCACATTTATGCCAGATAGCCCTTTACTTTGACTACTGATAATGTCTAATTATTCAACTATTAAAATTATGCTGCTTAAATATGAATTTAACAAATGTTATCGTGATCAGCAAGCTTCAACTTTTTCAGGGTAACAAATACCACACATTCATATTTTGAGCTACTATAAAAAAAAAAAAAAAAAAAACATCAAACAATAATTGAGGCGTATGAATGAACAGCAGGTGGCGCCCTTAACCCCATTGTAAGGCCCATTTTACACTCACCTCAATAGTAGCCTACGGGTCTCGTGTGTAAAACCAGTCTGACTGCATCTTTTCTGTGTTCTGTGTACAGAGATCAAATTCAGTGCTATGAATTGAATTATACAGTGAACACACCAGGATACAGGTTCAGCCAGGGGCGTAGATTCTAGGGGGGATGGTGGAGAGGTAACGGATGTTAATTTTAATGACTTCATTTCTTATGTAATATGTATGGCACTTTTATGGGCAAGGACGAGTTCAGTTTTTTTTATTATGTCTCACAAAGCGTACAATGGCTGTACCTTTTTTACTATAAATTCTTCTCCCTGCCCAGTAGGTGGCGATATGCACGGAGAATGTGTATCGCCAAAAACAAAAGAAGAATGTGAAAGTGGAGAATTATGTTTTAAAAAAAGCACTTAAATATTGATCTGTGTCTCACCCACACCTATCATATCACTTCAGAAGACATGGATTTAACCACTGGAGTCGTATGGATTACTTTTATGCTGTCTTTATGTGCTTTTGGAGCTTCAAAATGTTGCCCATTCATTTGCATAGCGAGGACCAACAGAGCTGAAATACTCTTCTAAAAATCTTCATTTTCGTTCTGCAGAAGTAATAAAGTCATACACATCTGGGATGGCATGAGAGTGAGTAAATTATGAGAGAATTTTCATTTTTGGGTGAACTATCTCTTTAACACACGAAACTCACTGGAAGTATCTGAAGAGTCCATCTGGTGAATCACACTGTTGAATATTTTGCCCTCCTATTTTAAAGTTGTTATTGTTGTTGTTGACAAATACCTGCATACCTGTATTGTAAAATTAAAGTGTAAAGTGAGATTTTACTGAATTTTAGAAGGAAGGAAATACTTGCCCGACAGCGCCTCCTCTGGCCGTTTTGTGGCATTACAGCTCCTGCAGCGAGCGCATGCGCATTCTCTGTTCGGCGGGCAGACCGAGGGTGCGCAAAAGCTGCAGTAGCATGGAGGTAACAAATATTACTACCGGGACACTTGTTTTATCTGTGTTAACAGTATACATTGAAATATACACACTGAGTCAACGTTAAGTCATCTTATTATTGCGTATTAGTAGTAAGGAATGTTAGGCATGCTTTTGACATGTTTAGCCAGCTGTGTGTCTGTGAACGGATTGACGTGCTGCTTTAGTGCATGTGTTCATTTTTCAAATTACTCTCTTGAACAAAAACATGCGAAGCTTGAACTTGTGGTATAATGTCTAAATGGACTGCTGTTGTTTCTGTTAGGGAGGTGGTTTTGGCCAGCGTTATTTTGGAGATAAGTCAGTCTAAAATGCTGACAAACATACAATGTTGTAATGTTTGAAGAACATTAACAATATGACGGAGAAAGCGTGAAAAAGACATCTAAAATGGCGCATGGAATGTTCCAGACGCTCCGTCAGGGGCCGGTTTCACTTTCAGTCGTTTGCTCTTGGATGTTACTCTTATTCTAGGAGGGATAATGTTCATATTCGTCTCCCACATAGACCCCTTTTTTACTTTAGTTCTAATTCGATGGAAACTTGCGCCTTGCCCGCCACCAAAATTATGAATTTTACTATCATTTAGGATAAGCTTATGAATGTTAAGTAGCTCCTGGTGACGTTGCTTCGCTATTTTCCTGCAGGGTCCAATCACGTTACTTAATTAATATTTATAAGGCAAGCCTTCGTCTTATGATTTGACTGGAATCATCTAGTCGAGAACGCCTGTCTTTCAGCCAATCAGTTAGGCCTGCTGAGCATACGTCACGGAATTTAATTAATATTCATAGCGTAAGCTTTCACCATAGCCGGACCCACTGGCAGTTTGCCATCCATGCCTTCTCTCACGCAAACTTACCAGCCGGGTTCGGCGATTTGCAGGCTCCAGTAGAAAACACCCACATGCAGTTAGAATGGCGCAGTATGTCACAATAAAATTAATCTAATAGCTTTAGGGAATTATGTAGCACATGGGTCATGCTGTTTTAATGGTGTATATCTCTAATAAGTAGGTGATAAGTCAAAAGTTGATGTCTGATTTTTGTCTCTGTGAATTTCATGTGTACAGGGACGTGACAGTAAAGAGCCAGAGCAGCTCAGGAAGCTGTTTATCGGTGGCCTCAGTTTTGAGACCACAGAGGACAGTTTGCGCGCTCACTTTGAGCAATGGGGTAAACTCACTGACTGCGTGGTGAGTAGACGGATCAGGATTGGTTTAATAACTTGTTGTGTTGTACTGGGTTACGTGGTATTCTTTGAAGCACAATGGAGTACCGTGTAAATACCATGCATGATTCAGGGTTCCCACGGTCATGGAAAACCTGTAAATATCAGGGAATTTTAAAATTGTGATTTCCAGGCCTGGAAAAGTCATGGAAATTAATATAATCTTCAAAGTCATGGAAAAATCATAGAATTTTTATTTTATTTTTTTTATAGTTAATATATTTTTATTTATTTTGCTCTGTCCTAAAATATTTAATTGGGGTGTTAAATTGAACTGGATTAAAAACACAGTGAAGAGTTCAAAATGTATCATGTTATTTAGAATACATGACCGCTAATCCCCACCCATTTTAGGATCACGCAATGCGTTCGGATGGATTACATTTAAAATGAAATGTTTTCAGTTGAACTTTTATCAAACAATGTTGTGGTTTCGTTTTTTACAAATTTGCGAATGTGATATTGGTGCCATTTTCACAATGAAAGGCTAAATGTTTGGCCATGGAAATTAGCTTTCAAGTCATGGAAAAGTCATGGAAATTCATTGGTTGAAAAGAGTGGGAACCCTGATGATTGGTATGTGAACACGATAATCACTCAGTACAAAGCACTTTTGCACTCTGATGTTTCACTATACCATGGCACTTCCACTGTACTTTTTAATAAGTATTGGAAATGCATACAAAAATTATATGTAACAGCAATGTAACTGCTGTAATTGATGATATCTTAAATGTCTCTTTCCTCAGGTAATGAGAGATCCAGGTAACAAACGCTCACGTGGTTTCGGTTTTGTGACGTACTCTTGCGTATCAGAAGTGGATGCGGCAATGGCAGCACGACCACACAAAGTGGACGGTCGCGTGGTTGAGCCCAAGCGTGCCGTTTCCCGAGAGGTGTGGTCTGATTCACTCGAACCATTAAGCTCCACATGGGTAGTTGACATGAAACTTCAAGTAATGTCAGCAGTGTCTGGTGGAGAGACATGCTGTACAAAAATTTTCAAATTCTTGTAGAATTATTATTAATGCAGTTTTATGACCACATATAGATTGAAAGTTTACATGGATAGGACTTTTAAAATGAATTTGTTCATTTCAGCAAAATAAAAATCGAATAAAATGAATAGTGTAAGCCTTTAAATAAAATGGTGACCAGTTAGAGCATCTGGGTTGTTCTGTGTCAACTCAGGAAAGAGTTTCCTGGTTCAAAATGTTGTTCTTGATCTTTTTTTTTTTTTTTTTTTTACTGGTGAAAGGATTATATAAATGACAATCACAGCCAAAATATGAAATGCCATGGATAAATATTTTTGGAGTAATCTTTTATTTTGTAGAGGGGAAAATTACAATTTTCTCCTACGATTTTGAAGCAAAACTACAAGTCAAAAAAACAGAGAGGTGACAGTGTCATTATTGTATTTTCACACAGATTATGCATTCAAGAGCTTTGCAGATGTACATTTCTAAAATCCAAACTAGAGGTAGACCGATATACCGGTTTTACCGATTCATCGGTGCCGATATTTGCTTTTTGGAACTATCGGTTATTGGCAAAAATCTGTGCCGATAGTTGCCAATAGTTTTAATTTAGTGAATGTAGGCTATATAAAGCTTAATTTGGTAAATACTTAAATATAGAGTATTGTTACGTAGTCAAGTCTACATTTCAAAATAAGTGTATTCCGAGTCCCTCGTCATGCACCAAATCTTTATTTTGTTGTGGTTATTATTGGGAGTTTGGTTGCACAATAAACTGCTGGTATTTTATTAATTTTGCAGCTTCAATGTCCGTGCCCGTCATAGGAAGGAAAGAATAAGAATTTTTAACATTCTATAAATCAGTTATAAAAACTATCAGCAGATTAATCGGTTATCAGCCTTTTCCACCACCTTAGTTATCAGTATTAGCAAAATCCACCAACGGTCAACCTCTAATTCAAACACTAAATATCCTGTAGGTATTGCACTAACTAAAAAGCTGTATGTGTCACTACACTTCATAATAATATATTGATGGACCCTCTAAAATGGAGATTTTGACATTATTGTTTTTATGTGAATAAATAAAGATAAGTTTCTAGTTTCAAAATGATTTGTACTTCATACCTTTGTTTTGTTGGATATGGAAAAACTTGAATAAATCTAGTATATATATTTTAACCTTAACATTTTGGTGTTGCAGGAATGTGTAAACTACTCATGTTCAGACCTGCTTAAAAAGTCCCACTACACTTTACAATAAGGTTTCATTTGTTAACATTAATTAACAACATTAGTTAACATGAACTAACTATGAACAATAATTAAGCATTTATTCATCCTAGTTAATGTTAATTTCAACATATACTAATAGATTTTTAAAATCAAAAGTTGTATTAGTTAACATTAGTTAATGCATTATGAACTAACATTGAACAATTGTATTTTTATTAACTATTTATAATATTTCATTAATATTAATAAATGCTGTAACAAATAAATTTTTAATTCATGATAACTAATGCATTTACTAATGTTAACAAATAGAATCCTATTGTAAAGTGTTACCAATTACTTTCAAATTGAGGTCCATTTAATTAAGCTATAGATTCTTACAGAGTTGCTCTCATTATCCAGGACTCTAATAAACCTGGAGCACATCTGACAGTGAAGAAGATATTTGTTGGTGGAATTAAGGAGGACACAGAAGAATATCATGTCAGAGAGTACTTTGAGCGGTATGGGAAAATCGAGAGCATCGATATAATGGAGGAGCGTCCAACTGGGAAAAAGAGAGGATTCTGTTTCGTCACCTTTGATGATCATGATACTGTGGATAAAATTGTCGGTGAGCGAAGACGGATACCACCATTTGCATTGAAGTAAAAATTGCATCTATGTTGTTAAACTGTTACACATGCAGGCACCAAGGAATACAAGATGAGGTCTCGTAATTGAGCAAACTGATCTGTGTGTTTCATGTGTTTGGCTCATAATGCATTATTTGTCATTTTTTTATCAGTACAAAAATATCACACAATCAACTCCCATAACTGTGAAGTGAGGAAGGCTCTTCCTAAACAGGAAATGCAGGCAGCTTCTAACCAGAGATGTAAGTAGCATGTTTTATACTTAACACCCGCTCTTTTGCCACTAGTGCAACAATGGATAATTCAGCAATAAGGTACTAGTTTTTGTCATGGATTCAGGCACAATGCACGTTTACAATTTTGCATGGCCTTAAATGCCTTCTGGCTTAGCTAAATAGTTACTACATGATAAAAAATATTAAGGATACATTTTCATTAAAATTGTATTTTATTCAGAAAACCTGTCAATGTCATCACAGATCAGAACTATTGGAGTTTTTATTTGCTATGGTGTTCGAAGCTGTACAAGTGCATACGCTTATAGTGCAGGCATTTTACACCATTTGTGCGTAAGATATCTAGCACAAGAATAGGTATTAAACATTTTTTTTTCTTTCTCAGATCGCGGTGGAGGTGGGGGCAATTTTATGGGCAGAGGTGGAAACTTCGGAGGTGGCAACTTTGGCAGAGGTAAGATGACATCTGATACAGTACATCTGATCCTATCTTAAGTGTAGATCTTGTACAGTGGCACCTAAAGTTTAAATATGCCTGCGCTAATCTTCTTGGATGATGTTGTGTCTTTACAGGGGGGTACGGAGGAGGCCGGGGTGGCTACGGAGGAGATGGATACAATGGATTTGGTCGGGACAGTACTATTATGCAAACATTAAATCAGACTCCTTTGCAAAAAAAAAAAAAAAAAAAGTGTTTATTTGTGGCAATGCTTGCTTGAATTTTGTCACAGTGCTTTGCTGGAACACTATTTTTTGTAAAGGCTGTTTTTGCATTGTTCTATGTCTCATCAGTTTATGATAAAGTCAGTCAGTCTGAGTTGCAGTATTACCACTGAAGTACTTGCTTGTGCTTTGGTGTTAGGTGGTAACTGTGGTGGGGGTCCTGGCTATGGCGGTGGTCGTGGGGGATATGGTGGAGGTCCTGGATATGGTAACCAAGGCGGAGGGGGCTTTGGAGGATATGATAACTACAATGATGGAGGAAATTTTGGTGGTACTTAATCATTAAAGCTAAGACACTCATTTGGCATTAAAATTACTGCATTAGCATGCTGTCTGAACTTGAATTGAAGACTGAATAAATTCATTAATTTTAATTATTATTTTTTTTTTTTTTTTTTTTTTTTAAATGTAATTTTCGAAGTGTTGGTAAAAATGGTAAAATAAGCATTTACATATGACTTATTATAGTAGTACTGTTATCAGTACAATCACTCCTGAATTCACACACTTGAATTGTGATTTCAGGTAACTTTGGTGGTGGTGGAGGCGGGGGAGGAGGTGGAAATTACAATGACTTTGGGAATTATGGAGGGCAGCAGTCCAACTACGGCCCCATGAAGGGAAACAACTTTGGAGGAAGGAACTCAGGACCTTATGGAGGTAAATACATTTATAAATAAAGCAATACTCATTACTCGACAGAAGGGCTGGTTAAAAACATAGATTTTCTGATTGAACATAATTTTCATTCTAACAATCCTGATATAGATTTTTCCAAATCCCAAGATTAATCTTTCAATCTATGTGGCAACCCTCCACAATTTAACTTAATCACATGCTTATGCGACTAAATTTTGAGCTATGCGACTAAAAATGTCTGTGATTTGCCACTGGCTGGTAATGTTGAGAGTATAGTGAAGAAGTTCAGCAGTGAGATCCTTTCACTGCATGTTGAGAGTAAAAGTTTGGTTTGGCTCATTCTGTATGTCCAAAGACGAGATCCATGCAGTCAGTTTGTCATTGAATAATGCCTCTTTTAATATCCTCTCTGTCCTTTACAGTCAGTTGTTCATCAAAAACAAGAAAAAAAGAGACATTTAATTCTAATCGCACATAGCACGGATGCGGTAAAGAATCCATTCGACTCCACTCTTGTTAATATGTGTTCAAGCAAAACCCTTCTGTGAGACTCACTGAACTGATGTTATTGCTAAAGAGACAGTACCATTTTAACACTTGTTCTACATATTAAGGTAAATAGTACAAATTCTGCATGTAACATAAATATTTGCAATATAATATGTAATTTCAGTCTTATTTATGGGTGGAATACATGGTATTTGTATATTTAAGAAAAAAACTTAACATGTGACAAATTATCAAAAACTAATGATAATATTTGTAAAATTAAATTTAGAAGGTCCCCTTTATAATTAATAGCATTAGCTGAGAGAGAATCTATTTTATATATAAGCAAATGACATTATTACTGTAATATACCAAAATGAATCAAAATAGAAATCGGAATCAAATCGAATCGAGAGTTTTTGAATCGAATCAGCAAATCTGTACCAATACCCAGCCCCACTCAGGAGCTTTCAGCACAAACAAAAAATGACAATGGTATTCTCTGAAGTACTTTTTAGCAACCTAAAAAATCATTCAGTATCATGGTACTGAAGGCCATACAGCAAAACCATACCACTCAGAGTTGACTGGAGAATGCCTTTTATTTTCCAATTCACTTTCTGAATTCAATTAGAATTTACATTGAGGTGGCAAACAGGATGCTGAATTGTAATTTGAATTTAAGGAATTAGAATTGAAATGGAATAAAATTGTTACGTTTGTCTTCATAAAAATCTTTGTGCATTTAATTTTGTGTATATTTAATGATATTTCATAAGTGAAAGTAATGTTCCATTCAGGTGGCTATGGCTCTGGTGGTGGAGGCGGGGGCTTTGGGTCCAGACGATATTAACGTGTTTTTGTCTGTGGTAAGTTCAGCTCCATGTCTACTGCAACACAGACTCCACTGAAGAGTTACACAGGACGACTTGTGATGTGTTTTACCCTGTGTGTGTTCAACAGGCTTCAGATCCACAGTTAGATGGAGAGATGAGAGGAAAGATTACTGAGAGAAAGTGGGAGGGGCCAAGATCTGCCAGTTATAGCTCTTACTGCAGCAGACTTTAATATTAGCTGCGAGAGAGTGTAGCCAGACACTCCAGAACTAGTGTGTGTTAGTGTATGCACATTCCTTTGATATTCTTCTTTAGCCATTCATATTTTCTTTGTGCTTTCCACACACCCCAAACCCCCCTGTGATTTTTGTGAGCGTTGTTTGAGAGTAAAAGAAAGCTATTATGTTATCAAACACTGTATCAAGAGCAGTCTTAAATAATTTGTTTGAGTTTCAGATGTTGTGGCCTTCAGTATTATTTGGAGAGAAAAAAGGACATGTTGGTTTTTATTTTTGATTTGATGACAGTGATGTCATGTCAGTGTTTCGTGTATTTTGATATATTGTGAGTATACAGTGCCTGTGCTGTTTCTCCTGAGATGTATGAACCATTGAATGAAAAACAGAGTAGACTTTATCAGATCTGAGGGCATGTAACACATTAAACCTGTAAAGATAGAAGTTTAGATTGTTTAACTATTTTGACAAATGAAAAAAGAAACCAGCTGAAATAAAGTTGTGTAGTAACTTGTCTAACCAAGTTTAGTGCGTCATTGAGTCTGAAAGAGAGTGCAGCTGTTCTGAGCGTATGTTGTTGTGTATGAGATTAGAGAGACCTCAAGGCCTAGATAGGGCTGGGCGATATATTAATATTCACAATATATTCCTGATGATTTTGCTGGCGATAAAAAAGTAAACAACATAGTGAATGTCACAATGGTTTTGATGCTCTTTATTTTGCCATTACGTTTACTAAAGGCAGTGCCTTTAGACAAGATTCCTTGTTGTCTTGGGCGATGTATTGCACAATGTACTATTAATGATTTTTCTGGAGGTACAAAATTAAGCAACATTGTGAACATCACAATTATTTTTAAGTGATTTGTATTTGGCCATGCCTTTTACACTAGTTTTGTAGTTCCTCATATCTCAAACGGCGATGTTCAGACTTAGGTAGCAAAAAGAGCACTCCAGTTTATAAGTTCGATTCATTTCTGTGAATCAGTTTCCACAAATCAATTCAAAGCTCTGATTTAACAGTTTGTTTGTGCCATCACCAAAAACGTACACTGTAGTTTCAAATGTCACATTGTCATTTATCAACAAAAATATCAAAATGTAGTTGCACAGGCAGGAAAAATGGCAGCAAAATGTGACCATTTAGTCACAGTCTGGAGCCCTGAAATTTGATTAATTTAATGAAACAGTTAACTCTGATTCAACTATGTTTGCGTCACCACTCAAATGTTGACTGAAGTCTCTGTTGTGGCATTTCTGTACGTTAAAATGTTTTTTTTTATTATTATCATGCATTATTAAATTGGTGCATATAATTAAAATTATCAAAACATATATATTTTATTATAATTAAAAATAATAATATGCTTAGTGACTCCAGTCAGGCTTCCCCGGTTGCTAGGGTGGGTAGAGTCACATTGCGTTAACCTCCTCGTGGTCGCTATAATGTGGTTCTCGCTCTCAGTGGGGTGCATGGTGAGTTGTGCGTGGATGCTGCGGAGAATAGTGTGAGCCTTCACACGTGCTAGGTCTCTGCGGTAACGCTCACTAAGCCATATGATAAGATACGTGGATTGACGGTCTCAGACGTGGAGGCAACTGAGATTCATCCTCCACCACCCGGATTGAGGCGAGTCACTACGCCACCATGAGCACATTGGGAATTGGGCATGCCAAATTGGGGAGAAACCCCCCCCTCAATATTTTAATATATAATGTATATTAAATATGACTTTTTATTATTTTCAATAAAAATTTGAAAATTCGTCGAATGTGAGATAAAAAAAAATGCACATTCAATGCCAAGCACTGACAATGACTTACATTCTTGGACTAAAACAGATGCAATGCAACAAATAAAACAGAACATGGGTTACAAATGCTCAATTTCCTTTTAAATTGATACAGAGTCTGAAAAAATGCATCGTTTCTTCATCAGACTCTGGGGGAAAAAAAAAAACACGAGACACGGCGCTCCATCTAGTGCATGTTTACATAGAAAAACACGGATGTGTTCAGAGTGAATGCGCCCCATGATAATGTTAAGTGGTCCTGTGTGAAAGTATTTGCCCCCTTAGTTATTAAATTCCCAAATCTATGAAACTGCATTCATAATAGGGTTTAGCTGGACTAGACACACCCAGGCCTGATTACTGCCAGCGCTGTTCAATCAAATCAGCACCTAAATATAACTTTTTCAGCAACGTGAAGTTGGCTAAAATGTCTCACCCAGTAGCACACAATGCCAAAGTCGAAAGAAATTCCAGAAATGATGAGGGAAAAAGGTTACAGCAGTCTGGGAAGGGTTACAAAGCTATTTCAAAGTCTCTGGGACTCCAAAGAACCACAGTGAGAGCCAATAGCTCCAAATGCAGAAAACTTGGCACAGTAGTGAACCTTCCCAGAAGTGGCTGACCTTGCAAAATTCCTCCAAGAGCACAGCAACAACTCATCCAGGAAGTCACAAAAATGCAAAGGACAACATCCAAGGAACTGCAGGCCTCTCTCGCATCAGTAAAGGTCACTGTTCATGACTCCACTATCAGAAAGTCACTGGCCAAAAATGGCATCCATGGAAGCATGGCGAGGTGAAAACCACTGCTAACCCAGAAGAACATTAAAGCTCATCTGAATTTTGCCAAAACACACCTTGATGATCCTCAAACCTTTTGGGAGAATGTTCTGTGGACTGATGAGTCAAAAGTGGAACTGTTTGGAAGACTGGTGTCCCGTTACATCGGGTGTAAATCAAACACAGAATTCCACAAAAGAACATCATACCTACGGTCAAGCATGGTGGTGCAAGTGTGACGGTGTGGGGATGCTTTGCTGCTTCAGGGCCAGGGCGACTTGTAATAATTGAGGGAATCATGAATTCTGCTCTCTACCAGAAAATCCTAAAGGAGAACCTCCGGTCATCAATCCATGAGTTGAAGCTCAAGCGCAACTGGATTATGCAGCAAGACAATGATCCAAAGCATAGTAGTAAGTCCACCTCTGAATGGCTCAAAAGAAGCTAAATTAAAGATTTGGAGTGGCCTAGTCAAAGTCCTGACTTGAACCTGATTGAGATGCTGTGGCGGGAAATTAAACAGGCAGTTCATGCTCAAAAACTCTCCAATGTGGCTGAACTAAAGCAGTTCTGCAAAGAAGAGTGGGCCAAAATTCCCGTACATCATTGTGAAAGAATGATCTCCAGTTATCTGAATCATTTGTTTGCAGTTGTTGCTGCTAAAGGTGGCACAACCAGCTATTAAGTTTAAGGGGGCAGTTAGTTTTTCACATGGGTGAAATAAACTCAGCAAAAAAAAAAAAAAGAAACATCCTCTCACTTTCAACTGCTTTTATTTTCAGCAAATTTAACGTGTAAATATTTGTATGAACATAAAAAGATTCAACAACTAAGACATAAACTGAAAAAGTTTCACAGATATGTGACTAACAGAAATGGAATAATGTGTCCCTGAACAAAGGGAGGGTCAAAATCAAAAGTAACAGTCAGTATCTGGTGTGGCCACCAGCTGCATTAAGTAATGCGTTGCATCTCCTCCTCATGGACTGCACCAGATTTGCCAGTTCTTGCTGTGAGATGTTACCCCACGCTTCCACCAAGGCACTTGCAAGTTCCCAGACGTGCTCAATGGGATTGAGATCCGGGCTCTTTGCTGGCCATGGCAGAACACTGATATTCCTGTCTTGCAGGAAATCACGCACAGAATGAGCAGTATGGCTGGTGGCATTGTCATGCTGGAGGGTCATGTCAGGATGAGCCTGCAGGAAGGGTACCACATGAGGGAGGAGGATGTCTTCCCTGTAACGCACAGCATTGAGATTGCTTGCAATGACAACAAGCTCAGTCCGATGATGCTGTGACACACCGCCCCAGACCATGATGGACCCTCCACCTCCAAATCGATCCTGCTCCAGAATACAGGCCTCAGTGTAACGCTGATTCCTTCAGCGATAAACGCGAATCCGACCATCACCCCTGGTGAGACAAAACCGTGACTCGTCAGTGAAGAGCACTGTTGCCAGTCCTGTCTGGTCCAGCGAAGGTGGGTTTGTGTCCATAGGCGATGTTGTTGCCGGTGATGTCTGGTAAGGACCTGCCTTACAACAGGCCTACAAGCCCTCAGTCCAGCCTCTCTCAGCCTATTGCGGACAGTCTGAGCACTGATGGAGGGATTGTGCGTTCCTGGTGTAACTCAGGCAGTTGTTGTTGCCATCCTGTACCTGTCCTGCAGGTGTGATATTCGGATGTACCGATCCTGTGCAGGTGTTGTTACATGTGGTCAGCCACTGCTAGGACAGTCAGCTGTCCTTCCTGTCTCCCTGTAGCGCTGTCTTAGGTGTCTCACAGTACGGACATTACAATTTATTGCCCTGGCCACATCTGCAGTCCTCATGCCTCCATGCAGTATGCCTAAGGCACGTTCACGCAGGGACCCTGGGCATCTTTCTATTGGTGTTTTTCAGAGTCAGTAGAAAGTTCTCTTTAGTGTCCTAAGTTTTTATAACTGTGACCTTAATTGCCTACCGTCTGTAAGCTGTTAGTGTCTTAACGACCGTTCCACAGGTGCTTGTTCATTAATTGTTTATGGTTCATTGAACAAGCATGGAAAACATTGTTTAAACCCTTTACAATAAAGATCTGTAAAGTTATTTGGATTTTTACAAAATTATCTTTAAAATACAGTGTCCTGAAAAAGGGCCGTTGCTGAGTTTAGGTGTTGGATAATTTTTTTGCTGCAATAAAAAAAATTATATATTTGAAAACTGTATTTTGTGTTTACTCAGGTTGCCTTTGTTTTATGTTATATCTCATTTGAAGATCTAAAACAATTAAGTATGAAAAATGCACAAAAATAGAACCAGGAAGGGGGCAAATACTTTTTCACAGCACAGGAATACCATGAAAAGGGTCACATATTTTTAGCTATATCGCCCAGCCCTAGGCCTAGACAGAAACTGACAAAAGACAGTCCGTTTTATCATAACAAGAAGTTATCGGTCTCTCAGACTTACAGGTCGGTCTCAGCTGTCAAGTGTGTATGATACAAAAATGAGACAGGAGGAAAGGATAAACACGTTTGCATTGCGAGCCGAGTGTGTGGAGCAAAGCCAGCCAGTGTGTCTTCAGAAAGCTAGCATCTGTTTTCGTGAGTCTAGCTGTACACCATGAGAGCGAAGGAAGGCTAGCGGCAAGCCAATGCTAGCGTGAGACCCAGCAGTGAGAATGAGGGTTTGAGACAGAAGAGGAAGAAAGAGTCATAGGAGCAGGTAAGAGTAACTGTTCTGCTTAATTTACAGATGGGAAAAGAGGCGCCTGATCTACTGTAAGTGGCTGAAAATCTTTTATGACACGTTTTCAGCGGTGGTTCTGGATGGGTAAGATTAATAAATATGCAAAATATATGTGGATTTGTTAAAGATTTCCTCCCATAGTTGCACAGAAGGATTCAGTAAATGCAAAAGAGAATATGGTATGTGTTGGTGTAGGTCATGAAACATATTTCATCCCAAAATTGTTTGATTATTTTATTTTTTACTGGAGAATTTTTTATTATTATTATTTATTTGTATTTTCTCCCCAATTTGGAATGCCCAATTCCCAATGCGCTCTAAGACCTCATGGTGGCGTAGTTACTCACCTCAATCCGGATGGCGGAGGACGAATCTCAGTTGCCTCCGTGTCTGAGACTGTCAATCCACGCATCTTATCATGTGGCTTGTTGAGCGCATTACTGCAGAGACATAGCGTGTGTGGAGGCATCACGCTATTCTCTGCGGCATCCACGCACAACATTATAGCGACTATGAGGAGGTTACCCCATGTGACTCTACCCTCCTTAGCAACCGGGCCAATTTGGTTGCTTAGGAGACCTGGCTGGAGTCACTCAGCACACCCTGGATTCAAACTCACGACTCCAGGGGTGGCACTCGCTGAGCTACCCAGGCCCCTCTACTGGAGACATTTTTAATGTAATACAATAATAATAAAAAAGGACTATTTTCAGTCATTAGAATGTAATGATAACCATTATGAATAATGGGAATATTAAAGGAATGGAGAAATAAAATGTCTGAATTAATTAATGGCCCATTAATTTTATGAGATGTCTTGGTTGTCTTAATATTCATTTTTTATTTTATATATATATATATATAATTATTCAAATGAATTTATTTAAAATTATTTTGATTTTGAGATGTAATGAGAGCTAGACATGTTTTAATAAGATTCACCAATGTAAACGACAACATTTTTGCTGAATCTTCATTCAGCTTCAGGAAATAGATGTGTTTCTCATTATCTCAATCTCAATTAACTGTTCTGAACTCCATAACACAATAGTTTCCAGTTTAGACCAAAAGTTTTCTAGTAGAATATTTGTTCTGGGAGGATATTTTCTCATTTTGGGCAAATATAATCCACATATATTCATATAATAATTTTCTAAGATATTTTAATAGTCTTAATAATTCTCACGAAACCTGTCAAGACAAAGTCCTGGTCCTTTTTGACTCCAAAATCAAAAGAAACAAATTATATTTTAGCTCATTTTATTTTGCATATTGAACATTAAGCCAATTTTTAGAGCCACTAAGATTTTTTACATTGTGAAATCATTTTCATGACATTACCCCCCACTCCTCATTCTCATTACTGTGCGAAAAATGAGGCCTATGATTTCAATTATGAAGTATTTATACATCATAGTCTTACTCTTTTGGTACTGGAAATCGTTTTTTGCTGATTTTAAGAAAAAAGTAATTGTAGCATCTTTTTTACAGTAAGGAGAAATGTAATTGTAAACAATAAGAATAGTAAGAGTAAAACATCCAAACACATTGCGGTAATGAGAATTGGGGGGATTCAACACAAAGTCGTCCGTCCAATGTGTGTTAACAGTATATATATACAGGTGCATCTCAATAAATTAGAATGTCGTGGAAAAGTTCATTTATTTCAGTAATTCAACTCAAATTGTGAAACTCGTGTATTAAATAAATTCAATGCACAGACTGAAGTAGTTTAAGTCTTTGGTTCTTTTAATTGTGATGATTTTGGCTCACATTTAACAAAAACCCACCAATTCACTATCTCAAAAAATTAGAATACATCATAAGACCAATAAAAAAAAACATTTTTAGTGAATTGTTGGCCTTCTGGAAAGTATGTTCATTTACTGTATATGTACACAATACTTGGTAGGGGCTCCTTTTGCTTTAATTACTGCCTCAATTCGGCGTGGCATGGAGGTGATCAGTTTGTGGCACTGCTGAGGTGGTATGGAAGCCCAGGTTTCTTTGACAGTGGCCTTCAGCTCATCTGCATTTTTTGGTCTCTTGTTTCTCATTTTCCTCTTGACAATACCCCATAGGTTCTCTATGGGGTTCAGGTCTGGTGAGTTTGCTGGCCAGTCAAGCACACCAACACCATGGTCATTTAACCAACTTTTGGTGCTTTTGGCAGTGTGGGCAGGTGCCAAATCCTGCTGGAAAATGTCAATCTTTAAAAAGCTGGTCAGCAGAAGGAAGCATGAAGTGCTCCAAAATTTCTTGGTAAACGGGTGCAGTGACTTTGGTTCTCAAAAAACACAATGGACCAACACCAGCAGATGACATTGCACCCCAAATCATCACTGTGGAAACTTAACACTGGACTTCAAGCAACTTGGGCTATGAGCTTCTCCACCCTTCCTTCAGACTCTAGGACCTTGGTTTCCAAATGAAATACAAAACTTGCTCTCATCTGAAAAGAGGACTTTGGACCACTGGGCAACAGTCCAGTTCTTCTTCTCCTTAGCCCAGGTAAGATGCCTCTGATGTTGTCTGTGGTTCAGGAGTGGCTTAACAAGAGGAATACGACAACTGTAGCCAAATTCCTTGACATGTCTGTGTGTGGTGGCTCTTGATGCCTTGACCCCAGCCTCAGTCCATTCCTTGTGAAGTTCACCCAAATTCTTGAATCGATTTTGCTTGACAATCATAAGGCTGCGGTTCTCTCAGTTGGTTGTGCATCTTTTTCTTCCACACTTTTCCCTTCCACTCAACTTTCAGTTAACATGCTTGGATACAGCACTCTGTGAACAGCCAGCTTCTTTGGCAATGAATGTTTGTGGCTTACCCTCCTTGTGAAGGGTGCCAATGATTGTCTTCTGGACAACTGTCAGATCAGCAGTCTTCCCCATGATTGTGTAGCCTAGTGAACCAAACTGAGAGACCATTTGGAAGGCTCAGGAAACCTTTGCAGGTGTTTTGAGTTGATTAGCTGATTGGCATGTCACCATATTCTAATTTTTTGAGATAGTGAATTGGTGGGTTTTTGTTAAATGTGAGCCAAAATCATCACAATTAAAAGAACCAAAGACTTAAACTACTTCAGTCTGTGTGCATTGAATTTATTTAATACACGAGTTTCACAATTTGAGTTGAATTACTGAAATAAATGAACTTTTCCACGACATTCTAATTTATTGAGATGCACCTGTATATATATATATATATATATATATATATATATATATATATATATATATATAAACAGTACAGATGCACACAAAAGCATGCTTGAACAGCCCCAATACTTGGAAAGACTGACCCAAACACAGCTGGGAAAACCGGCGAATTGTCGGAATTCGTCAAGTTCTGGTCGGACCTCTATTGCACGTATAGAATATTGAATAGTGATTTTGGTATTCAAATAGTTGCGTGTCGAATGGATAACCCAATGTCGACTATCCATGGCATGCACATTCGTATTATTTTTTTCATGCATAATATAATTTCACTTTTTTTTTTTTCTTTTTCTATTGATTCAAGGTTAAATGTGACCAGGGCTTTTTCCTGAAGGGTTCTTATCACACCACTTCTCTTTTTGAGCACATTTCTAATGTAGCTGAAAATGAATGTCAGCGAATGCACTGGCAAATGAAGTGGTTTTGTTTAATAAAATGCTTTAAATCCTATGTGATTGTTTACATTTCTTGTGTGTGTTGCATTTGTGTTTATTTCTGCTCACGCAATTCTTATCTTCCTCCAAACCCTGTGACGGGAACTTTGTTACTGTGACCCTGAATTCAGGTCGTAATCCTGGTTAGATGTTTAAGATTTCTGCTGCTGCCCTTGATAAATCACATGCCATTCTGACGGCTTAAAACTGCAATGAAGTGCTCCATGTACAACCCTAACACTAAAAGCCAGATTGACGGGCAGTTTGGTTTGAAAAACATCATTAGTTATATAAAACATGGTCGCTAGTCGATATGAGCGAAAGCAAGGCAGTTAATGCCGTCACAAGGCTTAAAATGTGTCATTAGAACAATAGCACCATTCATTTGTGAGCTATATCACCTGCTTTTATCAACCAGTAAATTTTATGTACACTGTAAACGGATACATCATGACGTGTAAATCCAGGTCTTTCAACATGTTGGCCCTGCTTGTTTAGTGTAACTAGCAGACTGTGGAGCTCCTGTAGTATGAAAGGAGAGGGCTTGGTGTGTGTGTGAGTAAGTGAGTGCCTGGCAGTGCAAAAAAACTGACCTGTTCTACTGCACTTTGTCCAGAAGGGCTTTGACATGAGCTCTGTTGCATAACATTGGGGTTGTTGGGATGAAGGTATTCAGATGAAACTTGTTAGTGGAACACACTGGACAAAAATGTTCTTTGTCACTAAAGCTTATGATTAGGTTTAAGATCACAAATTAGGGTAGATGGTGTGGATGTAGTAAATATGAAGGCTGTTTCAAAGAAATTGAACCATTACAGCCCCAAACTCTTCTTAAATAATGCTTAACATTGTCTCAATAGATTATTATGTCATGGTGTTGGACAGCCAGTGGCTTTAGAACAGTATTTGGACAATTGGGCTACATTTAAAATGTGTGAATGTCATTGCCTTTATTTACTTTTCTGAGCCATTTTTGCAGTGACTTTTAACCAATTATTTAAAATGAATACAAATCAAATGTCACTAATTCATTGATATTCATACATTTTTTACTTTTATAGATTTGTGACTTCTGCCTTATTGTTAATATCCAGTTCCTCTTTCATTCCATTAGACCCCCATCTCATCATAAAACAACGAACATTTTAAAACAACTGCCATAGACATTACTGTTAAATACTTGTTTATTTATTATAAAGCCATAAATTCGAGATAAAATAGCAATAAAATTGTAAATTAAGATATAAAATCTGACTTAAGTGCTGACTTAAAATGATCACCGCAATTATTAACATACTAGAATGTAGAATCTATTTTTATATACTGTACATTTATCCTATCTCAACAGCAAATAAAGTATAAATGTATTTACAAACCATGTAGGTAAAAGAATCTCAGAGAAAATATAAAGGAGTAGAAAATCTAGCACAGATTAAGAAAATTAGGAAAGTAGAATTCACGAAACTTATATAATAGTTCTGCCATTCCATCAGAGCAAAATACGCTCCTTTTTAGTTTTTCTTGTTCATAAAACTTGCACCATATCCTAACAAGGCATCATGCAACAGGTTCCTGACATTCAGTCTGCATTAAATGTGAAACTGAGCACAATGTGACACAATCGCAGCCAATCAGAACATATTCCAAGTTTATGGTGCGTTCCATTCAGTCATGTGGGACACTTGCCATCTCCGATCTCCAACCATAACTACATTCCATTGCCAGATGCTTGGAAAATGGCTTGTAATTAAACAAAACTGCAACCAAATAGGCAAATGATGTAGCATTGCTAGCATTTCTTCTTTCGGCTGCTCCCGTTAGGGGTCGCCACAGCAGACCATCCGTGATCCACATATTTGACTTGGCACAGGTTTTACACCGGATGCCTTTCATGATGCAACACCCAGTGGCTGGGGGACTGTCAGCATTGCTAGCATTTATTCTACAGGTTTACAGTATCAAAGGAGTATAATTTACTGTTTTCAATTACCAGTACCTGCAAATGTTTGCTAAACAAGTTTTATTTTGTAATGAAGGAACATTGGCTCCTTGGATATTTTTCAAGAAAAGTGAATGTTTATCATTAACTCTGTACATCTCCCTGGGTGCTGAAATATTTTCATGATGTCACGCATCTGCACCTCAGCGAAACTGGAGCTGCAGATAACCACGCAGGTTTGTCTAACATCAAATGGCGTTCCACTGCTCTTCCTTGTAAGAAATTTCAACTTTTTGAATTGAATGGAACACATCATTATGTACAGTTATGTGGAACAGTATTTTTGATCAATGAGATTTCATGGTAGGTAGTAGGTTATCCAGTTCTACGCCACATAAAATAAAGACATGAAAGAATTAACCAAGAAATAGAATGTAGTGAGCAAATAATTGTCCTGCTGCTTGTTGCGATAATGGCTGGTTATGACACAAATGTTGCTTTTATCGCTTGTTGCGCCTAATTAGGACACAATGTTGGCAAGAGAAAAGCAGTACCAAAAAACTGAAGCAAGTATGGAAGGGAAGAGAAGGAACAGATCTAGTCATTCTTAACTTGAGTCTTTTTAAGGCGAGGAACCAGGAAAACGGTGCCATCTGTGGTGTGCTGAAGGGAGTATTTTTTGGCCGAGAAAGGCCTGCCCTGCTCATCTCTAAGCATACTGAAGACCTCTTGGTACAGAGTACTCAACTGTTGCTTCATCTCTTTCAGACTGGTGCTATGTTCACTCTTCTCCTTCATCAAGCGTTCCTTCTCCTCCTTCAGCGAGTCCAGCTCATACTCGAGGCCCACAATGTTCTCCAACTTCCTTTTGCGACAGTTCTGTGCAGCGACCTTGTTCTTGCCCCGGCGGCGGATGTCTCTGATGAGGGCGAGTTGAGCCTCATTGAGCTGTTGTTTGGACATCATTTCATTGAAGTCATCTACTGGAAGATTGATGATCATGTCCACAGTGTAGGGGATCTGCAAGGCTTTTGCTCTCTGTTCGTCACGGGAGAGCCTGGCCTCGGAGCGTTTCTTCTGCTTGTCTTTGGTGAAGGGAGGTTTGGAGTAGCCACTGGCCTCTGCCGGCTCTATCTTTGGGTTTTTCACTTTCATCTCCTGCAGATCTACCGGGGTTTTCTCCAAGAGAGTCACCTGAGCAACATCCATGTGGTAAATCAGCGGGAATATCTCGGAATAATCTGACTCTGCACTTCCTGGACTACCGTCCATATCTTCTGAGTCGGAATCGCTAAAACTGTAGGATCCATCTCCATGCAAGGACTTCCCTGGAGAACTCATATGAGGACTGGCGTCAAGAGACAACCCAGAATCAGAATCTGGGAATTCCACCATAAGTTCTGGTTTTCCCGAGCTGATGTTTACAGGAGAAAAGCTGTGGAGATCCATGGGGTTCACTGGAGGATCGCTGGGAATCTCAGCTATTTGGCTGACCATATTTCCTCCATCAGCAGTCACTGAGCCGCTGTTCAGTTTAACTTCCATTTTAGGATAAAACTGCTTACATAGTTCATCAGATCCAAACTCGTAGCTCACTTCTGGGCCATTCAGGCTCATCTGACTGAGGTTGGGTGAAACCATAGTGTTGAAGGATCCATCATAGGTGTTGATGTATTCAGGAGGACACAACTCTGCAGGGGTGGAGGAGAGATGGTCCATCCCAGGCAGGTATTGTCTGTAGTGTGGGTCCTGTGCTTCTCCAGATGGGCTTGTGTTCATATATCCATCCATATCCAATGTCTCCTGCATCTGCATGTTCAGACACTGCTAAAAAAATAAGAATAAAAGACCCTTATATGAACACCATAATACAAATGAAGATCTATATGACACAAAATGGGGCTTCAATATGAGTTGGGATTAAACTATCATTAGTGGTGAGTTTGATAAATAAAGTTTGACTTGACTTGGTGCTTGCTAAGGGAAGAATTACTATTAGGCCGCTATGTCTTGCGCACAGTACATGCAGAGTGTCTGGTTTGTGTCTGCACATCATCGGCATATGCACCTGCCACTGACTGTGCTAAAAGATCATTACAAAGCAGTCGTAGTGCACTTGCATCGAACGCAATCATATGGGCTCGTGCAAGTATACTTTTAGGCTGATCACTCAACCGTGTGTGAGACGAGGCAGTACATGGAAAAAGTTGGGGAACCCACATCAAAAAGTTGGGGAATCACATACATCTAGGGACCAGAATACAATAGAGACTTGGGGGTTTCATCTTTTGACTTGGGCAAGTAAGATACCACCTGACAACTTCTCCAAACACCCTAGCAACCAGACAGCAATGAGCTAAAAACCACCAACAACATCCTAGCATCATGGGGTTGAATTTATCACAGGAAAGCACCACTCACGTTTTCTTCAAAAATCTAGTCTGACTCACTCTGCTGGAGTACATAATACTGTTTTTTTGTGGTTATGAACCTGTCCGAGTGTATAGATGGAAAAACTGTTGAATTCAAACAAAAACAAGTGAAGTATACAATTCTGAGTCACCAGTAAAGCCGCAGTCTGAGCTCAGAGAGGGTCATTTGGTTGTTGCTCAGCAACAGGGTTGTTCATGCCTAAAAACACATGGTCAAACCAGAGTAAACTAAGAGGTACCTCACAGGAATTGTCTCTGATCTATCAAAGTCAACATGAAATCAAAATTAATCATATTTACTTTTACTACACGTTCTTGGTAGTTCCCAAGAATTTCACACACCATTGCACTTGTGTATATGGCTGTGTGACAATAAAGTGATTTGATTTGATTTGATCTGGTCTTGTTGTGCTCGATTCATCTGAAACGATTTTCCCTTTCTGTTGATGTCACCTAGGCTGCACAGGGATTCAATTCTGACTCCATTTTGGTACACAACAGACGACTACCACCTGACATTTTACTCTAGTTGAAGGTTTCAATCTGTAAAACTTAACATTCCAGTAGTACAATTTGTTGTGAATGCTGTTTCATGTTGATTTTGAAGGAATAGTTCACCCAAAAATGAAAATCTGGTCATCATTTGCATACCTATATGTTGTTTCAAACTTGTACTGTATGACTTGCTTGCATGGAACACAAAACGAGATGTCAGGCTCAGTGACCATTTACTTTCATTGTATGGACAAAAAATGCAATGAAAGTGAATGGTGATTGAAACTAACATGCTTCCTAACATCTCCTTTTGTGTTGGAACAACATGAGGCTTAGTAAATGACAGAATTTTCCTTTATGGATGAACTATCAATTTAAGCATGGGTAATTTTGCCATAATAGGTTTGTATAACAGGGTTCATACAGATGCTTCAAAATTAATTTAAAGGACTTTCAAGGACTTTTAAAGCACATTTTTATTTATTTTCAAGGACTATGCTTGAGATGTCATTAAAACACCACTTATTACAAGTACAACAATGAGCATCTTTAATGACATATTCTCACAGTAACAATTCTTGGTTCATTCATGATGAAATTGATGTGCAGTTGTAGTGTGCTCCCTTAAAATGCATTTCGCTTTCCAACAAAAGTGAATAACTGGATCTGTAAACAGTAGTCCATATGACTCACGTGCTGTGTTCCATGTTTTCTAAAGTTACACAACAGATTTACTTGAGAAACTGACCCAAATTGCAAAAAAATCTCTATATACATATTTAAGCAGCCTCTGAAATTCCTTTCCACAAATTTTTGTATTATAAAAAAAAAAAAAGGGTTTTAACATTGATAACACCAATGCCATGAAATCAAAAACTTTTAAATTATTTAAATTATTAATAATAATTTTGTTTAGCTTTTTTGCACACTCGTTCGGCCTTCCACTAATGCTTTTATTAAAAATAAGTACAAAATAAATACACAAATAACTTTACATGTCATAGAAGTGGTGTACTAGATGAAGGGGACAAGGACTTTTTCAGGCAATTAACAATTTCAAATATATTTTCAGAGTCAAGCCATTTCATATCATTATTATACAAATTTGTATTTATTTATTTCGCTATTTGAAAGCATTTTCATGACAAAAAGTCAAGGGACATGTTTGTCAACATATTTTGATATTGACCCAAATGCTGTCAGAAATAAACTATTTTGTGAGACACAAAGCTTTCTTTACACAAGGGAGCGCTAGACGACTCACAAAACTGAATCCTCCATTGATCTGCATTCAAATCATTCAAAACGTTTTACATCTCATATCAAATCTGGAGAGTAAATTGTAATTAAAACTGATAGTTGCAAGGATTCATACTTGTTAAATCTACCACAGCAGTATCTATAAAATATATATTTTTAAATCCTCCAGTAACAGTTGATTGTGATTGGCCCATTCTGAACAGCGCTGCCAAAAGTAACAGGTGTCACGTGACAGCACTGTATATGCGCTGCCTGCTTCAGCAGTGGTCTGTCGTCCAATGTATTTTAAGATTTTCTATAATTCAAGAACTTTTTAAGCACCTCTTGGTAAAAATGGCTATTTTCAACGGTTTTCCAGGACTTAAATTTGAAAAAGCCAAATTCAAGTACTTCAAGCATCTTGTGCGAACCGTGGTATAAAGTGTTGACTACTGTTTAGCTTTATTTGGGGTGCTGTTTAGAGCTGATGCCATCTGGTGTACGGGTGCTTACCTGCAACTCTGGGAGGGAGAGCAACTCCATCCATGCCTGATCCAGAGAGCCTGGCAACATAGGATTCTGGTTAAAGCCTGGCATGTCTGGGGGCATCATAAGCTCTGTTGAAGGGGGAATTGAGGGATCCAGGCAGGGCGGAGCTGGCTACATGCACAAAATAGGAGAGAGAAAATTAGAATCAATTTTACTAACATGTACAGCATACAGTACGTGTTCTGTTACTATGAGGTGTGAAGTGTTTTTGTACAGGCGAAATATATCCCATAATTACCTCTGTTGGCTCATCCAGGGGAAAAGTTTCCGCTAGGAGTTGCATGCACTCATCAAATGACATGGCGTCTCCCTCCTCAGCGAACGCCCCATTCTGCACGTACACAGTCAGATACATCCAAATAAAACCATTGCATCTATACACAAAGCGGGAGATATACATGTAAATGCTGGTACTTTGTAAACCAGACTAAAGCACTATTCTGAGAGTAGTTTTGAGTTACAATTAACGCAGGATGTACATGTACTGATCTCTGTAGTTATAATGAGGGTGAGAGAGTCTACTGTCTAGGTATAGGCGTTAAGACCGAAACACTCTTGTGCGTATGTGAACACAGATGCTTCTAGCTACACAAGCTCGATTTTGTTGCGTTCCAAAATGTGTCCATTACACAATGCAAGTTCATGTTGCATTCTCAACATTGCCATAAGGGGTGCTACAGCAGACATTAGTATGAACTGTCCGCTTCAACGGCAAGTTTTCTCTTTCCTGTCATGGCGGAAGCAACAGTTTGGAGAGAATATTGCTGAGCAAATAAGTTAATGTCAATATATTTATAGCTTACCTAAATGATAGCACATCCAGTTTAATGGCACAGACTTTTGAAAGTTACTCTGTCGCCCCCTTGAGTTCTGAGGCTTTTACCGCCACAGTAACGCAAAAACACACCTTATGCATGTAAAAACTGGACCGCGTGTTGGCAATGCACTCGCATCTGCATAGATGTGTGAAGTAGTTGTGTTACTGTTGCATGCTTTGTGTGTGTACATTTAGTCTTTAGCATTGTATTAATTTTTATGATTTTATTATTTTTATTTTACTTATTGAATTTGTAACAAGAAGTACTTAAAGCAACACTTGGAAACACTGTGGTACTATAAAATTTGTGTTTGTTTAGAGTGACCCGATAAGCCCCCACCCACATTACTCAACCAATGCCGTGAGTTGGGGCGGGACTATCTGACGGTTTGAACAACAGCAGACAAGGGCCGTATTTGGAAAGCTGTTTTGAAAACATCAATTATTTTTGCAATTCTGTTCCGTGGTGCTAGTGTTGCAGAAATGACATACTTCAGCTTTAAACCAGCAACAATTTTCCCCGAAAAGTTGACAAAACATCCATATTGAAGGTGCACAGGCAGTCAGAAAATTTGCACTCAATGAGAAAATTAGCTTTAGTTACAGTATTCAACAAAGATCCAAATAAATGGAGTGTAAAAAATACAATATCCGCAATCACAGACATTTCTGTCAAGACAAATTTGTTTTCTCAAATTCACAAAAGAAATAGCTTTCATTTCTTAGTTGTTTCTGAGCAATAAAAATGTGGGTTAGGTAAGCCAAAAAAACAGTTTGATTGTTTGACTGAACTAGTTTTCCATTCGAATAAAGCTTTAGTGTCTAAGCCAAGTTGTATCGTGTTCTTTGCCTTCCTATTTGTTTTCCATTTTGTATAATTGCATTTACACAGAAACCTTAACCACCTGAGTTCCATTAATTATGCCAAAGCTGCAGTTACCAAGCAACAAGGCAGCTGCACCCTGTAATATGAGGGGAGGGTGTGGCCTTCTGAGCACCTACATAGACTCACACACGTACATGATAGATTACAAAGCCTCTCTTTACTTGAGATTTAGGCATTGGAATCATTTGCCCTGGTGTTGTATGTGTACGTGCATGCCTACATGATACATATAGGCTGAGACACACCCAAGCCTCTCTGTCAGCTCTGCGACTGGATGAATTTGTGCGTGCATACCTGTATGATTTCGGCATTTGTCGTGTTCTCTTGCGTCGGAGCGCTGGCGGCCGGTGTGGTCCGTGGCACAAACTCCCCAGTCTCCTCGTCCAGCTGGAGTTGTGCGAGCAGAGCTTTCTCTTGTTCCCGCAACTGCTGCTGCTGCTTCTCCTCCTCCTGCTCCCGCTGTCGACGCAACTCCACCTCCTTCTGTCTGTAGCTGAGGTCAAACACCTCCCTCCCCGCTCCCAGGTCCACGTCCTGTCTCCACAGGATATCTATCAGCTCCATATCCTACAGAGAAAAGAGACATTTTGCTTTTCAAATCCGATCTTTAGGACTGATCTGATCATAAACACATTCATACTGTGTCCGAATCTGCTCACCTATTCACTCAGTCATAATAAGTGCAACTGTACCCACCCACTTTTTCAGCCGTCTTTGTTACGGAAGTATTTTTTTCCAATGGGATTTTCGAAACTCCTTCATTAAAGAGGTCATAAAAGCCATGAACCAAACCAACCAGCTCCGAGGTGAATCACAACATTACAAACTTTGATTTGAACCAAAAAAGTATTTGAAAATTGGACAAAAAGACACATGGACAAGACTGTGTACTTAATGTCTTTAATGAGGGAATAAACTACAATTCCATTAAGCGTTGTGAATGATGTAATCAAATTAAAAAGAATGGAAATACTGTCTATACAAGTTTTCATTTAAAGTTGTTTCTAAGTATAGAAACAATATTTAAAATATATAGAAAAAATATTCAAGTATATGCAAATATAAGCCTTAAGTAATTTGAGAGTGTAGGGAGAGCGACTCGATTGCGTCATTCACAGTGTGTCTTGCGAGTGGGCGGTCGCTGCAGAGCTCTTTTGGTGCGCTTTGTTGCACTCTTTTCACTATTGAATGTCACTAGCTATATCAGCAAAGAGTGAGCAAAAATGAGTCTATTTGGACATGGCTCGAAAGAATATTGTGCAGTTAATATGATGTTATGCAATGTGTCGACTCGAATTACAAAAAAAAAAAAAAAAAACTACTTGAAATCAGATCTGACCATTCAGATTTTAATTGGATTTCAAACCACATACGAATGTGGTTGGGATCTGGTTTGTAAACGTCAGATTTCGTGTGTCAAACAACTAAACAGTCGGATCCACCAATAAATGTGATTTTGTTTTTTTGCTGGATGTTTGAATAAAGCCATAGAGAGCACTGCATTCAAGTCCTCTAGACCACACCCTGACTGTCTCGGAGGGCTCAGTCTTATCTGAGGGATGTGTCGGATAAGCACATACACAATGTGATCATCAGTGTAACAACAAGAATGTATGAATAATAGATGCTGGTTCTCCTTTTTCATCTCTGGGAACTATGCAATCACCCACACGCATGCAAGTACATACTTGGTGTATCACAGCAGCTGAAGATGACTGATATAAACTTCATATTTATGACCTTCAGCTTGGAGTATGTTGCAAGAGAATGGCTAAAAAACATTCATAGACTGTTTTTGGATAGCTGACTTCCTTTCGAGGAAGTTCCTTTAGTTGAACATTTACATTCTCCAGCCTGATCTCATGAAATTTACATGCGCATTGCAGCATTTTTGAAAAACTGAAACTATGTGCTTCATTACACATTTGGCTGTAGTTTCCCAGTGAAATGTCCAGCAGGGGGCACCAAAAGTGAGTGAAATGAGGCTGTAATCAGACAAGGTTTTTAAGGTGAATTTTAGATAGAGGTTTTAATGAGTAAAACGTACCTCCTTAACCTAAAACTGTACCCTAAACCTAACCAATAGTATCCGGAAAGATAAATGAGAGTTTAACAAAACAGACATCCTTACCCTTAACAAACAATTAACCCTAACCGATAGTGTTATATGATGCCAATTTGAAATGAAAAGCACATTTTCTGAAGCAACCATGTCATTTCATGTCACTTCTATGGCTCTTTCACTTTCATGCATCAAGTCTAACACTCTATCAGGTGAGCTACTAACCAAGCTATTCATATAGGAATAAGTGTGTATGCGTAGGTGGATCTGTAATACAAGCATTAAAATGAATTATTTTTCAAATGACGCGTTAAAGTGTTTAAAAAAAAAAATCAACATAGCCGGGGGTGAGTACTAGAGTGAAAAATAAGTGTTTATAAAGTCATAATCAGCAATTGTACTCGTGATTTGTGTGACAATTAATAAAATGCACAGTTGTAGTGCCTCAAGAACCTCTAGTAAACTGCAGCAAAACGTAGAAAGTGGCACACAAAAGTAATTTTCTTTAAGAAGGGAAAAACCTTGGTAACTATTGTGTGTAGTGTCTGTCACGTGAACCGCATCGACACGCCCTGTGTTTGATACCTGTGCCGTGTCCTAGCCGTGACACTTCTTGTCCTGTTTGTGACTGCCTTTATATTCAATTCTGTGAGACCAGGTTTCAATTCTCCTAACTATTTTAAAGAATATTTTAATATTATTATGCATGCACCTGATACTTACTCACCTCGTACTACTTGAGAGACTACATGGAATATTTGCACTTTTAAGAATTCAGTTGCCGCACCGCAGAACCATTTACATGAACTAGTGAGGGCAAAAAGGTGATTAAAAATGGTAAAAAACAAAATGGTGATTACAGCACCTAAAATGTACACATTTCATTTTATGTATTACATTTAATGCCCAATTACCAAACTGTATTAAAACAAAACAGCACTTCTCTTTCAATTTCCTACATGTATCCCCAAACTAACACTGTATACCGCAAACTAGAATTTCACAGTTTGTAATTAAACACAGCAGTTTTTATGACTTTCTGCAGAAGTGCACAACACAGATCTGTCCAGATTCTGGAGGAGTACACAGTACAGTGCTTCTGAACTAACCAATCAGCAGCCGAGAATGAAACGCCACCCAAGACCATGTTGTTTTAACTACACAGAGGTCTCAGATCAGAGTGTTTGTCAAATATAAGGGCAGAAAACAAAAACTCCAGTTTGTGTCCTGCTGACTGATGACTAACAGCACTGAACTACTCCAGCGATGAGTCCAATGGTACTGATGCAATACTGAAAATTACAGAGAGATTGAGAGGGCTATGTATTATGAAAATACTAAAGAATTAAGTATTAGTACGATGGCAAAATAGCTGTGATCTAGCATGTATTGCAGAATCATGTCTTGTGCATTTCTAAACAGATGCTTCACTTTGGGAGTCACGTGAGCCATGCGAGGAGCAGACGTGTGAACGACAAGCTCTGCGCACTTTGCTAGTTTTATTACTATTTGTGTCATAAACCGGTGAGATTCGATACACCCTGATTCTTAACTGTTCTAGGAAGACAATATGTCAAAAAATTCAAAATCCTCAGGCTCTGGAGATATTAAAAGACACTTATGTGCTCAAGCTGACACCCCTGAAAAACAGGCCAAAAGCCCCGGACTCAATTTGAACAGTGAACTGAAAGAAATCTGGCGTGAATTGATGAATGTGTTGGCAATGCTGACGAAGGTTGTTACAGACTTGGTGGATCTTGCTGTGATATGTCAATCGATCACTTCTATGGAGACTAAATTCTCTGAGTTGTTTACAAGATTGTCGGAGGTCGAGAAACGGATCGATTATCTGGAGTCATCGGAGAGGGAATTATCTGCTAATCTGCTAGCGACCAAGATAGATTTGGAACGTGTTTGGAAAAAACTGGAGGATTTGGAGAATCGTAATCGACGAAGCAACGTCTGAATTGTTGGAATTTCTGAGCATGAGGAAGGCAGAGATATGGTGAAATTCCTAGATGAGCTCTTCCCGAGTCTGCTCGACATACCAGGCCATAAGCTGGAAATTGAGCGAGCTCACAGAGTCCTGGCTCACAGATCGGCTGAAGGAGAGTTTTTGCAGCTGAGTTTTTTAGATCTTATGCTACAGAACTGGCTCCACTTTTGTTAGAAGTTTATACTGAATCATTAAAGAATGGAAAGCTTCTGCCAACCATGACACAATACCCGGATCAGTCTGATTCTTAAAAAGGACAAAGATCCAAGCGAGTGTAAGAGTTACCGTCCAATTTCCCTGATCTAACTAGACGTAAAATATTGTCAAAAATGTTGGCTAATCGATTAAGTTATGACACCTCTTATACATATAGATCAGGTGGGGTTTATTTGGGGCCGCAGCTCTTCTGATAACATAAGGCGTTTCATCAATATCATGTGGTCAGTGGCGAATGATCAGACTCCAGTCGCTACCGAAAAGGCATTTGATATGGAAGAATGGGATTATCTTTTTAAGATTTTGGAAATGTATGGGTTTGGGAGTACTTTTATTGGATGGATTAGATTATTTTATAGACACCCGGTAGCGGCCATACAAACAAATGGATTAATTTCAGATTATTTTACTCTGGATAGGGTCACCCGGCAGGGTTGCCCTCTTTCCACATTATTGTTCTGTCTTGCCCTGGAACCATTAGCAGCCGTGACAAGAAAGGAAGATGATTTTCTAGGGGTGATGGCCAGAGGGGTAGCGCATAAGCTTTTGCTTTACGCAGATGATATTTTATTATTTGTCACCGACCCTACTAGATCTATGCCTTGCCTGCACAGAATTATTAATTCCTTCTAAGTTCTCGGGATAGAGAGTTAATTGGTCTAAATCCGAAACTTTTGCTCTAACAGCGTACTGCCCAGTAACGGCTTTTCCAATCGGGCACTTTTCAGTGGCCCAAACAGGGCATTAAGTATTTGGGTATTTTATTCCCAGCAAATTTGTGTGATTTTAGTCAGAGTTAATTTTTACCCTTTAATAAAAAGGTTTGAGCGATGTGGATAGGTAGGCTTCACTACATTTATCTATGACTGGGAAGGTTAATGTTATAAAAATGAATTGTATTCCAAAATTCAACTACCTACTACAGTCTCTCCCCACTGAAGTCCCTCTCTTTTATTTTAAACAGTTTGATAGTATAGCTAAATCCTCTATCTGGAATGGTAATCGTCCTCAGATGCATTTGAATAAGTTACACAGGCCAATTGACAAAGGTGGGTTAGGTCTCCCCAAGATTTTGTTTTATTATTATGCTTTTGGTCTCAGACATTTGCCGCATTGGTCGCTTCCACCTGAGAGAGCCCCTCCCTGGCCGTTTTTCTTGCCATTGCAAAGTCTTTCTACCAAGCTGCCCAGAAAAGTAAAGACACATCCTGTTATCTCGCACATGCATTTAGTGTGGACAAAAGTTTCCCGCGTGTTCAATTCGGACATTTACCTGAACTTTGCCGCAAGTATTTGGTATAACCCTAAATTGTGCATTAACAAGTCCCCTTTCTGCTAGACAGAATGGATTGAGAAGGGAGTTGCTACGCTGGGTGACCTGTATGACAATGGAGTGTTGATGTCTTTTGAAAATATTATACAGCGGTTTGGGATTCCCAGATCTCAATTCTTCAGGTACTTACAGCTGCGCCATCTACTTTGTACCACCTTTGGGTGTAGTATGCAGCCCCCTAAAGCAGCAGACACTCTTGAGATGGTGCTTACTGCTTTTGGAAAGTGTTACGAGGCTTCAGCGTACTATTCCTTGCTAATTCAGAGTCTAGGGGACAGGGTTTTGACATCTCTTAAGAAGTTATGGGAGAGAGAGACTTGAATTTAATACTGGAGGATGAGGAATGGGGTAGGTTTTTTAAAAATGTCAAGTCTATGTCTAGTGATGCAAGGGTGCGCCTCATTCAATTTAAAATTCTGCATCGTTTTTATTGGAATCCCTCTAGATTGTATAGGCTTGGCCTTAAAGACACACCTACATGCTGGCGATGCCAGTTGGAGGATGGTGACATATCCCAAGTTTTTTGGTTCTGTACCAAGATTCAAGAGTTTGGTCGAGGGTTCAGAGTTATGTCTTTGAAGTCTTGAGCACTCAGATTTTATTCTGCCCCAGACTTTGTATTTTGGGTGATGGGACGGGTTTTAATGTAGGGGACAAACACATAAAAAACTGGGTCCTTACCAGCGTGTTGATCAGCAGGAAGGTGATTCTTGGGAGATGGAAGTTGGCTGGTGTGCCCTCATTTCATGACTGGAGGCAAACTGGAGGCTTTGAAAAATATGTCACATAGATGGCTGGGCAGCTTGAATGTTTATGGCAAGAAGTGGGCACTTATTTGGCCTTCCTAGAGGGTTGCCAAGGAGGAGCAGTGGAGAAGGACAGCTTATTAAATATATATAATTAATTAATATGTGGATTTCTTTTTCTTTTTTGTTGGTTAATTTTTCATGTCATCGATTATTTTCTTTGAACTGTTTATATGCATGTCTGTTTTTATTTAATGTCCGACCACTGGGATGTATGTTGGGTGACAGGAGGAGGGGGGAGGGGGGTCGTATATTGATAAAAGTTGATTCCATGTTTTGTGTGTGTTAAAGGAATAGTTCCCCAGAAATGAAAATTTGCTGATAATTTACTCACCCTCAGGCGATCCAAGATGTATCTGAGTTTCTTTCTTCATCAGAACAGAATTTAAAATTATTAGGATTTCATTTCAGGCCTCCTCCTTTAAACAATAAAAGTGAATGTACTCCATTTTTTGATGGTCCAAAATGCATATTTAGGGAGCATCAAAACAATCCACACGACTCCAGTCGACAAATAAAGTTCTTCTGAACCCAAACGATTGATTATTTTAAGAAACAAAACAATACTGTGGCTAAGAGGCCACAATCCTTAATAACAGAAAAATCAAAGCAGAAATATGACCAAACATGATTTTGAATCTAGTTTTATATCCAGATTATAATCAAGACATTACAGGGCCTTCATCTTATTATAGGCCAGGCTGATCAGTTGGCCAATATTTTGCCATTTTTACATTATCGGTATTGGCAGATAACCACGCCCACTTGGCTGTAATGGACCCTTTTCACAGACTTTGATGACGTGTTTCTGCCTTATTTAAATGTGCAATTTTTTTTTTATTTAGTGTACATTTATAACATTATACTTTTTATTATTAGAATATACACTGGCATGAGTTTTAAAATAAGAGTTACCACAGATGCGATAAGGTTTGTAATACAGCTGCTGAGAGAGTGACAGTAAATTTGGCCTTTTCTCTTCTGACAGTTGTAATCCACTGCTCTCTATTTTTTATTCATTTGGAAAGATGTGGAAACGTAATAGTGGCATTTTTCTTTTGATGTTGGATCAAATGGGCAGTGTTGGGGGTAACGCGATAAAAGTAACGTGTGTTACGTAATCAGATTACTTTTTTAGTAACGAGTAATGCAATATTGTTTTATTTTAGACCTTAATATCGGAGTTGCTTTTTAAATAAAGTAATGCGTTGCTTTTGTACACCTCTACTGTCCCTGTATTCCAAGAAATCAGAAGTAAAAGTGTGCAAACTTCGGGGAGGAGATGTAGTGCATGATTGGATTGTAGTTCTATAGAGTGTGAGGCCAGAGTCTATTTAGCAGAGACGAGTCACTACTATTTATATGAATGGGAGAAATTGGAACGCCCAACCAAGAAGCTCTAGTACCCAACAGTATCCCACCTTGCAGGTAAAAGAGCCAATCACCTTTTAGATGCAGACATCGCTTGTCAATCAACTCGCTAACGCACATGCTCATTTCATGTTTTTAGCGTGATATGAGGTCAACAACATTTGGTTGAGTGAAACGCGATTAATTCGTGTTAATACACACTGCATTAAAAAAAAAAAAAAAGGCAGAGGGATTATAAGACTAGTCTTCCACTGGCCACGACATGATACACAGGGTTAAATGCTCAATTCACTGACTAATGCAACCGAACTGCTCCATGTTAGAGCTCCCCGTAACTGGGAGAATGGGGTAAGAAAAGCTGACTCTGGATCAGTGGCTCCGAGCAACGTTCTACGTCGATTGTGTACGCAGAGAAAATGTCTTACTTTCTAAAAAGATTCTATATTTTTGTTTTATAATAACCAAGTAGTTTGATGTATGAAACAAACTGTTTTCGTGACATTTTGGTAGCATTAAAAACGATTCCATTTAAGTCAGCATGCGCCTTTGTTCTTGTGGCGTCTGTACGCACCGTGGATCAACTCAAAACAAGCGTGCACTGAGATGACTTAAGTGAAAAATATTCATTTATTCATCAGACTTATTCCTTGAACATGTCAGAATGGCATTCCCCACTGAATTTTATCTTGACTTTTGAAAAACATAAGTTTACTGACATTGTCGATTGGCACAGATCATGATGACAGATATGATGCAGGTTCAAGTGTTGGACTTTGCTGCTTTTGGTAAGACAGTGGTTACTCTTCATTATTCATACTGGCTGCCATGTTGATGGAAAAACAAATCAGGCATATTCATGTTATTGATTCTTTATAATAAATACTAGCTGTAGACTTTCTAAATATCTGTTTGTTTACCATGTTGTTTTGACATGAGTATTGTACAGTAGCTAGCATGACCTGTAATGTCTCTTTCATGTATGGAATGCATAGCATAGCAGAAGAGAAAGTGGCTGTGAGGAAAAAAAGTAACACAAAAGTAACACAAAATTTACATAATGCTTTACTTTCCATAAAAATAACTTGAAGTTACTTCAAAAGTAATGAAGTTACTTTAAGGAGTAACGCAATATTCTAACGAGTTACTTTTTAAAGTAACATTACCCAACACTGCAAATGGGTAAGCAAAAAATATATTTGCCGTGGTCTCCCATTCACTGTTGTCAAAGTTTACGCTGCAATTGGTTACTTTCACATTCCAAAATTCGGAAGTGTGAAAAGGGTCCATAGTGCTGTTCGAAATATGGAGGCCATTTTTTTTTATTATTATTTTAGAATGAAAAGCAGTTAATTCTGGTCATTTAAATTGTTACCAGTTTAAGTAAGAAAAATATTTACAAAACCTTGGCCTCTGTCTTTCCTTGACTTAAAGTTGTAGGAATTAAAAACTATTACATCAACAATTTCTGTGAAAAACTATTACACACTCTGTAACCTCCTTTTCCATGTATTTACTAGAGCTGGGTATTGATACAGATTTCCTGATTTAATTTGATTCCGATTCACAAGCTCTTGATTCAATTCATATGGGTTTATTTCCGTTATAATGTCCCCTTTGCTTATATATAAAAGCAATTATCTCCAAGCTAATGCTGTTAATTATACAGGGGACCTTTTCACTAGGTACATTAGGAAAATATAAATTTTACTCATTATATTTTATTCCTTTTTATCATTTTGGTCACATTATTTTAACAAATAAATATATTCAATCAATAAATAAGACATTATATTTCATATATTATTTGTTACATATTTATTGCTAAATTGCATAATAAGTATTTACATTGATTTGTTGAACACGTGCTAATACCGGTACTGTCTCTTTAATAAAAAATCGTGTTTTGCCTTTAAATGAGTGCATGTTAACTAGAGAGGACTCAAATGGTTTTATCTCATTTGTGCGATGCATGATTAGAATGAAATGTTTTGGGGGTTTAGTTGTTGTTTTTTTTTTTTTTATCAACAACTGACTGTAAAGAACAGAAAGGATATTAAAAGAGACATTATTCAATGACAAATGGGTTGCGTGGATCTCGTCCTTGGACACAAATTACATGGAACAACATTTACTCGCTGTGAAAGGATATCTCTGCCGAACACTTCACGACTAAACTACACAATTACTGGTGAGTGAAATGTAAACATTTACCAGCCAGTTGCCAAATTTATTCACTTTAGTCGCATAGCACGAAATTTGGTTGCAAATGCGAGTGATTTCCTCTAATTCTAATAGTGGAGGGTTGCGCACTGAGTGAAAGATTGATCTTGGGATTTATGAATCATGTTCGTTCAAATTAAGATCGCGATTAACGATTTACAGAGAATAAGTTTGCATAAACTCTCTGAAGTTCTGCATATATCTGTTAATGAGGTCAGAAAGACCATGTCGAGCATGTGAACGGAGATCTGTAGAAAATCAGCTTCCTATATAGTTTCAGATCACAAGGCCCAGGGGACTCCACAGACAAGAAGTGTGTACAGAGAATAGAGGAACTGCAGTTCTCGGAAACGACTCTGAATCAGTCATCAGTGCTGACATCACATAACAGTTTTTGTCAGGCATTTAAATATGTGATCAAATATGACACAGAATGTCTACTTTCTAATTTTAAGGCTGAGGGCAGATTCTAACAGTGTTGGAATGAAAGCATTTTCAATTTATGAAATTATTTAATTTGATTTTTATCATTTATTTCTTTTATTTTGTATTATTTATTAAATTAAAATGAATTTAAAATATTGAAAACAATGTAATTTTCTATATTTCAGTTTTGGAATGACAGCATTTTTCATTTATTGAATGTATTAATATTATTATTTACTATTTTATTTTATTTATGTTTTAATATTAAGAATTTATTTTCAGTTTATTTAATTATTTTTTATAATTTATTAGGATTATATATTGTATTTTGTATTATTTATCAAAAATATGTAAAATATGTAAAATTACATTTTTCTATATTTCAATTTTGGATTGATCACATTTCAATGTATTATTATTATTATTTACTTTTTATTCATATTTTATTATTTATTTATGTAGAATGCATTTTTTTTACATTTCAGTGTTGGAATAAAAAATGTCAATTTATTGAATGTATTGTTAACTATTTTATTTATGTCCTAATATTTATTAAGAATTTATTTTCTTTTTTTATGATTATGATTATATATTGTATTTTGTATTATTTATTTATTAAAAATGTTTAAAAAAAATTCTACATTACAATGTTCAAATGATCACATTTTCAATGTATTTTTTTACCATTATTTACTATTTTATTTTTATGTATTTAATAATAATTTACTTTCAGTTTATTTATCCAAGTTTCAGTGTTGGAATGACAGCATTTAAAATTTCTTCAATTATTTTTGTTAATATTATTTAAACTTGTTTTATTACTTATTCAATAAGAATTTAATTTCAGTTTTATTTTTATGTATTTCAGTGTAAACGAATGCGTCTACAAAATAAAACTGACCCTTTAATTCAAAACAGGAAATCTATGTTGATAAATTCAGCAAAACAGACACATACATTTCCAAATAAATACATACAACAATATAAAAGGAATGAATGATTTCATAAACAAGGTCTCCAGTCGGATAAATGAGTGGATTGGTCAATCGCGTCACAGAGGTCTCCAGATGGCAACATAGAACAACAGACCCTGACTGACTGCGAGTCACGCACATCCTCTCCAACTCCTGATAACATATGGGGGTGGAGCCAAAGGGATGATGAAACGCTTAAATAACTGTTAAATGGGCTCCTCTCACGAGAAGACCGGCTGGACCACCTCCTCATGCACGCACAGAAACTCTCTTTCTCCTCAATGCAGAATGACGAGACTGAGGCTGTGTTCATAATGGAATACTGGCATACACATCGAGTAGTAGTACGCTATTCTGAACCTTGCCTTTCTGACATATTTACTGCATGTTGTTTGGTAGTGTGCTATTACAAACATATCCATTGTTTCATATCGTTTAGAGATGCTGTCTCTGAGTGGAAATATTTCTTCACATAGGCCCTTCAAAACATTTCCTCCTGCTGTTTTCAAATGCATCACAAAAGCATATGTCATCAATCTAATAATACATGAATTAGTGTATTAGTCTGTCCTCTGCACATCAATAACTGTCTGGTTTGGTTCAGCAACAAAAGACTACATTAGACATCAGAAGACTACAAAGGACAGTTCGGACTGCTGATTATCAGTTGCCCCCTGCCCCTCCTTCAAGAACTATACACTTCCAGAGTGAGGTAAAAGGCTAGAAAAATCACTCTGGTCCCCACTCACCCTGCCCATTACCTTTTTGAACTGTTGCCTTCTGACCGACGCTTCAGAGCTCTGAGCACCAGAACCGTCAGGCACAGGAACAGTTTTTTCCCTCAGGCTATCCATCTCATGAACAGTTAAACTGCCCCACTGAGCAATAATTATAATTTATATATAATTTATCCAACACATCCAACCTCTTCTGCCATTTCATTCCTCTGAGGAAAAAAAAAACAAAAAACATTTGCACTGTACATAACAGATAACAGATTTGTAATAGATTGCACTACGTATGTGTATGTGTGTATGTATGTATGTGTGTGTATGTATGTACGTATGTGTATAATTATTTTTTTATTATTATCTGTCTTGCTGCTGTTTTTGTATTGTATTTGTATTGTTGTACACTGGAAGCTCCTGTCACCAAGACAAATTCCTTGTATGTGTAAGCATACTTGGCAATAAAGCTCATTCTGATTACACTCAAAACACATTTCTTTAAAGTGCAAAAGGCTGAAAACTGTTTCCTAGCAACAATATTTAGTAAGTACGCTAAGTTTTGTGTTGGTCTCCAGTGCTTTTGATCTTATCTAAGTAAGCATGTGCTCATGTGATGTGCTTTGCTTGCTGACATCCTCCCCTTTTGATGAAAGTCTGAGTTCTTCACATATTACAGACCTTAGTCAGGGTAGATGAAACTAGGCTATGATGGGCCACTTGTAGAAAAATAAATGGATGAAAAAGCAACACTCAATATGGTGGCTGACAGAAAAGGTAAAAGAGCCCATCGCCTTTTTTTGTGCACACGCATTAGCTGAACCAGCCTGAAAAATACAGTATTTTAGCGTGATTTGAGCTAAAGATGCAAAATATATGACTTTGCATTGTTGTCAGATTTACTGAAACGTCCTAACAATCAGTTTGGAGTGGTTTAGTCTTTCCCCATTCAAGTAGATATCAAATTTTCTTGAACACCCATTGCCTGCATAGAAAACAGCTGCTCAGGGACATTACCAAGATTCCCGCTCAGTGAACTGACTTGCCTTGAATGGGACTTTGGTACAGTATATTGTTGTATACCCTGATGTTGAACGTTCACCTGACCAAACATAAAAATATGTTTCTCAACTATTTCAAAATGGAAATGTAAAACGTAAAATAAAACTCCATAAAAGAACAAGAAACTTTTGTTGTGAAAATTAGCTATAGCCGCGTTTTCTTTCACATCAAATTAAATATGCATCTACTCTGACTAAGGTCAAAGGTCATATATTAAACGTGTTGTAGTGAAGATATTAGTCTGCGTGAGGCTAATCTGTGCGTGTATGCATGTGCGTATTGATGTGTGTCAAAGCCCATATGGAAGGGATTGTATTTAGGAGTGAAAAGAATATCCAAGACACACCTAACTACATAATTAATGGCTGAAGTGTTGAAATCATTATCCAGGTTAGGCATTCGCATCAGTGGGAACGAGAAACTGGAGCTGTTTATTAAAACTACAGAGTTTCCTGATGAAGAGGAGATTCTTTTTCACACCTGTCTCACTTCCTGTTCCTCTGAAGACTGCAGGAATGTGGAATATACCACTGTAGGAACAAGAGAACCCCTTGTTCTGTTTTTGGTTTGTTTGTTTGTTTGTTTCCACTGCACACGGTCCAGGTGAGACTGCACATAGCTAGAGTTAAACAGGTTTACAAACCCACATTTTATTCCACCGTCCACAACGTTCCCAAAACAGGTGAACTGTTTAACTACTCTGTTGTCAATAGACAATGCAGACTTTACTTTAAATGTCAGAAAATACTAAAACAAATATCTTATACTATTGATAAAAAGCTCATAAGAGTGGTACTTTTTACTTAAAAATATGAAAAATGTAACATGTATCTAAACACATCTGTATGACATCTGATTGTATAAAAATCCTTAGAAAATTATATTTTGGTTTAGTGCCCGACCGATATATCAGTCGGCTGATATTATAACTTAGTTTGCCCAGCAGAGCGCGCTCCGACTCCATTGTTTACAGAGATGACTCTGAGCTGACGGTGGCTCTGCTGACAGGGTGGCGTTAAACTGTGTGTCTTCATGGTAAGTTGCTAACTAGTTTTTGAAATACATAGTGGAAAGTTAATAAACAATGACCCCATCATTTTCCCTTTTCAGTATTACTAATATAACGTTAACCCTGTCCCTGACAACCATGTCACTCATGTCTGTTTGCTGTTAGCCAGCTTTAGTTTGTCAGTGCAGTCAGTAATGTAGCAGATTGAAAGGTAAACATCAGATTATCTTTTTGCAGCTCAGCAGACAACAGTGCGGTGGTGGATTGTGTCTGCTGAGTGTTGATTTCACGCTATATTATTACCTAGTTGGTGAAACACAATGCTGGAAAGTAAAATAAGCAATGTCTGTCTTTTACTCTCCATGACAACGAGCTTACAGCTAACTAGCTAACCACGTAGCTACTTTCATCCCTTGTCAGCTGAGTGGAAGCTAATGTGTAAATATGTATTCACCAAACTGTTTTGTTCAGGATTCACAGTTTGGTACCCCCTTCAACCGAACAATTCCAGTCGTTGCATTTACAAAATGTAATATTTAAAAGTCTGGTTTTCCATTGTTGAAAGTTTCCCCTGAACTTGTATAGCAGAATACGGTGTAACACCTCTGCTGCTGTTTTTCTCTTGTTTCGGTAGTATTAATATGGTCAGCATTTGACTGATACTAAACAGTAATACTGATGTTTATTTATCTATTTATTGTATTTTTATTTATTCTTTATTTTCTCAGTGTTAATTTCTAAAATTTGTTGACAATGTATAATAATAATGTCAAATATTCTTTGATAAAAATATTTAAGAAAGCAGCCCTCTGAGTACCTTTTTATAAATCGGTGCACAATCCACATTGAAAAGGTCTGTTTTCATTCCAGCTATATATATTTTCATTAACTATATCGGCCTCCATATCAGTAATCGGTGAATTTTCCCCCTCTAAAATCAGTATCGGTCTCAAAAATCCCATATCAGTCGGGCTCTATTTTGGTTTTCTTCAAACTGTTCAGATTTAAACTTTGGGCATTAGTGCAAAAAAATAAAACATACATTATAATAACTTGGGTAACACTTTACAATCAGGTTCTGTTCGTTAACATCAGTTAATGCATTAGGTATCATGAACTAACAATAAACAATATATTTTTACAGCATTTATCAATCTTGGTTAATGTTAATTTATAAATACTGTTGTCCTTTGTTCATGTTAGCTCATAATGCATTAATTAATGTCACATTTTAACAATTTTAAATATTAGTATATATGCTTGAGTTAACATTAAAAGTATTGTTCATTGTTATCTCATGTTAACTAATGTAGTTAACAAATATTACTAATGTTAATAAGTACAACCCTAATGTACAATGTTACTGTAACTTCAACAATAAATTTTGATTAAAATATTTTTTTATTTGTGAATGTACATGCACTGCTGATGTGTTAAGCATTATGTACGATTTATCAATGACTCTTCATTGTCATTTAATGTTTTAATAAAGTTTAGGTCTAACCAAAATGATTCAGCAACACCCAAGGTCTTTTTTTCTTTCATTTGGGCATAAAGAATAACATTAACAGTGATGGGGACTAATCTCTTCAAGCTGAGGATCACATTTTAGTGTCAGGACACAAGCGCAAAGTAAACAGTCACATTCCAGATTGGAGCCGCCTGCTATTGTGCAAGGCGCTGACGGCGAGTGCGCATGCGCAGAAAGAGCACCTACTGCGGGATCACACGCAAAAACATCAAAGCGCAACTACTGATCGCAATGACAGGAGTTCAGCTGTATGCCAACTTCACAAGACATCACTAGTCTTTCGGCACGGTTTTTTCTTTTTACACTTTTTCCACCATTTTCGTTTTGTTTAGGACGGCCCCATTCAATGACTATGCAGAATTTTGGGTGAAAACGCAAGATCAGACACTGGGATATGGAAACGCCTCCTTAAATACAGGGAAAAGTAAAACACGTTTCGACCATTTTACGTCTACAATTATTTCACACAATTCAGTAATGAAGAAAACATGCCCGATGACTATGTCTTCTGAACTTTAAGGCTACTGAAAAGTCACATGGAATAAGTGAGCGGCGTGTTGTCCATTGTGATCTGTTAACACATTTAAGACATGAGCAATACACGTCACACTATGCCCCACAAAACAGGTTCAAAATGCAAAATTATACAACAGTCCTGCTAGGAACATTTCGGATGTTTCCAGTCATTTCGACTACATTTAAAGGCGAACAAAACATTCGTCATGAGCGCCACAATAAATTATTAAATAATAACATTTACCTGTTGGCTTGGATGCATTTTAGGCAATTCAATTTCCATTATTTCTGAGAGATAATCTCTCCTTTTTGCGCCGTAACTCCTGATGTGACTTCTTCGTATGTAATCCTTAAGAGCGTAATGAAATAAAGCTTGAAATAAATACGTCGGATGTCGTCGGCAGATGATGAACTTATGGAGGAAATGCTGTTTATGGAGTTACGAAAATTTACTGAAAGCCCCAGTCATTTGATGGCCCGCCCACAAACCGCGCTGACCAATAGGATGCGCTTGCTGAGCTGTTGCGTTATACGCCCCATTTTTCCTTCCGACACAAATCACGGGTGAACCCAACTGAACCTTCAGAACTTTGTCACTTTATTTAACGAACTGTATCTTTTAATACCGGGCATTTAATTGAATAACAACCTCGTTTAGCTGTACTTTTATTACCCGGGCTCTTTGCCTAAAAATAGGCTAATTAACACGCTAATTTGCAATCACGAACATAATTATAACATACACTGTTAAAAGTGGTCAGTTGTTACGGAGCTTTTTCTACCTGACCAAACCCTTAAAATTAGTTTTACAACTTTATCCAAGTTAATTCAGTGATGTTAAATAATAATTTCGACTTTTTTATTTAATTTACTCACACTAATGCCATCCCAGACAGTGACCTGCACAGACCTTAGCAGGGACAGGGGCGGAAGGGTAAAAAAGTTAATTAAAAAATAATTATTTTTTTAAATGAATAGTAATTATAAATACTTAACTAATTTATTAGCTTTTTGAGTATTTAACCATTTTCTTGTGTGTGTGTGTGTATATATATATATATATATATATATATATATATATATATATATATATATATATATATATATATACTGTACATATTTATTTTCCATTTTTTCTTTATCATAAATAATAGCCTATTCTGTTATATATCTCACAAAAAGCACCATGGTAATACATGTTTATTTATTTTTATTTTTCTCCTCTTTTCTCCGCAATTTGGAATGCCCAATTCCCAATGCGCTCTAAATCCTCGTGGTGGCGTAGTGACTTGCCTCAATCCGGGTGGCGGAGGACGAATCTCAGTTGCCTCCGCATCTGAGACAGTCAATCTGCGCATCTTATCACATGGCTTGTTGAGTAGCGGGTGTGAAGGCTTCATGCTATTCTCAGGGGCATCCACGCACAACTCACCAAACGCCCCACCCAGAGCGAGAACCACATTATAGAGACCACGAGGAGGTTACCCCATGTGACTCTACCTTCCCTAGCAACTGGGCTAATTTGGTTGCTTAGGAGACCTGACTGGAGTCACTCAGCACGCCCTGGATTCAAACTCACGACTCCAGAAGTGGTAGTCAGCATCAGTACACGCTGAGCTACCCAGGCCCTCAATACATGTTTATTTATTTATTTTCAGACATGGTCTGTGATATCCCCATGTTTATAACATGTGTCATAGTAAAACCATGTTATTTTTTAAAGTACTTTGGAATACCATGACAGTATCATGAAATATGAACATGATCAATCATTCAGTACCATGGCATTACCCTGATAACGTGGTACACGGTGCAAAGGCGCGATGAGAAAGTGCGAGTGTGAGGACTTGAGGAGATCGACTGTGTTCCGCGAATGCTACAGGGTCCTTGAATAACGTATAGCATGTGAGTAAGGGCAGCCGGTGGAGTTTCTGGTGCCCCCTAAGGTATGATGGTGCCCCCTTAGGGAGTTGGTGCCCTATGAAGACTGTGTAATATGTGTATAGGGAGCGGCGGTACTGTGGAAGCCTAATGGTATTTTTCTGAAAGTGATTAGTCTAATGGCTTATTAGTTTCAACATAACCAAACTGGATTTGGCTGAACCTGACAGATCCTTCAGTTTATGTCAATATTCTATAAAAGACCAATTTAATTTATATCACTGAATGTGACATGACTGCTCCCATTATAATTAATAAATCTGTCAACACTAGTGGTACGCGATGTTGGAAATGCGGTAGCAATCGAGTATTATTCTTTTGATGAATTTACAACACAATACATGGAGTGGACTTTTATCTGACCTGTTACTCGTCTGAGGTAACGGCACTTCGATGTTCCGGGGTGAATTCAAAACTGTATTTTTTGCTTCCTTGAAGGGCACTCCTGCAGGAGGGGATGCCACTCGAAAGCTGAATCTTTTCTCGAAGGGCCCTTCCACAAGACTGTTAGCAAAGGGTACATTCATACAGTAATGCCATATTTCCTAAAGAGTACTCCCTTCAAGGGCTCTGCACTTCAGAGTAAGGCATAGGGAGGATCACTTGCGATTGGAATACGCCCCCGATCTGCTGTATTGTGCGCTCTTAAAAGGCTCCTCCGCTTAATTTTCTTTAATATGCCCGCAATTTACAAAGGAATCTCATAATACACCTTATTGCAGTTATTGTGAGATTATTATGAGATTTTAATTTTGTTTTATTTAACTATTTTAATTTAATTTTTAAAATGTCACCCCATTTTCTGGACGACCAAAAGGGCACCTTTAGATTTGTGAATGAAAGGGCTTGCGTCCCTCTGCCCCCGTTCTGTGCACGTCAGTGATCCCAGATGTGTATGACTTTCTTTCTTCTGCAGAACACAAATGAAGATTTTTAGAAGAATATTTCCACTCTGTCGGTCCATACAATGCAAGTGAATGGGTACCAACATTTTAAAGCTCCGAAAAGCACATAAAGGCAGTATAAAAGTAATCCATATGACTCCAGTGTTTAAATCAGTGTCTTCAGAAGTGATATGATAGGTGTGGGTGAGAAACAGATCAATATTTAAGTCCTTTTTTTACTATAAATCTTCACCTTTGACAAGCTCTGACCAGTAGGTGGCTGAATGTGGAAGTGAAAGAGTAGATTTTCAGTAAAAATGACTTAAATGTTGATCTGTTTCTCACCCACACCCATCATATTGCTTCAGAAGACATGGATTTAACCACTTGAGTCATATGGATTACTTTTATACTGTCCTTTGGGCCTTCAAAGTCATGGTCACCATTCACTTGCATTATGAGGACCAACAGAGCTGAGATATTCTTCTAGAAACAAATCTTTGTTTATGCTCTGCAGCAGAAAGTCAAGAAAGAGAGAATTTTCATTTTTGGGTGAACTATCCCTTTAATTTAGATGTTTGCCCACCACACGAAGCAAATTTTTATTTAGTTAACATTTTATTTTCAGTGTTGATAGCCTTCCTGAAAATTGGCTTTTGTAAGTGTTCAAATAAGTATTTTGATGTTTTTGGTGTGTATTGTCTATTAGTATAACCAAACATATGACCAGTATTGCAAATATTATGTAACAAAACAACATTTGCTATATATTGGCTCTTCATTTATTAGTTTAGTTCCTTTCAAAGATTTCACCCGCCCCTACCGAAAAAGAGTTTTTCACTTGCCACGGGCAACCCGGGCACTATCTTCTGTAAAACTGCTTTGAAAAAAATATTGTGAAAGTGTTATACAAGTAAAACTGCCTTCACTTGACTTCATATGATGCAGTTAAAAAAAAGAAAGAAAAAAAAAAACACTTCATCATTACGTCATTATAGTGTTGCATGTCACTAGTTGTGATTGACAAATGTATACAGATGAAATCAGGAGGAGGTGGTCTCGATGGAACAAAGTGAACAAAGAGTATCAGGACTCAAGAACATTATTGTGACCTATGACCATGGCCATTACAGTGTACCTGCATAATAAAGAAATAAGAGGACATAGAGCGACAGTACCAACCTGCATGACCTGCATCTTTACCTGTCAGCTAGCGACCCCTACTGTTTGGACTTATGCTTTTTCACGTGTGTGTGTTGTCACATTGTAAATCTTTAACCATTTAAACCAATGCAGAAGTTTACAACGACAAAACATTAAACCAAAGTAACGACATGTTGCACGGTTTAAACAAATGGATCACCGATCTGTCCTGTGTGTGGATGTGTGGTGTCCGCACTGATAATGTATTAAAAGTTTCAAATAATCACCAAAAAACTGTAGTTGTGGAAACATCAACCCAAAGTGTACAATGACACCTCAGTCATTCTGTGACTTCAGTGCCGAATATGAGCAGTGTATTCTCAGTATAGCTAATACCTTGTCTGTGTACTCTGTAATATTGGAGAGACCGGGGCTAGTTGTCACACGGATTACATGGTGTTATTACATCCAGTGACTCTAAAGTTTTTAGTAAACAGTCCAATTGCACAAATATCAGGGGTTTTGTTTGTTGGTTTCAAACAGATAATTTTGTTTATTCTATCTTCCAAACTGCATTTGCATTAATCATATTTTTTATACAACTAGTGAACACTATAAAAGCACTCTGCCATATATTAGGACAAAGGTAAACTATATAACGAAGTTAGATTTTAACAAGTTGAACTGTGCTATGAGGACAAGTTTTTATTTTATTTTTATGAATGTCTGGTTTAAGTTGTCACATGTTCTATGTTGTAGGCAGTGTTGGGTAAGTTACTTTAAAAAGTATTCCACTACAAATGGCTAACTCTAACTAACTAATTAGTATTTATTGTATTAGTTTTACAGCATTTATAAATCTTGGTAAGTGGCGTAGCCTTAGACCCAGGCCCACCCAGAATATTAGAGATTATTTTTGACTTAAAATATATATTTATAAATTAGATTTCTGAAAGTGTGAAAGAACTTTTTGAATGTGTCGCTTCTCTGTTGTTAAGGAAAATTTGGGGGAAAGAATCATAATAATCAGGGTGAACATTTGGCCCATCCATTTTTATTGAAGCCCACCCAAAAGTAATTTCCTGGCTACACCCTTGATCTTGGTTCATGTTAAATTCAACATACACATTTTTAAAATAAAAAAAAAAAAAAATCATATTTTAACATTAGTTAATGCACTATGAATTACCATGAACTAACAATGAACAATTTTATTTTTATAAAGTAACATTAATGAAGATTTATAAATGCTGTAACAAATGTATTGTTCATTGTTTGTTTGTGATAACTAATGAATTAACTAATGTTAACGAATGGAATATTATTGTAAAGTGTTACTAACATAATGTTTTATGTAAATGTATTCTACATACAGTAAATGATATTATTTTAGAAATATGTGTAACCCAAGTATTGTACTTAAATTAACTGAAAGTCAGTAACTGTAGTTTGATTACAGTTATTTAAAAGGTAATGTGTTACACCTCTTTTTGACTTAAAAAGTAATTAGATTACACCCAACACTGTTTGTAGGCTGTTTTACACACTTCCTTCATTTGCAGTTTTTGTTGATCAAAACAATAGTTGGATATTTTTATATGTTATGTTTTCCATCATGATTTTTTAAACATTTTTTTTTTTTTTTGTTTGTTTGTTATTGTTTTTTAATTATTACTCAAATAATATATTTTTTAAATACAGGTGTTGTGGAAGATTTGTGGCCTTTTTAGACCAGGACATGAAAAAACAGTCATATATTTTATGGCCCTTTTTTAGCCTTTAGATAGTAGTTTGTCACAAAAAAGGCATTCTTCTCATCAAATCAGTGTCAATAAACAGGTTTCCATTATGACAGCTTACCCCATAGTATGACAACAAGACCTGCTATTAAACTGTACCATATTTTTCCTGGGCAGTAACAATAGAAATAACAGGTGTTTTTTTTTTTTTTTATTGACTTAAAAAAAGACCTTTCCGTGAGACTTATAAGACTAATTGCATCTATTATGAAGCTCAAAGTACCTCCAGCACTAATAGACTACCAACCACTGCAGCCTTTTAACCAAACTGTTCTCCCCCCGAAGCGCGTGCGTGATTGCGCGCGCACGATTGGCAGCTCCACGTCGACATTCTTCCAGCTGCTACACGGACACGGACGCGGCGTGAAGGCGACTCATCAACAGTTTGCAAGAGCGTCATCTGCTCTATTCCTGAGTAAAATCTGCGCTTTTTGACAGCGGCTGTGAACGCGTTTGGACAGAGCGCTTCTTCACCTATTGCAGTGCACCGTGTGTCGACTGTCTCGTGAGTTGCAGCAGGTATGTTCTTGACATTTTTTCTCTTCTTCACTCCTCTGCAAGTGTACATTGCACTCACAGACTGTGCATTTATGCTTTTAAAACACCATCACCTCCTCACTCAGCGATATGTTCACCCTCTGATGACGCAAAGTATCTAACTTTGGCCAGAATTAAAGTTTTCATGTAACATGGTTACTTGAATATCATAGGGAAAAGTTGAATGAAAATGGATGTTATATGACATTCTCGTTCCTTTTTTCAGTTTAACCTTTTCTTAAAGGGGTTCATTGTGAAATTCGGTAAGTGTGTTAAATTGAGAATGAAGTATTGATGTATTCCAGGATGACATTCTGCTGTGATGGTCTTGATAAAGTATTGCACGGCTCCAAATTTCGACCCTTTTCGACACGTCAGCTGTTCTACGCATCAGCAGCCCCAACTGTAACTTTACAACTGTGCAAATAGACTGTCTGGATGGGATCGTAAAGTCAGTATAACATTTTATTGTTTCAATGTCACAATCTGTTTTTTTTTTTGTTTGTTTTTTTTTAGTATTTTCTGTTATGATTTTTTATGCACTTGTTGCATAGAAGCGCGTGCATCTGTTTCTGCATATGCACTGTAGGCCACATATGGTTTCATTGGGGCTGGTGGCATATGTGCATATGCCAGTAAAAATGAGTCCAAGTTTCCAACACTATGCATCTTATCCATCATTTAAATTCTTTGGTAACACTTTACATTAGTGTTCCCCTTGTTAAGGGTTTATAAAGCAGTTAATCAATGACTAATAAGTCATTTACTGTACAAATGAATTATAAATCACTGCTATTTGGTTATGACAACATGAATAAAAAGAACAACTTTCATGTAATACTTGCCAGTAAGTATTTTAACTTACATGTTATAAATGCTTAATAAATACTCTTATTCATTCTTATATTAATCAAAAACATAGCATGCTCTAATTCATGATTTATGTCTCAATTCAATGAAATTAGACTATTATATTGATATTCAAATTAGGGTTTATGTCACTGTGTTTTATATTCATGACTGTAATGTCTTGTCTTGTCACGTTGATGTCAAAAGAATGATTTTAACTAGTCCTAGTTACCTAAAGTCCTCTGTAAAAACACTTTTCAGCTCTTCATGTCATTCACAGCATATATCAGTTAATAAATCCTGATGACCATTAAACCATACTGAACTTTATGTACATAGGTTATTAATGTTGTCAGCTCCTTAATAAATGCTTCATATATGTCTGTCCACTTACATTAAGGTTTATTTTCATAGGTAACTAATAGTGAAAATGTGTTATTAAACATTTATATAATGAGGTAAAATTACTGACTATTTAGCAAGTTTTGCATGACTGCAAGTCACCCTTTTTGTGTTATATCATTATAACTGCATATTAATGATTTATAATGCATTTGTAAATTAATAATTAGTCATTAATGGACACCTTTATAAACTTTGAACAAAGGGAACAATAATGTAAAGTGTTACCAATGGAGTCGAACTCTGGCCTGACTCCTACATAGGGATCCCTACATAGTATGACTGCCTAATTTATTTTTTATTTTTTATCATTTGATCACCCAGTCTCACTTGTCAATCACGTTTCATTCTAAGACTATTCCATATTCAATACTTGCTGTACAAATGCAAGGGATTTCTTGTAAGAGATATTTTTTATCATTTGATCACCCGGTCTCACTGTGACATCCATTCTGGTTCAGATGAGAAATGCAGCCTGTCTGTTTCTCATGGAGGGTCGTTGGTGGAGTTTCATTGAGAAGAAGGTGGGTTAGTTTGCAGCACTGTGGCTTTCCAAGTAAAGTTCTGTGATACACTCAGACTCTTATTGTTTGCAGTCAGTGCATTACAGAACTTTGCTTTGGGAGTTTAAAGCTCTGGCCTGGAGGAAACAATCATTTAATCTGGAAGAAGCTGTAACAGCCCCTTGAAAAGCCCACAACTCGAAATCATGTGTCCCTCAACAACATGCACAAATAAATCTAATCATTATCATCACATACAACTGTCTCGTGCCTCAATATGGTCATTCCTTCATCTTGAACTGTTAACAAACATAGGAAAAATTGGGTATAAGTCCAATATTCACAAACAGATTGATGCATTTATGTGGTGTATACAGGGGCGTAGATTCCGTGGGGGATGTGTGTGTGTGTGGGGGGGTGGGGGTATCCCCCAATAATCAAAACAAGCAAGTACAACCCCCCCCCCCCCATTATTTATACCATGATCAATGGAAACATGCAAATGCTTCATGCTGCATAAAGTTCAAGCCAAATCTACACTCTTGGGTGTATATATGATGTTTTTTCAGAATGTGTCCTCTTGGTGCTCAATTAGCATAGCAGAGGCTGCCACAATTGCTAAATGTCTATAAATAACTGTTGGACAGTAATGCAGCACTTTCCAATTAAGCGTTCCATTCCATAACCTCAGTGAACACAAAAATGTGGCATTTTCCATTGTTGTAAAAGGAATGTATCACATGTTAAATTTACAAGCGCAGCACTTAAAATGGAGCATAGAGGTTTGTGATGACATCAGCAGACCCACAGGAGGCACACTAGCACATGTCTGGGTTACTCTCACGGTCACATGATTCTTGGAAGGGCACAGGTAATGGGACTAGAAGTGGCTTAACATGCCTGCCATGACTGTCCCTTCAGGGAAGAGAAAGGAAACATTTTGTTGGCCCTGACAGTACAGCTTTCAATAAAAAAAAATAAATAAAAAAAAATCCATGTGTGTCTGGGAAAGTATCTGGGAAATAAAGGTGAGAGATTTTATTGCATACTTTAAACCAGTGTATTTCCCAAAGGACATGTGTAATTGATTTTTCAAGCACATAAAGCTTTAAACTGCTCAGAAACTGAATACTGAGTGATTGAATAATGATACATACTGTAGATATCTAGTGTGGTTTTAGTAAAATGTCTAATGATTTAATATTAACTTAAAGATTTATTTATTTAAAATTACTTTTGCCAATAAATTGGTGAGGTATTAAAGAAAAGGTAAGCAGAACTGATTTTACTTTTTCTTTTGTCTGTTTATCGTGCACTTGAAGTCCTCCAGCCACAAAACGTTCCATATAGGAATGCTTTAGGTAATCTAGACTATTAGTAACTGTAACATCTTCAGTCATAGTTTACAACCACTCTATCATTTGTAGTGGAATACTTCTTAAAGTAATTTACCCAACACTGCCTACAACATAGAACATGAGACAACCACTCTGTTATTTAAAGAAAGTTCAGGTTAGAACCAATAAAGAACACTTTTATGCTGAAATTCTCATTTATCTGTATCTAAGGTTCTATATGGAACACAAAAAGGCTGCAAAAGGGCGATTGTTTTCTGTTGTTACAAGCCATTTAACCTGTCATTTAGAGCAAAATATAGAGACAGGAACAAAATATTCATTCTTTTTAGAAATGATAGTAATATAGGCTACAACATATGATTTTTTTGTTTCTCTTGATATTAATACTTGTTTTGATCTAAAAGTTTATGCTTAAAGGGTTAGTTCACACAAAAATGAACATTCTCTCATCATTTACTCACCCTCATGCCACCCCAGATGTGTATGACTTTCTTTCTTCTGCAGAACTCAAATGAAGATTTTTAGAAGAATATCTCAGCTCTGTAGGTCCATACAATGCAAGTGAATGGATGCCAAAATTTTGAAGCTCCAAAAATCACATAAGTCAGCAAAAAAGTAATCCATAAGACTCCAATGTATAAATCCACATCTTCAGAAGTTATATGATAGGTGTGGGTGAGAAGCAAATCACTTTCGCACTTCTTCTTGTGTTTTTGGTGATTCACATTCTTCATGCATATCACCCCCTACTAGGCAGGGAGAAGAATTCCAAGCAAAAAAAGGACTGAAATATAAAATCTGTTTCTCACCCACCTATCATGTAACTTCATAAAATATGGATTTAACCACTGGAGTCATATGGATTAGTTATATGATATCTTTATGTGCTTTTTGGAGCGTCAACATTTTGGCACCCATTCACTTGCATTGTATGGACCTACAGAGCTGAGATATTCTTCTAAAAATCTTCATTTGTGTTCTGCAGAAGAAAGAAAGTCATACACATCTGGGATGGCATGAGGGTGAGTAAATGATGAGAGAATTTTCATTTTTGGGTGAACTATCCCTTTAAATGCTTAAATCACCCAAAGTTGCTATCACCCAAAGTTACTTTTGTAGACAAATATACATTGTTTCCAAGTATTTTAAAATTGTAATAAAACTTCGCCTCCCCAATAGTGTTTAAAAAGCATCTCAGGACACACCTCATGAAGGTATTTTTATTTTATTTTTTTTGGAGAGAATGAACAGAGTGTGCAGAGCTGGAATCTGAACTGTGGATAGGATACTTTGAAGAAGTTAAAATATAAGAGAGGGTTGATTTTTAGGACATTTTGTGTCACTAGCCAAATTTGAATATGTTCAAATGGATTTGCTGTAAGAAGTCATACTTACCAAATTCTGTCATTATACAGAATCAAAATGCATAAACCTCTTGTAAGATTAGTATCTCAGAATTATGCCTCTTTATGTCATAAATCATTTTTAATTTGTATCTAAAAATTACTTACAATCTCATAATTATGATTTAGTATCTTATATTTTTTGTTGTGTAATAATTATGAATTAGTGTCTCATAATTTTGACTTTATATCATAACTTTTAATCCCAAATTATGATTCAGTAATATCTCATAATTTTGACTTTTTTATCCCATAAACTTATCTCATAATTGTGACTTCATATCATAATTATGAATTTGATGTCAAACATTACTGAATCTAATAAGTATCTTATAATTATGACTTAAAGCTTGTTTTCATGTGGCAAAAAGAAAGCTTCCATTTTAATTCTAAAAGACGGCAAGAGATATTTAAATGGTATGATTTATGAATACAATGAAATGTTATCTTATAACCAGTGGAGCACCAGAGCAGGGCGGGCCGGGAGGCGGTGCGGTGTGTGTGACGCGTCGCGGGTGCAATCTCTACCTCACATCCTTCCATGAGCCGCGCTGCCTGACGCCGCTGACCTCTGACAGCAAACACGGGAGCAGCATGGCGTCAAACAGCAGCAACAACAACGCTCAGCACAGACTCAGGATCATAGCCGGACATTTGCAGAAACGGCCGGAGGTTGAAAACACGGGTATCGCTGCTCAGGATTGCAAAGCCGAGACGCCCAGATCCACCCAGAGCGGACTGACACCGGTGCCGAAGAGAAGGTACAGTACGTGCGCGCATCAGCCTATGTGTGGTGTGATCATCATCATGCAGACAAATGACCGGTCCGATGCTCTGAAACATCCGTTGAGTCAACATTAAATTAAAGCAACAGCGGGCGTTACATTATGTCATGATGGGCGCTGGAGAGCATTTGCCCCATCTAAACAAAGTCTCCATTCATCCCGTAGAAGGAGGGAGCGGTGGCGAGACATCGGCACACACGGCTGAACACATTCAGCGGTCTTCTATTCTTGTTTTCTAATGTTTTAAAAGCTGTAATAGAGGTTTGGCTCACTCCTAACAGTGCACATTGTAAACTCAGATCAGCCCTTAAAGCGATAGTTCACCCAAAAATGACAATTCAGGAGACATCTATTCAAACACAGGCAGAAGGAAAGATTTTCAGTTAACGATAACTTGAGTAAATGGTCTCCAACTAACAACTTTTGCTTCCCAGAGCAGAATAAGGTTCTTTTTTTTTTTTGGTTGGCCAGGTATTTTTTTTCTTTTCTTTTTTTTTAATGGAGATATAATGTTTGTTTTGGGATGTGCATGACTCCCAACGTTCTTCCGTGAACCTTTTTATAACCATACTGCAATATTATGTCAACAGTCAGTCTAGAAGCCATGTGTTGTTTAGATCTGTTACTCACATAAAGACATGGATTATACATACAAGTCATACAGTATAAGGACTTTTATGATACTTTTTGTGCTCTTTGGAGCTTGACAGCCCTAGTCACCATCCACTTTCAGGGTTTGGAAAGGAGCAGCCTACGGAACGGGCGTTGCTTATTTCTTTACTGCGTGTTACTATGATGTACATTATACAGTATGTTCTATCTGCATTTATAACTATAATGTTGCATATATGCAGACTATGCTCTAAAGTTCAAAGAAATATTAGTTGGTGTCTAATCTGCTTGCTGGAGCATCGTTGAGGTTGTTCATATGTTCTTTTGGGTTTCTGAACTTATAATTAAATACATCTTGCTGTTTGACAGCTACCGTTAGATCACATTCATTCACTCACATCCCACTTTTAATTCACCGGATAGATTACTAAGCCTATTGGTATAGCTCGTGATCAACCCGTAAATTTCATTTTGTGTGGTAAAGCTGTGTTCTGATTGGATGAGGGCCGAGGTGGCCTGATTTTGTATTTGCTCAGAGGGAAGACAAGCGAACTTCCTTCATGAAAGATGATGATGCTGTGCTGCCATCTAGCGTTAAAAAATATTGTATTAATTAAGTAGTAATTTAGTACCGCTGCAATATCAGTTTTTTAATTTTTTTTTTTTTTTTTTTTTTTTTTTTTTTTTAACATATACCATAGTAGTACCATGGTATTCTTTGAAATGACTTGTAGTTACAAAAAATACCATGGTGCATGAATGTGGTAATCATACATAATCTGATACCATCACTGAACCATGGCACTTCTTGTCAGGGCAGGGTGTTCTCTTTAAAGATACACTAGGACTTAAATGGTGGCATGTATGGTCTCAGAGATATTAAAACAATCAAGTACAACCCCCCCCCCCCCCCCAATATTTATACCATGATCAAATCTTCACGCTGCAGCCCGTCCATTCACTCTGTTGTTTGATATGTTGCTTCACTCATGTGCCGTCTGCAACTGAAAGCCATTCACACATCTGCCCAAAGATATGCCTCTAATCATCATTCTGTTGTCTGTATTCTACCCATTAACACTCTTTTATACATGCATCTTTGCAGTAATATCAATGTCATCATAAAATACAATAACAGAGTGTAACCGGAACATATTATGGCCGTGTGTAGCGTGTTAGCGCCATGAATTCAGAATGTAAACATGACAAAATACACATTGTCTACTGCATCTATATTACTTTATATCATCATCGAGAGGTTAAAACAGCTTCTTTTACTGTTCTCGTGTGAATTCTACTCATAGAATGATGCATGAAGTCATTGATTACACATATTAATGCCACATTAGTTGATGTTTTACATGTAGTCTTGTGAGTCCTCATTTTGAAATGTTCCTCTAAACGCCTCCCTCAGCAGTGGTGCCGGTGTTTAAATGTTCACAAACAGTATGTCATTGCTCAGCTGTTTCGAACTTCTTTTCGCTCTAAGCGAAGAACAAGAAAGCACTTCGCCGCGAGTGTACTGGGGACATTAAGCTCAAAAATGACAAAAAAAAAGCACAATAAAAGTATCCACGCCAGTCGTGCGTTATATTCCAATTCGTCTGAAGCCATGCAGTAACTTTTGTGTGACGAAAGACCAAAACATTGATTATAAACAAGTCTTTATTCACTGTGAGTCCGGACATTCACCCTCGTACATCCAATTTGTGATCTAATTGTTCTTTTGATTTGGATCTTTTCAACAAATCAGTAGATCCAGTTCACAAAACCAGTCTGAACAATTTGTTCGACAATAAGACTGATCTGGTTCTTGGGTTCAGCTCACTGACGCAATGATCCAGTTGCAAACTCACTGGAAGGAAAGATTATAAGTGAATAACTGCTTCAATTTCAGTTTCTTGCAAAAGAAAAAAAAAAGAAGCTATCTCAAGACTTAAAGGACTTTGAATATAGCGCACAAGACATATGGGTCACTTTTATGATACCTTTATGGTGCTTTTTTGTCATTCTGGAGCTCGAAAGCTCTAGTTCTCATTCACTTTCATTTTAATGAACAAAAGTGGCCAGGATATTCTTCAAAAATGCACCTTTTGTGTTCCACTGAAGAAATACATTCATATGGGTTTTGATTGACATGATGACAAGAGTTTTCATTTTTTGGTGAACTATTTCTTTAAGCAAGTGAGGGAATATTTGAGGGTACTATCTATTAACAGACTGATCTGGAGGATCGACAGTTAGATATTCAGATGACATCTTTCTTTGTTTCTCTCTTTCTTTTCAGTTCTGAGGTGATCACATTTTTATCTGCTTTATCGTTTGCTGTGGAGAAGTCTTTATGATTGTCTGTGTTTCCCATGCGTTGATGGGATGTTGTCAGGGTTTGAGTGTCTCTGTTTCTCAGAAGAACAGCAGCAGACCAGCATTCCAGCCTCAGATCACACACACACTCACGTGTCTCTGCACACTGACGGTGTAGCTGGCGTCTCCACAGCAGGCGAACTGCTCAAGAGATCACAGCTGCATTAACAATCCTGCAGTAATGAACATGTGCCGATTGTTAAAGGAAAACTCTGGACTCAATACAAGTTAAGCTCAATCAAACAGCATTTGTGGGATAATGCTGATTACCATAGGAAATAAAGTAGACTTGTCCCTTGCTTCGAAGAAGCAAAAATTTGGGTTACAGTGAGACACTTACAATGTAAGTGAATGGGGCCAACTCATATACATTAAATATTCACTGTTTCAAAAGGATAGACACAAGATGTAAACAATACAGCCCTCTACATTGCTAGTAAATCACTCACATATCTCACTAAATTTCTCACTATGCGACTATGTCCGTTATTAGCTATCGCCAGAGACTGAGTTGTGTAGTGGCAAAGTTCACCTTTTAATGAATATGAAGCTGGATTCAGCCTTGTCTTTTACAGCGTGTTGTGTCTTGTGAATGTGCAGTCAACCTCATTTGGCTGCATTTGTCCACAGACTGTTTTCACAACATGCTCCATTTTACAGCATGGTTACCAACCAGTAACACGCCTGTTCTGTTGAATGGCTGTTGGAATGTAAAAGTGTTGCAAAACTCAAGAGCTTGTATATTTAAATTTGAGAACTTGTACAGTAAATATTTGTACAAGCAAGTCAGTATTTACTATGTACGTAAACATTTTCTTTTGGCTCCTTAAGTGTATTTTGTGACCAAAGACAAGATCCACGCCCCCCATTTTCATTTCATGTCTCTTTAATATCCCTTCGGTTATTTACTGTCAGTTGGTGATCAAAAAGGTAAAAATAAACATTAATTCTAATAACACATGGCACGAATGGGGTAAAAACAACTGCAACTTCTCTCATTAATGTGTGATTCAACCATAAACACTTGCTGGTGGAGCTGCAGGATCTCTTAAAGAGACAGTACCGATTTAGCGCTTGTTATTCATATCAAGGTAAACTCAATATAAATCAAACAAGTGCATATAAAAACATTCAACAAAATTTAGTATGTAGTAAGTGTAATAAATACATAAATACATAAATATTTATAAGGCACAGTCATGCATTATGAAATATTTTAACTTCAGAAAACTCTGTAAATATGAAAGAATTTAACAAATAGGCTTATGCTGCATCTATGCAAGGGTTTGGTAAAAATGTTTTATTTATTTTTTTGGCATAGTAATTTTGATACAGTAGCACTTAAATAATAATTTTATAATATTATTATTGAATAATTGTTATATGTGTAATTCTATGATGATTATTAGGTTCCAACCTTGTGAAGATTTTGTAAAAAAATGTGTTTGATATTTCAAATAGAGGCAACAGCTTGTATCATTATTAAATACATTTCAGTTTTATGACATCATATGAATTGATACAATGTGAAATTTGTAATAAAAAAAAAAAAAACCTAAAATGTGATTAAAATGATGAAAAGTGAAATATAAAATAAAATGTACAATCTTGCATACTATATTGTGTGAAGTCATATATATGAACTCTCTCTTTTTAGTTGCATTACGCTTACATGTCATCAAAAGTCTGGCGAGTAAAAACAAAAATGTACTAGCCAATGGCGATTCTTTCTCCAACATGTCCGTAGATGGTTGCAATATGTGATTTTAGTGTGAAAAAATTGCTAGCAGACCATATTTTTGTAAAGTTATATCCAATTTTACAACTTTGTTGCCATGACGATGACGCTGGTAAGCCTTGTAATCCCTGTAAGCAATATTATCACACTAAAGTCATGTTGAACAGATTTTTATCACACTAAAATCATGTTTACACACATATTGTTTACGTCTTGTGGCTATACTTTTGAAACATTGAGTATTTTAACATTTACAGATTGACCCTATTGACTTCCATTGTAAGTGCCTCATGGTAACCAGGATTTTTTTTTTTTTTTTTTTTTTTTTTTAAATAAATGAGTGACCAGTCAAAACAGTTTTTATGGCAATCATAATGCCACAAATGCTGTCGACTGAGTTTAACTTGTATTGAAGCCAGATTATTCCTTTAAGGCAAGCATCATTAAAGGCCTCAGTAAGAGTAGTGCCATATTTAGCCTGATATTTTTTTGGCCACATACACACTACAAAGTTTTGGGAGTGACAAGTGAACCGCATTTAAATCCGTGAATGAATCCATGTGTGTAAGAAATACAGGAGTTACTCCAGCAATTGCGATGATTGACAAATAGCCTTGTAACCATAGCATTCGCTTTAGCGTCTCGCACCTGTGAACAAGAAACATACACTGAGCGCACGAGTTTAACCCGTTTTTTGTTCGCTATTTTTGAGCAAAGAGATTATCCACCAGAGATGTATTATCATAGTGAATGTATAATGATTGTATAAGCGGCTGTTGTATCTCCCAATCTCCTCACACACGCGTTCTTGACGTACACATCCACTGTTGTTGACGTCATGTTGTTCACTTGCGTTGTTTACATCTTCTTCTTGCACTTCTCCGTGAATGCATTAATTGTGGACCCACTAATTAGTGGAAATAATTCCAGGCTATACTTTGGTTGTCCCTGTTGCTGATTGCTCCATGCACAGTTTGTGTGATGCAAATTTCATCATCAGAACAGTCTACGCGGCCTGTCTGCATCTATGTGCATCGTCGAACGATTACGTATTTGCTCACAGTCAGCAGAGTATACTTGTGAGACCAGACATGATCTGATCCAGAACTCCAAAAAAGGAAGTATACCCAGGCCTTTAGAGAAATCGGGCCACACACGTTCAGTGTTCTCTGTTGAGGACAGAATCAACATTTCGTATGAAGACGCCCTAGCGTTTGCGTCTAACCGAAGTGTACTTCGGGCTTTAGCACTGAACAGAACATCTTACCAATAAGTATTACATTTGAAGAGAGATGTGCTTTTACTTTTCTAAGCAATCAGTTTATAATTGTCACCTAAGGGATGATAAAACTGGCGAAAATAAATCCCATAGACTTACATTGTCCCAAGCACCATTGACATGTTCTTTAGAAAAAACTAGAGTTTATGTTGGTAAACGGGTCTAGATAGCAGCATATTTATGGCAACTGCTATTGACTCTTTCAAAAAAACACCTTATTTCTTTTTTTTTTCTTTTTTTTTTTTATATCAAAATGACCTTCATAAGTTTCATTGCAACTTTTAACCTGTCATTTGGTCAAGAGTGGCCATTATCATTATGTCAAGTTAGGAGTGGTTCATTGCCCCAGACTGCTAGAATGGTCACTATAATGTGAATAGTATATTTGTAGACATATGTGTTAAAAGTATTCAATAAAGTAGCTGTTGGCTATAATACAGCATATAAACTATCAAAATCAATCTGATCTCATGAAAAGTCGTATATAATTTACAAGCTGGCTGTTTCATATGTTCTCGCACGATGTTGTTCGCATAAACTCGTACGACTTCATCACGTGCAAATTCCCGGATGTCTAATGCGGAAGTAAGTGTGAGTTCCGTGCACGAGGCTTGAAGGACATACTTATTAATATTATGCCCTTACCCAAACCCCTTATCTAAACCTAAGCGATCAGTAGAGTATGTAAACATGATAGGAAGCTGTTGTGTGTGACAGAAGTAATTGTCACGTATTAGATGGAAACGATGTGCAGCGACGTCATTGGCTGCAGTGAAAGTCGTAGGAATTCAAACGAGTGCAGTCGCACAATATCATACGAATTAGCCAAATTTAGAAAAGTCCTACAAATCCTGACGATTTCGCCGTGAGAGTGTGTTGGTAAAAACATGTAAATGATCAATGGTCTCTCTCTCTCTTTCTCTCTCTCTCTCTCTCTGTCAGGCAGGAGATCATGAAGTGGAATGGCTGGGGTTACAGTGACTCCCGGTTCTTGTTTAACAAGAAAGGTCAAGCAGAGTTCACAGGGAAAAGGCGAGTATGATGCTCAGGTCATTTTGAAATGGTCTCAGATTAACAGCCTGACAGCTGACTTATAAACAGGCCCAGTTGGAATCTGTGCTCTTGTTTTCACATTTTCCATGCTGAATTTGGGGGGAAATCTGCGTAATTCTGCAGAATTGGTTTAAACGTGATCAGATGTGTTAATTGGATCTGAGTGCTACATTCTTATTGGAGGCTGCCTGAAATGATCTACAAATTAGTCCAAATATTTACTAAACGAACACTGAAAGGGTGGGGGATCCATTCAGAGGATGCGTTCCAGTTGTGCAGAGTTTTGTCACCTGCATATAAAGTATGTTTACACCTTAAACTTAAGCTGTGTCCCAAATGACAAATGAATACACTATGCATTATACACTATGCACTACATAGAACATTCACCGTTTAAAGAAAAGGAGGTACGAGTCGAAATTAATTTTTGTGGTAATCAACATTATGCCACAAATGCTGTTGATTGAGCTGAACTGATGTTGAATGCGGAACATTCCTTTAACAGCTAACAGAAACACAGACATTTATTGTTATTTTATATAGCGCCTTCAAAAGTAGCTTTACACAGTAAAAACAAACATACTGTATAAGAATACAAAACATAAAAATAAAAATGAATGAAATGTATAAACGTGCATATCAAAAATACGCCTCTGCGCAGAAAAGAAAGTTATCTATGGGGTCCTACACCAAATTTTTCTTTAATAAGGTCATAATAAACTGAGGTTATTGCTACTTCAAGGACAACAGTGGGCAGTCACGTGCACTACATCTTTATCAGCACACTTGGTTGTGATTGGTTAATGTTGTGTGTCTATACTGTACACCTATATACACAGAATATACACAGAATGGCAAAGATCTGGCAATTTATTAATTCTTTCCTTTATTAAGTTATTTTATTGAGTTTACTTGCATACAGACATATAAATTGTAGTGTACTGTAATTTCGGTTTGAATAATTTTGATTTGCTTTTGTATCTTTTGAGCCGCGCGACAAAAGGCTCAATGCTGAAACTATCCGCTCACTGCCACGTCTGGGACGCATCACCTCGCGACTCACGCTTGCAGTGTAAACGGTGTCATCTGTTAATATGGGTGCTGAAACAAAAACGCGCTGCTCACACCTTGCTCACGGAGGATGTGTGAACCCGGCATAATATTAAGCACAGTGTGTTCCTTAAATACAGTCTCAAGGACCTGCAGTCCACACACAGTCACAGAATGTCTCTTATTCTGCGTAATCATCCAGACACAGTGGCGAAGCGTAATCTAATAGAATCCAAGATAGTTTCTCTGGCAAATGTTATACTAGCACATACAGCAGGGGTACTCAATAGGTGGACTCCGGTCCAGATCCGGACCGAAGGACAAATCAGTCCGGACCAAGATCTAAACCTATGTGCTAGTTTTATGACAACTGGCTAAGTGATTGTGTAAGCATACATGTATACGAGCACGGAGCGGAGCGTGTCCAGCGCCACGCTCTTATTCCCTAGCGCTAAACGCGCTTTTATTCCTGCTCTCTGCGCTGTAGAGGCGGTGCATAAAGCCTAAATTTAGCTTCATTAATCAGCATGTTAGGAGCCTTTCATAATAAACAGATTTTTGCTCTAATTTTGTGAAAATTAAGCAGAGATGTCATCATGGCAAGGAAAGCCTATTTATCCTTAAATTAATCAAACAGATATTTAATGCTTCACTGTTATGTAAATTATTTATTTGTTGTTAGTAGATTCTCACTTTAAGGAAAATATAAAAATGGTCCACTCAGGCTTTTACATTTTTATACATTTTCTCTCAGGGGACACCCCTGAACCCACAGTATTTTATCTGTCAAAAGGCCTCCTATGTCCCATACACAGGTATAGATTCTGAATGTAAAAATATTTCAACAAAACTGGACTGCTGTCATTCAGCTTCAAAACAAACTGTTGCTGTTCACATCCAAATGCCCTCGACCGATGAAGTCTTGATGAAATATTTTAATCTTTTGGTAGAAAAGATCTCTCAGACCCCACTACTTTAGCTGTCTCTGGGCCCCCAATGCCCTCATCCCTGCCCAGTTTTGAAGAGACTATTTTAACTGTTTAGTACTATTACAAGTACTATTGCTGCCAATGTGGCAAGTTATAAAAACTATTAAAATATATATATATATATATATATATATATTATATAATTTCATAGCCATATGTACTACTATTATCCAGACCTTTGCTGGGAAGGAAATGTAGAGACTGGACCTCTTGGAAATGTATTTGGGTTCCCCTGACATACAGGATAATCAAATAACTCCTTACAGTGTATTTCAATAAGTGAGTCATAGACATCATGGAGCGATTATTATAAGTACGAATTTCCTGTTAACAAGCTTGTAGGTGTGAGAACAGTGGAAGAAGTTGCACATGACAGTATTACAGCACTGCCTGGACAAAGATAGAAATATTTCAGTTGTGTCACACACATGTGGCTGGAGGTTTCACTGCCTTGTGCTGTTTTGTTTCTTAGTCCAGTGTGATGTGCTGCTGCCATCTAGTGTCTGCTTTATGCACTGCCAGAGAAAGTGTTTTAAATACATTTCTGTATGTTCAAAACAGTCTATCAGAAAATAAATGGAGTTGGACCATCTCAGGCTAAGTTAGATTATATTTCTATAGGTTAGGATATAATGCCTTTTGAAAAGTAACAGGGTTGATGATAGCCAGTTTCCAGGAAAGCACTAAATAAATGGAATGCATTACATTACGTTGCAATGTGCTTATTAGAGAGAAAGATAATGTCATCATTTATCTATTGTTTACCATACAAAACCATGGAAACGGGGTTGATATTTCAGATTGTCTCATACTGATGTAACAAAATATAAGGTGAAATTAAAACATTTATCTCAAGAAAGAAAAAAAAAAGGCTTTAAACCAGCAGGTCTTGGGCGGTTTAAGCTGGTCTAGTGTCCAAAACCTCTCTAAAAACCATCAAAACAATCAGCCTAACCAGCTTGATCGGACTGAAAGACCAGCTAACCACCTTAACCGGACTATTTTTTTTCCCACAGGGCTACATGGGAAACTACATTTATATTAATAACTGAAAATTGTGATAGTAATAGGGTTTATATATATATGTGTGTGTGTGTGTGTGTGTGTGTGTGTATATATATATATATATATATATATATTACTTAACTTCGTTGCCAAAAATGTCAGCTTAAGAAAAGTAACTGGTGTTTAGAAAAATGCCTGTAAAAACATTGTAAAATTTGGTGTGAGCTAGTTATTGTTAAAGTCTTTATTTACATGTTATTTGTCAGACATGAGTAATGCAAACATTATTATCCACTGCATACATGTATTCTTTACTTTTACTCAAGCTTACGCAGGTGAAATTTCAGGAAATTGTGACCGTTTGCAATATTGTAGTCTGTTACTGATATGAAATAGCTTCATGTATGTTTGGGTGTTGTTGGTTTCAGGTATCGGTTGAGTGGGCTGATTCTGCCGAGTTTGAAGGACTGGTTTGAGGGCACTTTTGGAGCTAATTTACAACATAAATCTCCTGCTTCAGTAAGTCGACGGTAACTTGACCTCTACCAGACTCTTGTGTCATGTGTGTTCATGTGTGTTCATGTGTGTAATGCATGTGTGTTATCTTCTAGCCCACACTGAATTTAAATGCAGTCGCACCTCCTAACCTGAATGAGCCGTTCATGGAGGATCTGAAGGCAGCGGGTGTGGCCGTGTCACATGATCCAGAGGATCGGGTTTTCAGAGCTCATGGTAAAGAACCTCCATGCAGAAACTCAGTTTTAATGTACAACAGTGTAGCGATTGCCCAAACAAATCTGTATTTCTATTTCACCCCAAAATCAAAATATCATTTTCTGTCTGTCTTAAAGAAATGTTGAGATTTTGGAGTATGACTTTCTTTCTTTTTCTTTCTTTCTCTGTTTCTCTGTTTCTTTCAAACATTCTTTTTGACTGACTTTCTTATGGACTTAAGAACTTTTTAACTTTCTTTTTCGTTCTTTGTTTCTTTTAAACCTTTTTTTTTTTTACTTTATTATGGACTTTCTTTCAAACACTCTTTCTTACAAACTTTTTTTTAAACTTTTTTTTTTAACATTCTTTTTCAAACGTCCTTTTGTTCTTTATTTAAAAATGTATTTTGTTCTTTTGTTCGTTCTGTCCTTCCTGATTGGTTCATTGCAGGGTTTTGCAACAGGGGGATTGTTCAATTAATTCAAATGGCAAAATTATTAAATGAGAAATATTTACTCTAATTCATCAAATAGATTTTTTTTTTAGTTAACTAAAATATAATATAAAACAATTTTTTATTATGTTATGGAACATTTATTTAGAATTTCCTTATAATTTCAAGTAAATATTTTACATCATAGAAGTTTTTTGAAGTATACTTACAAAAAAAGATTGTGAACGTCTGCTTAATTTTTGTGCTTGTATTTTTACTCTTCACGCCCAAATACCATTACAGTATGTTCAAACGTTTTCTTTCTTTTTCTTTCTCTCTCTCTTTTTCTCAGGACACTGCCTGCATGAAATCTTTGCCCTGCGTGAGGGGAGGATAGGACGGGTGCCGGACATGGTGGTTTGGCCGAGTGAGTGACTGCAAATGGTTAACATTAATGAATGAATGCTAATTCATATTCATGAGAACCACTTTAATTAGTGGGAATGGGCATGTATGCCATCCAGTGATGCCTCCAGAGTAGCTGCTCTCTGATTGGTGGATTCCTGACAGGACCCATTTCACCATGCAAATGAGCACCGATAGATGGCTAAGCTTTGATTAACAGAGTCCCGTTAATATTCTCTCTCTCAGAATTCATCCTTTCTTTCTCTCCTAACATCCACGACTAAAACCCAGCAGAGTATCCCATAAACATCACTGCCAGCTTCCAAAAACCTTGAGTGTATCTTTCTCTTGCGACTTGAATTGATGTAGAAAAATCTGTCTTTGTAACTGATCTGAACACATTTAATGATATAAAATCAAAATTGACCCTGTTTGCTTTCTTTTTTAAATTTTATTTATTTTATCCCCTTTTCTCTCAATTTGGAATGCCCAATTCCCACTACTTAGTAGGTCCTCGTGGTGGCGCGGTTACTCACCTCAATCCGGGTGGTGGAGGACAAGTCTCAGTTGCCTCCGCTTCTGAGACCGTCAATCCGCGCATCTTATCACGTGGCTCATTGTGCATGACACCGTGGAGACTCACAGCATGTGGAGGCTCATGCTACTCTCCGCGATCCACGCACAACTTACCACGTGCTCCATTTAGAGAGAGAACCACTAATCGTGACCATGAGGAGGTTACCCCATGCGACTCTACCCTCCCTAGCAACCAGGCCAATTTGGTTGCTTAGGAGACCTGGCTGAAGTCACTCAGCACACCCTGGATTCAAGCTTGCGACTCCAGGGGTGATAGTCAGCGTCAATACTCGCTGAGCTACCCAGGCCCCCTCTTTGCTTTCTTAATACATGTTCTGGTCTTATTGTGCCTGATTCATCAGTGTAGATTACTTAAGGAAAAAAATAATATTTTTGTCTGCCTTAGAAACCAAGGCCACATGAGTGCGTTATGCAGTAATAATATTAAAGGCTACTCCTCCCCCAAAAAAAGGTTATTCTGTTTTGCTGGAGCAATGTTAAAGGAATAGTTATCCAAAAATAAAAATCATTTACTTACTCTCATGTCGTTTTAAATGAGCATGACATTTTTAATTGGTGGAACACAAGGACGGGAGATGAGACAATTGTGATTGTTACTGTCAGGCTTGAAAAACACATAAAATCCACCCATATCACTTGTGCGTTATATTTCAAGAAGGAGAGGGCGGTGGAGAAGAGAAATTTGTGCACAAACTTCATTAGGGTACAACGGGGCTAAAGTCTCAGCAGGTGAAAGGCTCTTTTAATTGTATTTTCTCCCTAAACACTAAATAGCATCAAAAACTACCACAGCACTTTCCTAAACACCTGTTTGTCACTGAACACTGAACAATTTTCCTGATCCATGAGATCTTTGCGTGTGATCTCTAAAGTTTGATTTTGAGGCAGTTTGATCTAATATTTAATAATTTTTTAAATGCTGTAAATTTAAGTAGCTAATGAAAATCCCTGAAATTATCTAAAATTTATAATTTTCACTTTTGTTTAAGGTGATTAAATCACACATTTTCGATAACTGTCCAGTAAGTGAAAGGATAGTATTTGGGGTAAAATGCCCCCCTGTTGCAGGGCCTAAAGGTCCCTATTAAACACATTGTTTTTCTTAAGTGGAGTGAATAGATTTGTTATGAAAAAAGTTCAAACTGGGCTCACATTGACTCATTCAATCATAATAGAGATTAGTTTGTTTATAGAATACTTGAGATGTAATAAAATGCCAAATGTGTTTGAAATTAACAGGAAATGGTTGAAAATTTCTTTTGAGTAAGCATCATCTTAATTTGTTACTCAAAAAAGCATCTTGCTGTCTCAAAATTATTTGCATTAGTTGACAAATTGTGCCCTATAACTATTATTTATTTTTTTTCCGATACATTTTGTAAACAGAAAAAAGCTACATTTCCTTAAGGGATGCCTTTAGCCCCGTTGTACCCTACTACTTGTGTGTATGGTCACCGCAGCAAATTTAAATGTAAATTTACTCTTAAAAAAGGGAGCAAGATTTGAAAACTAGGGCAGTCTTTTAATTAAACGGTTAGTTCGGCCAAAAAATTTAATTCTGTCATTATTTATTCACCCTCATGTCATTTCAAACCCATATGACTTTCTGTCTGCCGTAGAACACAAGGAGAAATTTTGAACAGTATTGACGCTGCTCATTTTTTCATGAATTAAAATTGAATGACGACTGAGGCTGTCAGTCCCAAATATTCTGACTAACATCTCCTCTTGTGCTCATTGAGAAAGAAAATCATGAGGTTTGGAATGACACGAGGGTGAGTAAATGATGACAATTTCTGTGTAACCTTAGAACTGCTGTTTTGTAATGAATAAGATGTAATGTTAGAAATGAATGTTATAGTGCTCAGTGTATTTTATTTATCCAGATTTAATTTTTGCAGGCTGTCACAATGATGTGGAGAAGATTGTGGAGCTGGCCTGTAAACACAATGCCTGCTTGATACCATACGGAGGCAAGTACTTCAGTAAAGGACACACATCTGGATAATGCTCACAGACAGAGACCTTATCTCTCTCTCTCTCTCTCTCTCTCTCTCTCTCTCTCTCTGATCAGGTGGTACGAGTGTGTCCAGCGCTCTAGAGTGCCCCCATGAGGAGACTCGCTCTATTGTGTCTTTGGACACATCTCAGATGGTCAGTAAACGCTTACACATACAAAAGTACAAGACAACTAGTTTTTATACTTTATTTTGTTTCATTATAAATTATTTTATCAGCATAAAATCTAAATTTCAAGCATTTACTTGGTCAGTGTCACAGATGTATTTATTTGATTAGTCAGAATCATAATCAATAGTGCAATCAATCACAATTTACTTTAAAACGTTTCTTTGTTTTACATGGTTTCAATCAGATTTTGAATCCCAGATTTTCAATGTGGTCTCAGAGTTTGTGACCCTACTATACATCCATACATGTGTGTGCACACTCTCTTTCCTTCACTTTCATTGTGTTTCATCTGTGGCTATGACCTTAGCTGACCTGTTGTAGGGGTCGTGGGGTCATGCACATGAAAGGCAGTGACTCATAAGCGTGGTTGTTTTATGAGTGCACCGGTGTGATTGATAGCAGAGGGGCGGAGCCACCTGTGGAGACAGGGCTGTTTCCTGAAGAGTATTTAACCCCACGGGAAAGCAGGGGAACATAAACACGGGTGAAAATTCACCATCTCTGAATCAGACACCAGCTTATGCCCCGTGTGATTAAATGAGTTCAAAATGTGCTGATTTTAGTTGTAAGGCACAAGAGAAAAGCAAAGCTATTACAGTTCGTCAAACATCAGAGGAGACTTCATCCAGCTGTTTGAGTTGCAGTGGTTTGTGGTTTACACACACACACACACACACAGTCTCTGTCCTGAGTCTGTAAGCTCAGATATGTGGGCTGAGTTTAACAGCAGTGAATCAGTTTGACGTGTGGATTTCATGGAGCCCTGCAGACACGCTCACAATGTCAGCCACTGCTCTTTTAATGAAAATTTCTCTCTCTCTCTCTCTCTCTCGCTCTCATTCTTGTGTATTAGAAACATTCCCGTGTACTCAATCTCTCTTGTCTTCCTGTATTAATGTATAATCTGACAGCAGTCCATGTATTGTGTTGTACAGCACACATTCTGCTGAAGCAATAAGACATGAGGCTGTGCAGTACAGTGATTTGTTTTTTTTTACACCTCTATGATGCGTAGCTGGACCAACAACATTTCTCACAGGCCCAGTCATATGACAAGATTCTGTTCTACTCTGCTCTGTTTAATTTCTACTCTATTCTAGTCTAGTCTATTACACTCTTATTCTGTTCTCTTCTGCTCTGTTCTGTTTTATTTAATTCTACTCTATTAAATCCATTTCTGCTCCATTCTATTGTATTCATTTGTATTCTGTTCTACTGCTATACTAATGTGTTCTATTGCATTTTTATTCTGCTCTGTTCTACCCGTTTATTCTCTTCTATACTGCTGTGTTCTGTTGCATTCTATTGCATTCTGTTCTATTGTATTATGTTCTGTTCTTCTATTACATACTTGTTTTCTATTCTATTCTCTCCTCCTCTCTCATGACATTCCCTGTTAAACTATTGCACTCAACTGTGATCTGTTCTATTCTGTTGTATTCAGCTCTGCACAATGCTATTCTATTGTATTCAGTTATATCATATTCTGTTCTGTTTTCTATCCTATTCTATTCTGTTGTACTGTTTTTCTATTCTATTCTAGTCTAGTCTACTATTTTTCTATCATATTTTGCTGTTTTTTTCTGTTGTTCTATTCTATTCAACTCCATTGTGTTCTGTTGTCTCGTCTTGTACTATTATTCTGTTCTATTCTATACTGCTGTGTTCTATTGTTTTCTATTCTAATTCTGTTCTATTCTATTCTCTTTCACTCTCTCTCCCCCATTGAGTCATAAATCTGTATTCCCTGTTAAACTATGAGGATTCCATCAGTTTGATCCATCATGTTTTCTTTATTTCTTTTGTCTAGAACCGAATATTGTGGATTGATGAGAAAAATCTAACAGCTCATGTGGAGGCTGGAATCATTGGACAGGATCTAGAGAGACAGGTCAGTGATATGCAGTATGATTTTACAAGTTCAATTTGAAGCAAAGAGTTTTCTGCTGGTCCCACCTGCCCTCATAGACTGTTTTCATTTGTGTTTGTTTGTGTGTGTAGAGGCATTCATGTTCAAGAGTAAAAACAGGCAGTTTGATTGTGCCTTCCTGACACACACACACACACACACACAGAGCAGATGGCCCCATCAAACTAATGTAAAAAAAAAATAGCACCGTTGCTGATGGTGTGATGTAGGGTATTGTGTGTGTGACATGCATCAAAATCAGCCCATCATTGTGTGTGTGTGTTGTGAATGCAGGATATATCGTGTGCACAGATGGCAGAACATTAAAGTGTGTGGGCTTTGGTTAATAAAATTACCAGGAGTGTGTGTTTTATCTGAGACTGATCAATAACACTACGAGCTCCCTCACGCTCACACACTCCGCACTGTTCTGACCGCAGGAAACAGATCTGTAATGCTTCATAGAGCCTGAATAACATGGTTTGTCCAGGCTGTTGTTTTATTGGCACTAGTGCTATTAGGATTTTTATTATAATATGGATCGTTCCAGTCCTGGATGCTGGTTGGTCAATGCAGAGTTCCAGCCGTGCTAAAACACACACAATATAGGAACAATTGAGATGCAAACACACCTGTTCACCTACCTACTGTGAACATCCAGCCCCCCAAATCTCCAGAGCCTCAAACATTTGCACTGCCACAGCATACAAGTATATCACTGCACAGCACCCATAGAGGCCTTGCATCTTACATTCCATTTGAGCTAATATACTGTATCTTCTAGCGCAGGCATGGCTCTTTATGAATTTGCTTATAAAATATCATTTTTAAGGAAATGTATGTCCATATTTTTATTATGTTGTAACCATGTTTTATAAGCAAAAATGCACTTGAGACTGTGCTTTATTGTAAATATAGTTATGGCTGGGGTTGCAGGGGTAACAACGGCACTAGTAACCATGACTACATTCACTATATAGTCACACCTCTCGTAACTTAACATTTAATTATTGTTAGTTGTGTACTTTCCTTTTCAATTTAAAGAAATATTCCTGGTTCAATACAAGTTAAGCCCAATGGACAGTTGTGGCATAATATTGATTACCACAAAAAAAATACAAATAAAATAAAAAACCCGGTGTAAATAGCATCTGCCACAAAGTGCAGCTATTTGCACCCCATTAGTCTGATGAAACTACAGAAATATATGACAAACTAATCAATAGATGTCGCTGCAGTGGCGTTGGGTGTAAAGACGGTGTGTGAATGTGTACTGTTGTCCTAGTGAACGCAGTTTGAATCCGCATTTTGTCCCACTTTCAGATGTTTCCCATCTGATTTCCTGTTTCCACTCTTAATATTTCCTTTAATACTACTTAAAATAATAAATAAAAATGAATATAAATGTTGATTTCATCACAGTGATTTGGTCACGGTGAATGTCGAGGAGTGCAGTGAAGGGTTTGACCTGGAGGCGGGGTCTGTCAATCGCACTCCTTCCCACGGCTAGGCATCGCTTGTGTGTAGATTAACACACTGTATTACTAATATTGTAGTAACCATGTTTTTTGGCAGGAACCATAGTTTTAATGAAATTAACCATGATGTTACTACAGTAATATAGCCATGATTAATTTTGTGGTTACTGTAAATTTACAAAAAATACCATGGTGAAACTGGTTACTGTTGTAAAATCAAGGTTTTTTTCTAAGATTAGGTTAGGTCTAGGGGTAGAGGTTACTGTAGTGTTTCTGTGGGACTCTGAATAAACACACTGCAGTGATACCCATATAATGCATGTAAGTATCTGACAATATTTACACCAGGGTGCAGTTAGTATCTACCATTATTTACACCAGGGTTGGGGTGCAAATATTATCTGCCACTATTTGCACTGGGGTGTAAATAGCATCTGCCAAAAAAACAAAAAACAAAACAAAAAACAAATTGCAGCTAGAGCAGGGTTTTTCAGACTGGGGTCTGGGAAACCCCAGCGGCCACAAGGGGGTTCTGAGGGGTCCACAGAAAATGAAAAAAAATTGTGGAAAAAAGTTTGCATTAACGTAATTGATTTAAACCGTTTGGAAATCATCTGAATGTTATAATTGTTTTATAATTGTTTTATTCTATTGCTAGCCATAGTTTTATAGGTTTTTAAGATATGTTTGTGATAATATATGTGTGTGTAAATATATATTTCTTGGGGGATGTAAGGCCTTCAGCAAAGCTGCTTTGGAACTAGGGCTGAGCGATACATCGAATATCCACGATATAATCATGATGGTTTTGCTGACGATATTAAATTCAACAGTATCGTGAACGTTGCGATGATTTTAATGAACCTTTTATTTTTCCATTAAGTTTCATAGAGCGCATCAGTAGACTAATTTCACGATCCTTCAGGGTTGTAGACTTAATCAAAACAACATCAAAATGGAGATATGATCGTATGTGCCATAGGCTGCTATTAAAGACAGATAAACACGGTCTGTGTGCGCTTCAGAATGAACCGGTGACGCGCTGATCTGTGTGCACGTGCATTGTGAAGTACTGCAGGTTCAAGCATTCGCGCAATTCCAAACATTAGTAACCGCTATAAAGTTATTATACAAATCTACAAATGCAGAACAGTTCACAAGATGAGAAACTCATAACTGTCAAACAAACATTGCACTTTCTGTTTCATAATAAAAGCTCCTGGTGAAGGTGAAATAAACTAAAATAAAAACCCCAGTTTAGGATGAATTAAATATATGAATTTATCCTGAAAATAATAATAATTCAGTATTATATTATAATAATAAACTTGACTGGGTTCCACAGTTATAATTTAGTACTATGCAATATTCATCTGGTTTCTAAAAAATAAGTGAAGTAGTTTTTGCACACCTTGTTCATTCACAGAGAAAAATGTTTTAGTATAAATATATGAAGGTAAATACGATTTTTATTAACCTTCCATATACTGTATGATTGTATTAAATATACACACTGATCAGCCATAACACTAAAACCACCTGCCTAACATTGTGTAGGTCCCCCTCATGCCGCCAAAACAGCGTCAACCCGCATCTTAGAATAGCATTCAAACATGATATTCTTCTCACCACAATTGTACAGAATGGTTATCTGAGTTACCGTAGACTTTGTCAGTTCAAACCAGTCTGGCCATTCTCTGTTGACCTCTCTAATCAACCAGATGTTTCCGTCCACAGAACTGCCGCTCACTGGATGTTTTTTGTTTTTGGCACCATTCGGAGTAAATTCTAGAGACTATTGTGTGTGAAAATCCCAGGAGATCAGCAGTTACAGAAATACTCAAACCAGCCCATCTGGCACCAACAATCATGCCACGCTCCAAATCACTGAGATCACATTTTTCCCCATTCTGATGGTTGATGTGAACATTAACTGAAGCTCCTGACCCATTTCTGCATGATTTTATGCACTGCACTGCTGCCACACAGTTGACTGATTAGATAATCGCATGGATGATTGTTGGATGGAAATACCTTGTTGATGAGAGAGGTCAACAGAGAATGGCCAGACTGGTTTGAACTGACAAAGTCTACGGTAATTCAGATAACTACTCTGTACAATCGTGGTGAGAAGAGTATCATCTTAGAATATTATTCTGAGATGCAGGTTGGCGCTGTTTTGGCGGCACGAGGAGGACCTACACAATATTAGGCAGGTGGTTTTAATGTTGTGGCTGATCGGTGTAAGCATAAACGTGCAAATCAGTGAAAATGGTTACATTTTACTCTCCCTTGTGTTAATTTAGTGAAAAACTGTGGGAAACATGCTTTCATCATTTATAAATTGATTTCTATGTAATGTCTTTATAATATTAATTTTATATGGCTACAATGGCTGTTTAGATGAAATGATGGTTCCTCTGATTGAAAAATAAAAATTATCGAGATATATATCGAGTATCGTAAATTTGCTGAAAAATATTGAGTTATAAATTCTGAAGCCATATCGTTCAGCCCTATTTGGAACAATATTTTTTCGTGAACGCACTATACAAGTACATTTGAATTTAATTGAAATAACTTTTTTCTTTAGGTTTACTTACTAACATAAATAGTGAAAAAAAATACACTGCAAATACGAAATAAAATATTTTTGGACATAATATTTTACAGATAATATTTTAATAATATCTTTTAGCTTTAGTAAAATGATAATATGAAAGCCAATTATTTAATTTCACTAACATGAAAATATAAAACTGCTTTTCTATTTTAGGAAGGGGGTCCCTCGCAAGGATATCACTATATCTGGGGGTCCTTTGCATCGAAAAGTTTGAAAACCAATGGGTTACAGTGAGGCACTTACAACGGAAGTGAATGGGGCCAGTCTATAAACACAACAAGTGTAGCAACAAGATAATACACGATAATGTGATTTTAGTGTGATGAAATCGCTTGCTAATCTTATCTGTGTAAAGTTATATGCAATATTACAACTTCGTTGTCATGACGACACAATGCTGGTCAAATTTTATTACACTAAAATCATGTGGAACACACATATTGTTTATGTCTTGTGTCTATACATTTGAAACAGTGAGTCTTTTAACATTTACAGATTGGACCTGTTGACTTCCATTGTAAGTGCCTCACTGTAGCAGTGATTTTTAAATAAACAAGAGACAGGGGTCCTGGGTAGCTCAGTGAGTAAAGACACTGACTACCACACCTGGAGTCACGAGTTCAAATCCAGGGCGTGCTGAGTGACTCCAGCCAGGTCTCCAAAGCAACCAAATTGGCCCAGTTGCTAAGGACGGTAGAGTTACATGGCGTAACCTCCTTGTGGTCACTATAATGTGGTTCGCTCTCAGTGGGGTGCATGGATGCCATGGAGAATAGTGTGAAGCCTCCACATGTGCTCAGTCTCCACAGTAGTGCGTTCAACAAGCCAGGTAATAAGATGCATGGATTGACAGTTTCAGATGCAGAGGCAACTGAGATTCAACCTCCATTACCCAGATTGAGGCAACCCACTACACCACCACAAGGACTTAGAGCACATTGGGAATTGGGCATTCCAAATTGGGGAGAAAAAGGGGAGAAAATAAAAATTAACAAATAAAAAATTTAAAAATAAAATATGAGGGACAAGTTGAGAATATTTTCTGTGGTAATCAACATTATGCTACACATGTTGTGATTGAGCTTAACTTGTATTGAACCCAGAATATTCCTTTAAACATATTTGTGCATGCAGCCCTGTGTAGCTTTCAATTGTTCTTTTCAATAAGGGTTTCTGAGTTTATATTATTTATATATAAATAATATATTATTATTTATGTGTGTTTTTGTGCAGTTGAATGAGCATGGTTACTGTACTGGTCATGAGCCGGACTCCATGGAGTTCAGTTCTTTGGGTGGATGGGTGGCGACGAGGGCATCGGGCATGAAGAAGAACATATACGGTAACATCGAGGATCTGGTATGTATGTTCTCCAATCTCCCTCAATTCCACAAACACACGCTCAGCTGTCTTACTCTGTGTAGCTCTATTCCAAACTCCAGTGAGCTATATAATTTATACATAGGCAGCTATCTTCTGAGGCACAGTGTCTTAACATACTTCAAATGTCCTGGTATGCAGCTCACTAGAGTCTGGAACAGAGCCTGTGATACCAGTACATCAGATTCAGTCCCACTCACATCATGTTGGTATTTTATGCTCCCTGTGATCTCACTTGTGTTCCCAGGTGGTGCATATAAAGATGGTGACCCCTAGAGGAGTGATTGAGAAGAGCTGTCTGGGGCCACGCATGTCCACTGGGCCTGACATACATCACTTCATACTGGGCTCAGAGGGTACGAACATGTGTTCTTGTGTGTTTTATGCATCTTAAGGTTTGGATTTCTAGATGAATATCACAAAACCTCAATAACCAAACTTGCATGACATTTTGTTCCTTGTTTATGGTGGTTTGGATATGATCTGAGGTCAGCTGGCTTGTAGTTGTCAATACAGGACAACCAGTAGGGTGCAGTGCACCTTGTTCTCCTGTGGAAGTGTTTCTCAAACCACAGGGCCATTTGCTCTCATCAGTAACACACACACCAACAGGTCTGCTGTTTCACGTAACCGGTGCATTATATGACGATTAACCATATTCTAAAAGTCATTAAGCCATTAATGAAGCCCTAAATTGATTAAAGGGTTAGTTCACCCAGAAATGAAAATTCTCTCATCATTTACTCACCCTCATATCATCCCAGATGTGTATGACTTTCTTTCTTCAGCAGAACAGAAATGAAGATTTTTGGAAGAATATTTCAGCTCTGTAGGTCCATACAATGCGAGTGAATGGTGACCAGAACACAGAAGCTCCAAAAAGCAAATAAAAGCAGCATAAAAGTAATCCAGAGTAACTCCAGTGTTTAAATCCATATCTTCTGAAGTGATACAATCGATTTTGAGTGAGAATAGACCATAATGTAACTCCTTTTTCACAAATCCCTGTGGAGACGTTAAAGTTCACTTGATAGAATTGTTGTTGTTTTTATGGGGGGCATTTAGATGTAAGGACTGTAGTCTCAGAGTGTGTGTTTCATAGTAAACTAGGTTATTGGCATGTTTAAAGGAATATTCTGGGTTAAATTAAATACAATTTAAGCACTATCTACAATGTTGCCACAGAAAATACTTTATTGTCATTGATAGCACACAAACCAGAAGTCATCCACCTAGAAAAGTAGTCACCTCAGAAGAAGGATTTAGACTTCACTGATAAAATAAGAAATAATTTTTACTAAATAATTCATTTACTTTATGTTCTTTAGCAAAAAACATGAGCTTGATACATTATTTCTGCTTTTAAACCCCCAGTTTTACTTGCCCCATAGACTTCCATTTTAAGTGCATTATTCTAAACGAGTAAAAAAAAAAAAAAAAAATGTGGCAGTTGAATTGTCAATTGGCAGCCTCAATTACTGTCCATAAAGCTTAAGTTTTGTTTAACCTGGAATAGTAATAACTGGTGGTTGACCAATATATCGACCACTGAATCAGAGGAACTTTTGGTCCTGATCCTGAAGATTTGATTCTGGCTGACAGAATACACGCTTCAGAGGAAGATATTAGATGAGCGCTCGACGGGAAGAAAATGTTGGATTTTCGTGAGATTCATGAATATGTTTAAACGAGATATCTGCATATTTGCAAATGGTATATAATAGAAGTTTTATTGATATTTGCCTTTTATCATTAGAAGAGACAGTTGAAAGTTACAGGGAACTGTTGAGGAGTGACTGATAGAATCCGTGATTTAGAGGTAAATAAATGAGCACTCCACAGGACGCTAGATCTGCACAAGTTGTGTGAGGTTGGTTTATTACATCTGTTTAAATGAGATATGTGCATATTAGTTTTATTGATATTTGCCTTTTTATCATTAGACAAGACAGATAAAAGTTACAGGGAACTGTGAGGAGAGAGAGGAAGAATGAAACAGGCGAGCACTTTAACATTATGAGCTCAAACGTGTGTGCCGTGGCTCTGATATGCGGACCATTTAAATGACACTGTGACACTCTATTATTGTAGTAACATGATGCACGTAACAACAAAACGAACCGTGACTGGTCGTTTACATGTCTCAGTCGCTTAACATGCTAGCAGGCGATTTTCGGTGCCCTGAAGAAAAAACAGTCCAAACAAGAAAGTTTATCGTCCGATGCCGATAATGAAAAAAGTCAGAATATCGGCTGTTTATAGGCCTTGGCGATATATCGGTCGACCACTAGTGCTTATCTGTGTAGAAGTCGTCGTCATGGTACTTGGGTGTTGTAAGTGGTTGCCAGGGTGTTGCTATGTGGTTACTAAGGTGTTGATAGTGTGCTGCTACATGGTTGCTAGAGTGTTCTAGCTGGTTGCTCTGGTATTCTTGGTGGTGCTTGCCTGTGCAGAAGTAATTGCCATGATGCTAGGGTGTTGTAGGTGGTTGCCAGGGCATTGCTATGTGGTTGTTAAGGTGTTGTTAGTGTGTTTCTATATGGTTGGTAGAGTGTTCTAGCTGGTTGCTAAGGGATTCTTTGTGGTGCTTGCCTGTGCAGAAGTCGTTGCCATGATGCAAGGGTGTTGTAGGTGGTTGCCAGGGTGTTGCTATGTGGTTACTAAGGTGTTGTTAGTGTGTTGCTTCATGGTTTCTAGAGTGTTCTAGCTGGCTGCTAGGGTGTTCTTGGTGGTGCTCACCTGTGCAGAAGTCGTTGTCATGATGCTAGGGTGTTGTAGGTGGTTGCCAGGGTATTGCTATGTGGTTCTTAAGGTGTTGTTAGTGTGCTGCTACATGGTTGCTAGTGTATTCTTGATGGTGCTTGCCTGTGCAGAACTCATTGTCATGATGCTAGGGTGTTGTAGGTGGTTGCCAGGGCATTGCTATTTGGTTCTTAAAGTGTTGTTAGTGTGCTGCTACATGGTTGCTAGGGTATTCTTGATGGTGCTTGCCTGTGCAGAAGTCGTTGCCATGATGCAAAGTTGTTGTAGGTGGTTGTCAGGGTGTTGCTATGTGGTTGCTAAGGTATTGTTATTGTGTTGCCACATGATTGCTAGAGTGTTCTAGCTGGTTGCTGGGGGGTTCTTGGTGGTGCTTGTCTGTGCAGAAGTCATCGTCATGATGCTAGAGTGTTGTTGGGGGTTGCCAGGGTGTTGCTATGTGGTTGCTAAGGTTTTGTTAGTGTGTTGCTACATGGTTGCTTGAGTGTTCTTGGTGGTGCTTACCTGTGCAGAAGTCATCGCCATGATGCTAGGGTGTTGTAGGTGGTTGCCAGGGTGTTGCTATGTTTTTGCTACAGTGTTGATAGTGTGTAGCTACATGGTTGCTAGGGTGTTCTAGCTGGATGCTTGGATGTTTTTAGGTGGTGGTTGCCAGGTTGTTGTTATATGATTGCTGATATGTTGTTAGTGTGTTGCTACATGGTTGCTAGATGGTCACTTAACGACTCAAGTCAAAAGCACACACTCCCACGTCTCTATTTCTAAATCTGGTGTCTGGATATGGCCTCGCTTTAGGACTGCACAATATTGGTTAAAATGATAATCATAATTATTCTGTCATTTTTTTATTTTTTTCCCCCATATATATTACAGGGCTGCACGATTTGAATAAAAAATAAAAAAATAAAAAAACACTGTTGCCACTGCTTAGATATCAGTTGTAAAACTACAAACTAGTAAATTATTCCTTTTGACCAAAATTTCTAAATTTTCTCTGTCTGGGCGACAGTACTGCCATCACTGAAGCTGTATCAGTGCATACGAGCAGTGATAATACGGTAAGACTTGCGAGCAATAGTAATAGTGATACTTCCCTTAGAAAAACAACAACCGTACAAGATGAGCTTGTCATTTTTTATGACAATCACAGAATGTGTTTGTTAACTGTAGAACAAACTTATTAATAATGATCTTCTCTGGTTCCCTGAGAAGCACTGGGTTGCTAAAATAAACCTTCTGGCCAGCATGATAAATTCTCATCTAGTAGCACAGCTTAGTTTCTCTGATGGCTATTACAAACTCTCCACAGGACTTTATCACCAGTTTTACACACTCATACATAAACGTCTGCTCTGGACTCGCAGTAATGAGTGTAGAAGCAGACTCTCAGAAGTCAAAGGTCATGCTGGTGTGGGACAGGAAGCTTGCTGTGCTAGGTTCTGCTCCCCCCAAATGTGTCGTTGGATATCGACCTGCTTTATGTCACAGAACACACCGTCTGTAAATCTCTCTGCTTCTTTAGAAGAGCAGGAAACTTGAGCGTTCAGGTGAAAATGAACACACAGACTCCCAGCAGAGAGATGGGGGCTCCATTCCACTGTGTGTGTGTGTGTGTGTGTGTGTGTGTGTTTTTCTGGTTGTAATAGTCTTTGCGTGGTGTTAAGGACTATTCAAATCATGTGAACCGTGGTTGAAAGAACTTGTCACATAATGTCAATTTTCATCATTTTCTGACAAAGTTGGAGTAATTAAACAAAATGAAACACATTCCTGTCTGCTGCGATACAAAACACCACTTACTGCTGAAATATAACAGATATGAACAAAATCATGAAAAATCATGAGATATATATAAGGGATTATGTACAGTATAGTCTGTCTTTATTGCAAAATGAACCCAGACAGAGTGATCAAACTGTGACATGAAGCCGAGAGGTGTTGTATTATCCAGAAGGACTTTATTTATGAATGGCCATGAAATATTGATTTTAGTTATTTTATTATGTGAGAAGTTCAATTATTATTTTTTTATTATACTGAAACCAAATGATTTTCATGACTTTTGGTTCCTGTTAGCAGTTCTCGAGCAACACCACCCTAAAATACTGACAGTGTTTCCTGCGCCACCTGATCGAATGACTCTTTTGAGTCGGTTCATTTTAATCTAAAGAGTGAAACATTCAGCGCATCCAGTAATGTAGCTTAATATCGAACAAATGACTCTTATGAGCTGGTTCTTTTGAACCTACAGCGTGAAACATACAGCACGAACAGTGTAGTTTCAATCCCGAACAAATGACTCTCTTGAGTCGATTCTTTTGAATCTACAGCGTGAAAAATACAGTGCAACTATGTATTTTGATTCTGGAAGAAATGACTCTTTTGAATCTATAGCGTAAAGCTTACAGCATGAGCAGTGTAGTCCAATTCCAAAAACTAATGACTTCAATGAGTCCATTCTTTTATATCTACAGCGTGACACATACAAGCACTACCACCAGTTGTCTGATTTCTGAATCATTGAATCATTATGAGTCGATTCTTTTAAATCTACAATGCAAAACAAATTGGTTTTATCTAACTCAAAAACCTTACTGAACCCTAAGTCATTCATTTCGTCATGTCTGACTGGAAATGAACCAAGAGTAATACTGAATGGTTGTTGATAAAACAATATTTAAAGTTAGACATTGTGAGTTTTGTTCTAATTAAAAAGTCTATGTATACACACCATTTGCAAAAATGTTTGTTAAAATATTAAATGACCTCATCATTTGGTAACAGACTGCTGAGGGCAGAAAATCCAGTTTCTTCTTTAAAAGGACTTAAAGAATTGTTAATGGAACCGTAAAGGAACTGGAATCGTTTAGAGAAACTGGAGTTGAAACCGAATTCCTTAAATACTTTATGATTCCCATCCCTGCATGAGAGACATGAAACTAGCGCAGCTATATCAGAAATCAGATGACTATGACAACAGTCAATTATACAGTTTTCAGTATAAAAAAATATTTGACCACTGAATGCTGTGATGGACCAATCAGAATCAAGTATTCCAGAAAAATGTCATAAATATTTATAGTTTTTTTAAATGTATGTATTTAATGATTTGTTGTTATTATTATTATTATTTTTACTGTACTTTGTATTGAGAACATTTAAACTATTTAAGCATTTTTAAATATGGATTAGATTGTTCTGGATTGTTCATAATAAAATGTATTATTTTAATAGTTTTTTTATTATCAATATAACATGAGCTACAAGCATTTATTGCTACAAAGAAAGAAAAAAGAATGCAGGATGAGGATGTATTGTTTTCTTGTACAATTATATCTGGCTGAAAATTTGCTGGGAAAATGAGTACTCCATCAGTGTGAAGAGTCCATTAGTGTGTGTAATACTGAATCAGATCCTCCGTAATCAAACAGTCACTGCTATGAAATGTTTAGTGGAAAACATGGCTCCCATCAGTCCACTGACATGCTGATGATGTGTTAATCCATAGGAACACTGGGAGTGGTGACTGAAGTTACGATGAAGATCCGGCCCATCCCTGAATATCAGAAATATGGCTCTGTGGTCTTCCCAAACTTCCAGCAGGGTGTGGCGTGTCTGAGAGAGGTGGCCAGACAGGTCTGTACACGACCACATTTGACTTGAGAACAGTCAGTTTTCTAGGGCTGCACTAGATATTTGAATGGACACTGATCGCAAGACCATAATATTAATGTTATGGCCTATAACTGACATGATTGATAGGTGTATTATATAAATCTATAGTATAGCCCTAATCTAAAGTTTTACTTTCTATAAGTGAATTATAATTGTACTGTATAAACAGACATCTCCAGTCCTGGATGCAAATTGGTCTGTACAGCGTTTCAGTCATGTTAAAATACACAATATAGTAACTATATATATATATATATTTTAATCCCTTTTTTATACAGAAAAATGGTTTGGTGTTTATTATCTGCTTCCAATATTTTGATATCAGTTGACCAATGCTATTAAGGTCACGATATAGTGCACCTTTTTTTCATATTTAAGATCCATATACAGTATAATGAGCCGGATTTATTGTGTATATTTTTATTATGTCATATAATGACTAATTATGTCTGTGTTTTCAAGAGATGCATTGATTTGACGATTTTGAGATGTGTGTTGAATAAGAGCTGCAGCAGCTCACATTATAGTGTGTGTTCCTGCAGCCCTGCTCAGACTCTGGGTAATGGTCTTATCTAGTCTAGTTCTCATTAGTCTGTGAGGCTGCTGCTGATGTAGCCGTTATTGATGAGCACACTGTTTTGTGCAACAGTGCTTCTTATTAGTCCATAAACAAACTCTGATCCAAACTTAAAATTCAATTATTGATTATGTTATTCAGGACTACACACTGTTTTTCTCTCTGTTTCTCTTTGTTGCTTTTAATAATAGTAACAATAAAACAATTTGTACACCTAAAGAAATGAATGGTACTTAAAAAAAGATGATGTTTTAAATGACATATTGCAGTCATATCCGTAGCCTAACAAAAGCTGATTTATTTGACATGGATTGGGTCCTCTCATGGCGGTCGCCATGTTAACATCACATGACCAGCTGAATAATGCTTAATCGATAACTTGTGGAATATATTAACCATGGCTGACTATGAACAGTGTATTTCTGCAGTGGCATCGGTAACCGAAAACTATTGCATTTGCATAATGCTCCATCCACACCACTACGTGTCAATATAAGTCCAAGGCGACTGCAGTGTCGGCAAGCACATAATAAACAATTAATGAGTACACCTTCAATCAATAATAATATTGTAGATTTATTTAAAGCTGAAGGAGAGAGATACATTATACATCTGATGTGTTAATCTGTTTCCGGTGTGTGAGGATGCAAAAGAAAGATTTTTTTTAATTGCTTAATTTCTTCTCCCGTACAGAGATGTGCTCCAGCATCTATTCGGCTAATGGACAACGAACAGTTTCAGTTCGGTGAGTTTGTACCTGCATCAAATTAAATCTGTAATCACACTGTTAACCTTACCCCTAACCCTAAACCTAAACCCTACTTCTAAATCTGACCTCAACCACAGTGACAGCAAATGCAAATCTTGTGAGAATTTGGCAGAACAACATGTAGTTACACAATAAAAATGTTGTATTGTATGTAGTGTAATGGTAGTACATAGTAGTTAAAAAGGCTTTTCACACTGCACTTAACCCCTGGTTATCTTCATCGTAACCCCACTTTTAACCTCAGGTAAAGCAATGTTTCACACTTGTAATTCTGAAATGGGGTTAGCACCGCTTTTTACCCGGGTTAATGAAAAGCAGCTCAAGTACTTAAGGTTCACAGCACAGTTACACCGTGTCCTAATCAGACACAATGCGATTAGATTCCAGACCATATTTGACATTTAATGTACAATAAAGATAAGCAGGATTCTGGACCAATGACATTTCACAGTGGATGGGAAAGCAGAAATAGAAATCAAGTGACCAACAAAATGTCCATTTGATCTGTAAGGAAATACAGTTATACCCGGTAAAGAAACCAGTATGAACAATGATGAGCAGGAGTCAAAGTTGAAGTTTCAATCAATAGAGAGAGAGTTTACTGAAGACAAAGTTCTCCATATTTCCATTTATAAACGACAGAAAGAGAAAAAGAGTTGAGGATCTAACCTCAAACTAACTTATATTACCAAAACTACAGTAACTATAGGAATATGCAAATGAATTGACAATCTCTTATGAGTACAGAGATCTGATAGTTGAACAGTTCAGACAATTCTAGAAATCTCACAAACATGTTGTTTTGTTTAACTATGTGAATGCAGTCATTCAAAGATTATATTTTTAAAACACAAAGTCAAGTTGGGAAGCAGAAATGGGTCAGTGGTGAGTCTTCTCTTTAGATAAACTGGCGTCCAGTTCCTCTGACTTAGTCACATGATTCTCAAAACTACAAACAATCCCTGCAATGACATCATTAGACAGAACACAACATAGGCTATCTTTTCTCTCAAGGTTGAGACACACTCACTGGGACTCAGGCCTTATCCAGATGTATATTTGTTCTCTGGGAGCCGGGCTAAATGAGAAAGCACTGTTAACTGCATTTCTGACATGGGTCAGACCCTCAGTCACACCTCAGATGTCAAATACACAAATGACCTGCAACATTCATAATTATAACATAACCGGAATAAATGCAAATGACTAAAAACGCTTTGATTACCTTTTGATTATAACAAGCTAGTAAATGTATTCAGCTCCTCAATAGGCTGAAGAGACAGGGGTAAATCCACCCCTTCAGATCACCTTTATCACAGTTGTAGCTGTTTAGGAGAAAAACTGATTAACTTGTAAAAGGTAACTTTTATCGCTTGTTGTTTTATCACATTACGTGTGGTTATGACATGTGTTAGCCAAACATCAGCTATCCTAAAGTCTCTGAACATTAAATTTTTTTGTGGAATGTAAATCTATAATAAAGTGATAAAAAATGACAGTACTTCTGTTTTGTCTACTCTATGTACTACCCAATAATGATGACAAGTGCTAGAGTGGTCTTCTGTTGCTATGTTCACCTCCTCAGGCTAACGCACTTTTTGGTTAGTGATACATTAAAAACCCTGCTGAAACGTGTGTGTGTGTGTGTGTGTGTGTGTGTACTGTATGTGTAAAAACAAAACAAAAAAAATTACATACTTTCAAGTTCAAACTCTAAAATGTATAAATGTTTAAAAAGTGTCTAGAAATTGCAGTTTGTGGAATCTCAATAAAATTAGTGCTCAAAACAAATTTGTAAAAACTCAAGTAATAAAAAAAGAAACATTAATATGTTGAACATTTCTGGGATTATCAAAATATTTTACAAAGGAAGCTGAACACAAACATGCAGGAATGGAGAACAGTGACTCCATGCATTCGACGCGAGAGTGCAGGGTGTGTTGTCATGGTGACAGTAATGTCTCAGTGGGTTTGCCATGGGATATGGCCTTGTGTGGGCTGATCTCTGATCAAAGAGGGATTCATTCACCATTGTTTTAAAAGAGCCATATTGTTTACACTCATCAGGAGAAAGGCAAAACACAGTAACTACACATTTTGTCAAAAAAATGTGAGTTATGACCGAAATCAACTTTCTGTTAGACCATAATCGGTCCTGTGACATTAGATCGGCTCATCTATGCTCAGATTCAGAGAAACTGAATGAAACTCGGTTATAATTCACATTTGGCTGGACAACAGTATTCTTTGAAGAGTTCAGTGTTGGCTTAGTTACTGTGTTTTGGCTTTGTTGAGCAGTCTTATAGTTCAATCATAACAACTCTCGAAATAGATTTAAGGTGTTGTAATGGAGATGACAAGTTGGTAGGTTTGGTATTGGTGGACTAGATCTTTTTATGATGCTGCCGCATGCTCAGTACAATTCTCTTGAAGCAGCTCTAGACAAGTGGTGCTGGGGTGGAGGAGGGTTTCAGAGAGAAAACTCTCCTAGTGCGCTGCAGTGAAACCAAAGGACCTATCAGCTTGCACCCTGAAGTTTCATGACTTAACGTAAAAGTCATTTGTTTCTAAATTGGAATAAGAGAAAATAAAATTGCAAATATCACTTTTTCAGTAATTTTCAGATTTATAGTGTATAATTTAATTTCAACATAATAGAGAATGAAAAATCCCTTTCATGCATTTTTAATATGATTATTTCTCTGATGCAAAGTCAGTGACGATGGTATAATTTACAAAGAAACTGCACAGGCATAAATAAACATTACCTGAGCATTGTGAAAGGGTTATGTAGGGTTATGTAATAAAGGTTAACTGAAAGCATGTTTTAGCGATACACAGAAAGCCTTTATTTCAAACATCATCTGTTATGAAGTCATCTCTTGCATAAGAATCAGAAATTCGTTTTCATATAATTTCCCTTTGAAGAGATGGATTGAAAAATGTAGTATTTGAGAGTGTTATTTTTGTTTTTTATTACATGTCATTGTTGTTTTGTGTAAATCCGTCTGGTGTAATTTATCTCCGGGAAACCCCCTCTCGCGCCGCCTCATATAAAATTGATCATTATTTTACCAGCTGAGCAGCAAACGAATGAACGCACAAACACACAATTCAGGAACATTGAAAAATGGCCCTGGCAGCAATTAAGCTCACAGTGCAGCACAGTTTTATATCGTTACATGTGGAGATGTGGGGGAATTTGTGAGGGGTTGCCAGATATATTTGGAAATATACCCTCCCACCTCCTCATCTCCAGGGAGCTCATTAACTCTGTACGGCTCTGTGTTTTCATCGACTGTGCACTTCTGAAAGAGAGAGAGATGTGTTGACTCTTTAATGAATACCCCAGTCTCTGTAATCATAATGTTTTTTGCAGCATGCACAGTGTGGCTGTATTATTTTTATATCTATTTTATGATCACAACCTGAAGAATTGTGAGGTAATTAGTGTTGCATGACAACGTAATGACAATGTTGAACTGTAGTTGAGTTTAAGACTGATTATGGTTCTCTCTCAATTTGTGGTTTCCAAGTCTGGAAAAGTCATGGAAATATATAAAATCTTAAAAAAATGCATGGGAATTTCTATGTTGAATATATTTTATCAGTAAAATAATTATCTTTATTACACGGCGCTCTGGAACACTGGATTCTGATTGGTCAATGGTGCCATCTAGTGGTTTGATATCTCTGAGGAACAACCGTACATCTGGGGAATAAAAGACACATCAGACCGCTCATCCGCATATTGCGAGTCATAGCAATTGAGTTCATCAATCTGTCCGAGGTATACTTAGGGCTCGTTTTTACTTTATTTTTATTTTTTATCTATGTACACTATTTTGAAGCATCTCACTGTTGTTGCATTGCGTTTCAAGGTTATAAAAGGTTGGGTAAATTATTAAAAAAAGTTATTACAAATTACAAAATCACTTCTCTAAAATGTAATCATATTACTTTACTGATTACGTCATTTAAAAGTATAATATTAAAAGTCACATTACTAATTACTTTTTAAAGCACTTTTCACAGAAAAGTTTGTTTTTCTGCTCAAGTTCAAAATAATGTATATTTCCTCCAGCCTGATCTCATGAAAATGACGTGACTGTGGCAACATTTTTGCTAAATGACCTTACGTGGTTCATTTCACGTATCGCGGCAGTTCTGAGGTGAAATGTCCACTGTGAGGCGCTAAAAATTAGTTAAATGTACGAAAATGTAGTTGATTACTGTATGTAATGTAAGCGTTAAAATATATCATTCTTATAATAAAAGTATTTAGATGTCAAAAGATAGCTTTATGTGAGAAACTGAGAAAAATAAGAGTTTATGAATAATCTGCCATTTTACACGTGATATGTGTGAAATGTAAATAAAAGTCGTTGTTGTTGCGCCTCTAGTGTTTATTTCAGCAGAAAACAGCTGCGATACGTACAACGAGGTACGTGAAACTCTTTTTGCCAAAATGTAGTTATAGTAACGTGATTCTATGAACATAATGCATGTTCTAAATGGATTATTTGTGAGAAATATGTAACCCAAATTATGTACTTAAAATGAGTAAACTTTAATCTAATTACAAGAACTAAAAAATGTAATGTGTTACACCACATTACTCTAACTAATTACTTGGGAATTACACCCAAGACTGGTTATCAATGTATCGTGCCATAAATGTTGCGTTTTTAGGACGCTGTGTCAAGTTCAATGTAGTTTGCGACTGGAGACCCCTGCATTCTGTTGTGCATCATCCAGCTATCTTTGAACGCAAGTGTGCATCCTGCTGTGTTTGTGGCTCATTTGTGCTCCCACTCTCTGTAAGTGTGGTTTGTTGCCTGTGCAGCTGGAGTTGTGCTGACTGCCACCTGCTGACTGTGACTTGCAAAAACATGAAGGTAGTACCTCAAGCTTGAATTGCTCCGGTGCTAGGAAAAAAATTACTTTTTACGGAATTTATGTACACTCAGGGGACATGAATAATTGCGTTAATTGTTTTAACGCGTTATTTTTTTATATAATTAATCACACTAAATGAACATGTTAAATTGACAGCCTTACTATAATGCATAAAGCGCAACATAAAAAATAAATCGATTATGGTTATTATAATATGCTATTATTAATATTATTAATATTATATATTAGCAAATAAGTGCAGATTATATTTCACTATTCCTGTAGCAGTTAACTTTTGTTAATTTGGGGACTTTTTTGCCAATTTGCGACATTGCTGGAGAACCATAAACAACTCAACTCTTCTTGTTGAGCCAAAGAGTACCCCTTAATTACAAATTCTTCCTTGTTCATGGACACGTCCTGCTCTGTTTTTTCGAATTATTCCTTGATTAATAGTCACCCTCAAGTGTAAATAACGAAAAGCAGTCCTGCCCATTGATAGCCACACAAATATCTACTGTGGGAAAAACAGGAGAGTAAAATCTCGGTTGACATTTCTGTTGTCACGCAGAGTGATACCACCCAGAGATGAAAAAAAAAAAAAAGTGTTTAATATACCTTTCACACACAGATTTTAGTTGATTTCCATTTGGCTGAGGTTTTGTGTGTTTTTCCAGAGGTATATTTGACTGTGTGTGAGATTCACCAGCATTTCTTATCAGGAAAGGCTCTCAGAATGATTAATGACAAACCCCTGTACAACACTGTCTCTCTCTCTCTCTCTCTCACTGTTCATTACTGTGCTATTGTTCATACCACTAATAAATCTGACGCAGTCTGCAGGGAAATCCAGACCTCAGTGATGTTTGGTGGCAGTAGACAGAAGGAGAGTCATTCATTTCTATTTTTCAAGAGAGGAAGGCTTATGACTGCTTACAAAAAAGAGATTTATACATGATTGTATTACTGATATTTAACTGATGTTTTGACAGGTCATGCACTCAAGCCACAAGTGTCCTCCATATTCACATCATTTTTAGACGGCTTGAAAAAATTCTACATCACAAAGGTGAGAAGGAACCGTAAACGTGTGTGGCCACACCAATTAAATACTGATTTTACACAGTTTTCTTGAATACTTGATTCTGATTGGTCAGTCGTGGTATTCTGTGGTCAAATATTTTGTATGACTGCTGAACTTCATAATTGACAGCAATCCCAAGTAACTCTTTTTCCTACATAGCTGTGCTAGTTTCATGTCTCTCATATCACTGTGCGGTCTCTTTGTTTCACAAATAAAATAATTTAAACTCAAATCAATACTTCAGGTTCATTTATTTATTTGCTAAGTAGCCACATAATTATTGGGATCTGCTTCATGTCCAAGGTCCTGATCACCATGTAAGGGTTTATTTTCTGAATATGACTGGGTGACTGTACTGTATATTATCTTTTACTTAGTTGATAAAACCCTGAATGTAGGACAGTTTTTTTAGTGCCACGTTAAAATAAAAGAAAATCTAAGATTTCGAGTCATAACATTACAAGTTTAAAGTAGTAACATTTTGAGAATAAAGTCAAAACCTACACCTCAAGCTAAGCAGCATGAATATAATGCCAATAGTAGTTATATACTGTATATGTAATACAAGTCTTGTTCTGCTGTACTGCTTTAATCTCATAATGCTATGACTTTATTCTCATCATTTGGGCTATTATGAGTTTATTCTCAAGCATTACATCTTCATTCTCAAATTGCTATGACTATATTCTTGAAACTTGTAACTTATTGTGTTGTTACGTTATCATGTATGTTGATGAAGGATAAGGGAATAAAAATTGTATCATCAGAATATTGTAAACTGATGATTTGTGCATAAAAAGACCAAGACTAATTGCCTCGAGACATATTTTTAAGGCATAATCTACAATCACGTTATACATTTAAACCATACATTGAGGATTCTAAGACATTACAGATATTAGTTTAATTTTCTGTTACAGTATAGTTTTCTGTAAAGCTGCTTTGAAATGATGTGTGTTATGAAAAGAGCTATACAAAAGCATCTATTAAGAAAGTGAAAAGGGTCTGTTTTGAATTCACATTGTCTAACCATGCAGTACTTTTCTCAGTTTAAAGGATTTGACCCGCACCACCTGTGTGTCGCCACGCTGTTGTTTGAGGGGAATCGTGGGAAGGTTTTGCAGCACGAGAAACAGGTCTACGACATTGCTGCCAAATTCGGGTAGGAAACCGATTTTGTGTGTTAGTGTGTATTCTGCTACTCTATGCTGTTTCCATGGAACTGGAGTAACTATTTTACCAGTATAGTTCAGAACAGGTCATGAGGGTCATGACTTTTGACCTAAACTGATCTTTCTGATTCTATACAGAAGCGTTTGCCGTTGTCTCGCTCATTCATCACGACTCATTCAGTGGCAGTGATGTGTGTGCGCCTGGAAATGAGTGAACACATTGAATGATTTCTGCATAAATGAGCTTGTGTTGATTTTGAGAATATTTAATTAGAGGATGATTGTGATGGATAGAGGGTGAATCCCAGCGCTGACCTTATTGATCCTTTGTGCGTGTATTTGTGTGTCCATGTTCTACAGACCACAAATGCCTCGTGATTTTCATTTGAAACATTAAATGTGCTGATAATTTTCTTCACTTACCAGTGACCTGTACACTTTTTTTATGTGTGTGCGTTTCAGGGGTCTGGCAGCAGGAGAGGATAATGGTCAGAGGGGTTACATGCTGACGTTTGTGATCGCATATCTGCGGGTGTGTTATAAAACTGTTCTCTCGGCCTACTTGGCTCTTATGCAGATAGAATAGAGTTTCAAATAACATCACTTTGAAGTCGCAGTTAAAGGAATAGTTGAGCCAAAAATTAAAATTCTGTCATTTACTCACCCTCATGTCGATCCAAACCCTCTTTATTCTGTGAAATACAAAAAGAGATGTTTGGCAAAATGTTAGGTACTGAAAGCCTCAGTCCCTATTGACTTTCAACGCAAATAATATCCATGTCAACATTCTTCAAAATATTTTCTTGTGCTCCACGGAAGGAAAAAAACCATATGGGTTTAGAACAACATCAGGGTGAGTAAGTGAGGCCACATCCACACTAATACGTTTTTGTTTGAAACACATTGTGACGAGGAGGAGGGCGTGGCCGGGCCGTAACGTTGGACGTCCGGCGCTGAATCAGCCCAATCAGCCTGGATAGGGATAAAGAGGTGCCAGGGACGCCAATTAGAGAGAGAGAGAGAGACGCATGCAGCAGTCTTTTGTGTGTGTTTTATGTTATGTTGGAAAGCAGTTTTATGTTGCCCATCGTGTGAATCCGTTACACTGGTGCTGAAACCCAGGAAAGGAGGACAGACACGCTGTCCAGGAGACCCGCCGCTGCCATCCACCAGGAGAAGGAGGAGCCGTTGCCGTCCGGCAGGGGACAGAGGAGTAGCTGCTGTCCACCAGGAGCCGGAGGAGCCCGCTGCCATCCGCCAGGAGACAAAGGAGCCGCTGCTGTCTGCCAGGAAGTGGAGCAGCCGCTGCCGACTGACAGAGGGCGGAGGAGCTACTGACGTCCACCGGGAGGCAGATGGCAGCGGTTCCTTCGGCTCCTGACTGATGGCAGCGACTCCTCCGTCCCCTGGCAGTGGCTCCTTCATCTCCTGTTGGACAGCAGCGGGCTCCTCCACCTTCTGGCGAATCGCTCCAGTACCATCGGACCATACCTCCTCGGCGTTGCGACCCTTCATCAGCGGCGAGGGTTCTCCGACAGCGCATCCCTCCTCCTTCCCGGGTTTCGGCACCAATGTAAAGGATTCACACAATGGGCAAGGAGGAAGCGGGAACCGGCTGAGCAGTCAAGGTAAACTTTTAATGACACAAAGGAACTTAAACATAACATAAATCAAACAGACAGCGCGGCTGCGTGTGTCTCTTTCTATTAATTTCGTAATGTTTACACCTTTCACCCACACTAAAACGCCATTTTCCTTCAGAGCATTTCAAAACCACTCCATTACCACATATTTTGGAAAACCGTGACTTTATAAAACAAAAAACTGTGTTTTCAAACAGAAATTTGTGTGGATGTTGCCTAACCCTTTAAGCCCTGTTCCAAAACCTAGTGAAGTGACTGATTTGGAACGGTTTGCATAGGTAGTGGCTCCGTCAGTCACACAAATAACGCTGCTCTTGTGAAGCACGCAGGAGACTAAACTTTGAAAAGTTGATTTCAATTGAACTTGCCTTTAGCATGTTGCTAAGCTAACAACGTGATACTCTAATAAGCATAAAAATACATAGCACATAAATATTGGGTAAAATAAAAAAAAAGCTAGACACAGCTTGACAAACAGAACACAACACAGATGTCTCGAGACGTGTATTTAAAAATTGAACACTTGACATGGTGTCTAAAAAACACGGCGCTCTTTTCACTCCTGTGAAAAACAGTGAGGTGCAGCGCAGTGGTTAAAGACGTCCGTATAGAGCATGTTTACATAGAATATTTACATACTTGTGTGAACAGCCTCTAAAGCAACACCCTAACAGAAAGAGAATCTCATAGGTGACTGAATTGGAACAGTCTTCATAGGTAGCAGCTCCATCAGTCACACATAGCGCTGTTCATGTGAAGCGCACAGGATTATTTCATTTGAGTTTGCCATTAGCATGTTGCTAAGCTAACAACTCAATACAGTAATCAGTCACACAAATAGTGCTGCTCATGAGAGTATTTAGAGAAAAGGTTGGCAGATGGCCAACTTTATAAGAGTGTATCTAATCTTTCTCTCAATATTTACAATACTCACTGCCGATAATCTTGAAATGCCAAATATTGGGTTTGGCTGATAAATGAGTCTTTCAAAGCTTAACATGGTCAGCAACGTCTATTTGGTGGTAGTGTTTATTGTCGGGAATCAGTCAGAGGTATCTCAAGGTTATCTAGCTCATTCTTTGAGTCTCTTATCTATGCAAACACATTTCCCAAAATATACTGTTAAGTTCCATTCCTGTGTGTGTGTGTGTGTGTGTGTGTGTGTGTGTGTAGGATTTGGGAATGGACTACTATGTGATCGGCGAGTCGTTTGAGACGTCTGTGCCTTGGGACAGGTGAGAGCTCGGACTGAGCGGTGGTTTTTCCTGTCTGCCCACTACACTGTGCTCTCTCTCTGTTTCTCTCTCACCTGACCTACACTGTCTTGGAGTGTTTTGTTGTCTCTATTTGAGTGTTGTAGTGGGGGTGGGAAGGTTACAAGGACACAAAGTTAGTAGAAGAACTTGTACACACACAAAAAGACATGAACTTGATGTGAACCTTTTGAGATAACACAGACCAGTTAAAGAGCTGGATCACAACAGTCAAAGTTTAGACACACTTTCCTTAATGTACCATATGCTTCTCGTGATCTTAAAAACCTTTGGATCTAAAGGCTTATGCTAAAATGATTGAAATTAGAGTACATTATATATATATATATATATAAATAAATATATAGAAGTTTATGTACAAAACTTTTTAATATGTGTTGATTATACAGTATATTATATTTTTCATTTCTCTCTCTCTCAGGGTTTTGGACTTGTGTAGGAACGTGAAGGAGAGGATTGTGAGGGAGTGTAAAGAGAGAGGAGTACAGTTTCCTCCACTGTCCACATGCAGGTACACACACACACACACACACACACAGACTGGGCCGTCTGTCTCTGTCACTTGTGATTTGTTCTATGAAATATTAAAGCCTGTTTGTTGCAATGATGTGACTTTTTTTGATGCGAGTTTTTATTTTTATTACAGTAACCCCAAAATGTATTTTCACACATAAGCTACACTTAAAATTGTATGAATGTCATTAAGCTTTTCAAGGAAAATATTTTAAATCAAGAGGTTTGTGTAATGAAGGCACATCTGAATCAAGTGTTTGCGTCACTTCCTGTCTACTAAGATGTCTTCATGTGGTTGATTTTTTATGGCAGTATAGATATCCACCAATCATGGACTTGTGATTTGGTGGTTAGTTGAAAGAATAAATATGATTGCTTGTGGAGCGATTGAAAGAAGTACGCAAAATAAATTCATTAATGTCATTTCTTTTTTTCAATTTCTAATTCCATTTCTACTGAGAAATATGCAGAGTAATTAACTAGATATGTAGGGTTAGCCAAGGCGATCTTTGATGTTTGCTTGACAAAACCTTGTGTGAAAGTTTACACTAGTGTTAAAAGTTGAAAGACTGACGGTTATACAGACATTACAGTAAAGCACAATTCGGAAGGGATTAGTTTTCCAGACATATATCTGTAAAATAATTATTATTGCAGACGTCTGTAATGTTACTGTAGATTTGCACAGGATAAGCAACAGGATAGGTGTGTCTACTGCATTTACACACTGCTGTCACGTGTAACTGATCTATTAGAAAGTGTATTGTGCTGATTAATTATGCTGGAAATATTAAACATGATCATGTAGGCCTACTGTATCTGGGATTCATTAGAAGAAGAAATTGATTGAACTATCTGGCTAAATACAACAGAACTGGTGACATTAAGAGCCTAGTTCTACATTACACTCTTAATACTATAGACAATCCGTTCACATTATTTTATTTGTCCCTCCAGAATATATGTTTCAAAATGCGGGACTCAACACAATTTCCCACACTCACTCTGCTCAAATCATAAATAATTATGTGCTTGTTTACCTTCCTAATTTTACATAGGTAAATATACACTCAACAACATAAAATGCTTAAGAAAAACCTGCATCAGTTCAAACACAACAGCCAGCGTTATGTGAATTTGTGAAGCACATCTTCCATTTTCTGCCATCTTCTCTTGACCAACGTCCACTTCAGACACTCGGAGAACTTAAGAAACAGAGATATTATAAGGGCTCAAGGGCTAAAAAGTGCTGATTTACAGGCTTTTTTTTTTTGGCCAGCATTTCAATTTGCATGGGATTGATATTACCAGGGGTATATTTTTACAGGGTGTTGTATAGTAATTAAAACAGTGCGGGAACGCACTGTCCAGAAAAAAGTCCTGACGGAACAATTACTGACAGGACTGATTCGCACAGGATCAAAATTACTGAGAAGCTCTGGTAATTATTACATTACCCCATTATAAAACTGGTGGCTTGCTAGCTAGCTAGTCATAGGGACTGCAAAATAGATCAAATAAAGGGTCAAATAAACCATCAGATGGAAAAAGAGAGAGAGAGAGAGAGAGAGAGAGAGAGAGAGAGAAACAAAGGTTCTGTGAGCAATGTTTTTCCATGGAAAAGTATGAACAACATGTTCCTACTCCTTTAAGATATTAATGAAATAAGTGTCTTGAGATATCTCACCGGTCTCTGTGACAGCTCTAGACTTTGTAAACAGCAAACAAAAATGTGTCCGCGGATATTGACTCTTTTCACCTGTCGATCATTTTGCTCATTCTCACACTGTCTTTGATGGCTTCATAGCCAACATAATTATTTGAATTTGTAGATCATTAGACGTGACATGACCAGTTATCTTAGGAGGTAAACACTGTCCTTTAAGTCAGTCACTGACTTGTCAGGGAGGAGCAAGGCAGCTGCCATCAGTTTCATGTTAAATGTCACTGCAAAAATGACTTAAATTCTTAGAAAAAACTCTGGCATCATTTGTTTGCAGTTGTCATTTAGTTTGATATGTCGTTATCTAATGCAATGACATTCAACACATTTTTAAGTTTCCAAATACTTTTTTGGGGTCACTGTGTTAGTGATATTTGTCACATATTCACTCTGATCTCAACTTCTCACCTGATCTCATCTTTGAAATGTTTCTCAGTCATTCATTTCCTGTCCGGTGCTCTCCTGCTGTGTGTCATTTGATTGATTGTGGCTATTTAACCTCTGCAGAACCAGATAACACAAACTCACAGCCCTGATACTCTCTCTGTCTCAAAGTCCAGGGGCACAATGACAGATATCGGAATGCTTGACAATGTCTTTCTCTTTCTTTTTCTTTCTTTCTGTGGGCAAAAGTTCCAACTAGGGATTGTAACACCGTTGACATTTTCTCATTCATGGTACTGAATGAGTATAAAGTCTTTTTTTTTTTCTGAACTTTTCTAAAATCCAAAGTTCAAATAAGACAAAATTGGCTACATACATTTTAGACCCCCATTTCAAAAAGACAAGAAAAGTGCCAGATTAAACACTAAAAACTCTTATATGTTGACTTTACTTAATTGATTTTGTAAACTTGTTCCCTCAGTTGAATTGAGTAATGTCATCTCCAAAACTTATGTAATTCATTTCATTTAACTTAGTGTTCATATAGAATGAACTCAGCTATTTAAGTTACGATAACTAGATGCAAGTAGATGGGTTCCCATGTGTCCTGGAAAACCTGGAATTTTGCAATGCAGTTTTCCAGTCATGGAAAATATGTCAGCTGCATGTAATATTTGTAGAGTCTATTCGACCACTAGTCAACCAGTCAGCTAGTTTTGCAATGCTTTGGGTCCATGCATGGATGATATTTCTCTGTGGTTGAGCAGCGATGTAACTTTATTCATGTGAATACTTGCAAACATTTCTCTGATTGATATCCTCACATGTGGACAGCAGGACTAAATTGTGACATTTTAAATAATACCAAGCTATAGAAAATTCGATTTTCTTTTTGTTTCTGTTTCCAGGATTGTTGGTTATTCATGTTTTTGAGACATTAGCAAATTATAATACAATGTTTCCAAAGCCATAATGAGCATCATATTGTCATTAAGACTCCTGAATGTTCCAGGAGGACATGAAAGCAGCTTAACATGACTTTTATCTTTTTGATTCTAGAGTTACGCAGACATATGACGTCGGTGCTTGTGTGTACTTTTATTTTGCCTTTAATTACCGAGGTCTGAGTGATCCAGTTCACGTCTATGCAAAAGTGGAGGTACGTACTGTAAGCAAGTTAAAGATTAGTTCTGCATCTCTAAACAAGCACATTGTTCCTCAATATTTGCCTGTCAAAGTATTTTTCCATTTTTAAAACTATCAGAACAAGCTATTTCCTGACTACTCATGTTGTGTTTAAAAGAATATTTTGCAAAATGTTCAGGCTGCTTCTTCCCATAATGAAAGTAATGGGGAGTGGGGCTGTTGAGTGCCAAAAATTACCAAAAAGCACAATAAATAGAGACTTGATACTTTTAGTGCTTTTTGTCATTTTTGGAGCTTCAAAGCACCTGCATTCATTGTATGGAAAAGAGCAGCGTGCACATTCTGAAAGTCATACAGGTTTAGGATGACATGAGATAGGTGTAAATGATGACAAATTTGGGCTGAACTGTTCCTTTATGTTGTAGGTTTGTGGGCTGGTGTTAAATTTGATTATCTTTTATTTTAACTGAAGTGGATATAGAGAATATTTTGCCAATAGTTTGTTCTTTTATTCTCCTGTAAAGCATGCAGCACGGGAGGAGATTCTAGCCAACGGAGGAAGCCTGTCTCACCACCATGGAGGTCAATTTCCCATTTAAGTATTATAACTATCTCTATGATTGAGTTTTGGTCAGTGGTTTGTGCTAGTTTAACACCAGATCATCATCATCTTCATTAATCATGCATGCGCGTGCAAAATGGCGAGCTGATATTTAGGGATGGGCAAAACTAGATATTTGTAGTTTTGAATGACTAGTCGACTAATCGGTTTTAAATAAGTGCTGTATTGTTTTGGCTGGTTTTGGGATTTCCTGATATAGGGCATTTACATGTTCAAAAACAGCTGGACATAGCACAACACAATATAACAGTATACAGGGGTCTCCAGGCGTGTTTTTAAAAGTTGACTTTTAAAAGTAAACTTTTTAATTTAACACGCCTTCTACAAAACACAAAGCTTATGGTTGGACACACTCTGCACAAGACGCAATGTTGCTTTAGAGGGGTTAAATTTAAAGATGCAACATTTCGAATAGGGTTTTTACTGTGTACGCGTTTCTGGGTGTTTCTTTAACTTCGGGCAGTTTCATGACCCAGGGGGGTTTTCAGCTTATTATTTTTTTAATATGAAGGTATCATTAAAACTGAATTGGGAACTTTTTACCAGGCCTTCATCATTTATTTTTGTTACCTTTATGTATAGATTTCAGTATTTTAGCCTTTTCCCAGACCCAGACATTCAACATTAAACTATGAAAATCCATTATAAAATTACAAATTATTGTTTAAACCTATAATAATCTAACCAAAGAGTGAAATAAACATAAACCATTTCAATATAGCCCAACTATACAACATAACTTCACCATTCAACTAGACTTGTCAAAAATCACACTATCCAGAACAGCCAGAAATATTAGGGTAGTGTTTGACAATCAATTGAACTTCACGGACCACATTGCAAAGACAATCCGATCATGCAGATTTGCACTGTACAACATTAGGAAGATCAGAACTTTCCTATCTGAGCATGCTTCACAAGTTCTTGTCCAGGCTCTTGTCATATCTAGACTGGACTACTGCAATGCTCTTCTGCACGATTGCTTTTCAACAAGCCAAAGAGAGCGCACTTCACTCCTCACTTCATCAAACTGCATTGGCTGTCAATGGTTGCTCACATCAAGTTCCAAACTCTGAGCAGCTGATTCTCTAACTTCTTACAAGAAACATCTTAAGACGCATATCTTTCGTGAGCATTTGACCCAGTTCTACTAATGCACTATCTGACTTTCTCCTCCTCCTTCTAAAAAAAAAAAAAAACTTCTCTCTCTATTCTTTCACCACTGTATCTTGCCTTCCTCCATACTTGTACTTCTCTGGGCAATTTTAAACTTTGTAATACAGCACTTCTCATGTTATTTCCTCCTTATGACGAATCAGTTCGCTTTGGATAAAAGCTAAATCTGCCAAATGAATAAATGTAAATACAGTATTTATTATGTGAAAATGATTTCTATCATTTTTTTTATTTGTTTTTTATTATTACAAATTCACAGTTATGGCATCATTTCCAACATACCAAACAATTGTGCCTCTAATAAAATGTTTTTAAAAGTAAGTGTACTTGATACTTAATGATCAAGTGGACAAAAGTGAAAGTGAAGAGCATGCTTGAGATGAAATTGATGATGAAAGTAAACAGTAAAGTGATTCGTCATTTCCAATCAAGCTGTTATTTTTTTTAATTATGCAAAAAGTTTAAAAATATGATTTCACTGTAAGCAATGAAATTAGCCTTAGCAAGATAAAGGAGTTGACCATTTTATTTCAGAAACAATAACATTTTTATTTCCATCAGCGTCATTTCCAGTACAGAATTCTATTAAACACAATACAGAATTTTAGATGTGCTGGAAATGACACTGTGGTAGGAATTTTCATGACTTTCAGAAGAAGAAAAAAACACAAAATTGACATAAGTCTCCTGTGATCCATGAACAAACTCTGAAGGACATTGTTAGTAAACTAATTAAATAAACTAGTGAGAGTGTGAAAAATGTTTTAACGAGACTTTACTTTCTAGAAGTCCACAGTGCTAAAAGTGCCCAAGCTGAAACACTCTTTTATATATATTTAGATAAACTAGTCGACCTCACTAATCGACTTGGTTATTGGACAGTTAGTTGATTAGTTGACCATGGTGACTAATCCAAATGACACTCTTTCCCGACCTATCTAAATACAGAGAGTTTTCGGGTAAACACAAAGCCATACTCTGTGTGTGTGTGTGTGTGTGTGTGTGTGTGTGTGTGTGTGGTGGGGGAGTTCTCTGTAATTGTGATTAATAGCAGTACTGCGGTACTATCTGCCTGATGACAGGCCCTTTTGTCTACACACAATCACGGCATGACAAATGAAGTGTGTGTGTGTGTGTGTGTATCTGGAAAAACAGATGTAGTCTGGGCCTGCGAGGTGGGAGGGCACACAAGAGAAATGCACTTTACTAACCTGTGTTAACCGCGGGTCAGAGCTGTGAATACAGTGAAACACACACATTTGCCAGACCACCTCTCACTTTAAACACACACATTTTCTTTGTTACACAATGGCCACATATACACACATCTAAGCAAACTAAACCAACACAGAGATGCCCTTTTTGGTTTTAGAGAAATGGCTAAAATAGACTTGGTGCTCTGTTTAAAACAGATAAAGAATTAAAGAGAGGAGCACCAACATCCTGAAGCATTTAGAGAAAGAGATATACAGTAAAGGGACTGAATGCACAGAATGTTCCAGAATTAATGATGTCCGATACACGAATATGTCACTCTTTTGAATAGCCTCTTTTTAATTATTTGCTAAAACTAATTGGAAAAATCTATAAACTTACTGAATATTGAGAAATATTGATTGCAAAATTCGAAGACCCAATGCTGGGGTGTTGCGGGCGGTAGACATGGTACAGGTACACTGTTGCTAAGGTGTTCTTCTTTAGGGTCATTGCTGGGTGTTTCTTCAACCTCTGGCACTTTTAGCACTGTGGATTTCTAGAAAGTAAAGTCTTGTTAAAACATTTTTCACACTCTCACTATTTTTTATTTGTCTAATAAAAAATGTCCAGCAGTGTTTGTACATGCATCTCAGGAGATTTATGTCATTTTTTTCTGAAAGTCATGAAAATTCTCATCACAGTGTGATTTCCAGCACATCTCAAATTCGGTACTGTGTTTGATAGAATTCTGTGCTGGAAATGATGATAAAGGAAATTACATTTTTATTGTTTTTTATATTTGACATCTAATTTCATAACTAATATGTTATGTATCCTAAATACACACAATTAAATTATATTTCTTCTCTCTTTGCATAATTTTTCAAATTTACAGCTTGACTGGAAATGATGTCCAATAAAAATATACTGCTCAAGTGATGTTTCCCTTGATTTTTATTTGTTTTCTTCAAACATCACTAGTCTCATATTTCATCTCAAGCATGCTCTTCACCAGCACTTTTGTCCACTTGGTTAACAAATACACTAACTTTTGATAAAAAAAATAAAAAAAACTTTATTATGGGCATTTTTTTTTTATTTCACTCTTTGTTTAGATTTTGTAAATGTAGTAATTTGTATTTTTATAATGTATAATCATAGTTTAATTGAAAATCTGTGTCTGGGACAAGGCTAAAACAGTAAAATCTGTACATAAAAGACATTTGAAAAGTAACAAAATAAATGATGAAGGCCAGGTAAAAAGTTCCTATTTCAGATTAAATTAAAAACTTCCTGAAACAAAAGTTGAAATATGTTTGTTTTAATAAAATGTAACAAGTTGAACACTGGTTCATGCAAACAAACAGTCCAAACGAATCGATTAAAATTAATTGAACCTCCAACAGTGTCCAGAATGCCTTTTACCCCAACATGTATTATTTTTGTTTCCTCATCATTTCAAACACAAAGCCCAACACTTTATTGGTGCCGTGACCCTAAAAATAAGAATCCTTGTTGGATTTCACAGTAGGACTCTTTTTTTTTTTTTTTTTTTAAAGTTGGTTTGTTTGGCACCATGCAGACATGCTCAAACAAGTTACTATGACACACGGTCCTAGAGCACAAGCATGTGTGTTTACATGTTCAAATACACACATCTGAGGAGAGCATATGAGGAAGACCAGCATGTGTATTTATGCAGGTGAAGACCTGGTTTTAACCTCAAAACATATACAAACTACTACTTCTGAGGTCTTCCACTTCATTCAGCCATTACTAAAAGCACACACCTATTTTTTTGGCTGCAGTTTTTGCATGTCTCAGCTGTGTGAATGTGGTTACGTGAGATGAATAATGATGGGATAGTGATGGAAAGAGAGAGCGAGAATACTGACTGATGGCGAGATGATAGATGTGTAAATTATCTCCGTGATGGAGGCAATGATGCAGTCATGCCACCTTCTGTTTCTGTCTGTCTGTTCAGTGGCGACACAAATACACTGGTTTGGGGGAGGGGCCGAAGTGCCTTGCTCATGATTTGTTGGCTGTGTGATTGGTGGGCTGGCTGTCTGTTCTTTCTTGCGAGGTGACTGGCTCTGTCGCCACAAGACCTATTTGCATATGTATGAGAGAGTCTGGGTTTGGGGTATTGCCAATAGCGAGCTGGCCTTGCCCTAAACCCCGCCCCCTTCTGAAACACTAATGTGTTACATGATGAAACGCCGTCTGTTCACTTATCAGTCATATTAAGCGTGCAAGTGAGAGACAGAGAGAAAGAGGGAGACATCAAGGTTCCCCTAACTGCTGCTCACATAAACGATTGATACTAATCACCATGTTACGTAGTATCGTACTATCGTGCAGTAACCAAACACCCATAAAGGACATGTTATTGTTTTAATATTTAATATGAGGGTCAATGACATGAGTTATCCAAAATTACATTAAAAATGAAATTCACACAAAACAACTACTTCAATACTACTACTATGATGAACATGTTTTTAATTTCTGAGTTCAAAGTCATTTTGATACCAAATCAAATATATATATATATATATATATATATATATATATTTATAATTTTAGATATTTTGACTTCTTTTTATATATAAAAAAAGACACATTTTGTTCAGGTCAAATGGAGTAACCCTAAGAAAACTTCTTGATATTTGTGTGATTTAAAAATGTATAATAGGGTACAACGGGGCTAAAGTCTCAGCAGGTGAAAGGCTCTTTTAATTGTATTTTCTCCCTAAACACTAAATAGCATCAAAAACTACCACAGCACTTTCATAAACACCTGTTTGTCACTATACACTGAACAATTTTCCTGATCCATGAGATCTTTGCGTGTGATCTCTAAAGTTTGATTTTGAGGCAATTTGATCTAATATTTAATAATTTTTTAAATGCTGTAAATTTTAAGTAGCTAATGAAAATCCCTGAAATTATCTAAAATGTATAATTTTTTAGTTTTGTTTAAGATCATTAAATCACACATTTTCAATAACTGTCCAGTAAGTGAAAGGATAATATTTGGGATAAAATGCCCCCCTGTTGCAGGGGCTAAAGGCCCCTATTAAACACATTGTTTTTCTTAAGTGAGGCGAATAGATTTGTTATGAAAAAAGTTCAAACTGGGCTCACATTGACTCATTCAATCATAATAGAGATTAGTTTGTTTATAGAATACTTGAGATGTAATAAAATGCCAAATGTGTTTGAAATTAACAGGAAATGGTTGAAAAGTTATTTTGAGTAAGCATCAAGCATGTGTTCAAGGATCAAGGAAATTAAGCTATTATTTTTTTTTTTTTTTTTTATGCAATAAATGTCTATGAAAAATGTATGAATCCAACAACGTTTTTAAACTACATTAGTAAAAGAATTATATCCTCGGACAATTTTATTTGTCAGTTTTTAAATCAGACAAAAATAAATAGATGAAAAAAAATCCCATAGACTTGATTGAAGGAGGGATCTGAGACATATATGGACCATAATATCATAGAGATTTGGAGTGTTCTTATCTATCTATTTATTAATTTTTGACTTGGGCAGAAAAAAAAATTCTAACACCTTAGAAATTGCATAGCAACACCCTGGCAACCACCTACAACACCTACATATCGAGGCAACAAGTATTTAAATAAATATTTCTCCATTTTCAATCAGTAGATTTTGGGTGGTACTGAGTCACGAACAGATAGACAGACAGACATTGGAGATTAGAGTGGACACACACAGAGTGCGAGCAGAGACATTGTAGTTTTCCTCCACTGGGAGCACAGGCAGCATAATGAGTTTGATAGTCTGCTGCTCTCCATAAATCACATCATGCAAAACATCTCAGCGTTTCAGCTGAGCTGCCCACCCTCACAACATTCATCATCCAGCAGACTGATGCACTTCCTGCTGTCTCTCTCTCTCTCTCTCAGTGGGGAAACTCCGGAAGGAATGGATGAAGGAGAGCGTGTCCGGCGTGGGTCTCGGCATGCTGAAGTCAGTGAAGGAGTACGTCGACCCTCAGAACATTTTTGGGAACAGAAACCTGTTGTAATTCTTCTCCAAACTCTGGATTCATGTTTTCTATGAGCATCTTGTCCTGTTTCATTTAAACGTCATATTCTTGTTTTTCATCTTGGTGTGTGCAGAGTAATATGATAAACCAATCCTCTGTTTCCCTTTAACACGGTCCTCTTGTGTTATTAACACATTTAAAGGAATAGGTCACCCAAAAATTTACGCACCCTAATATTGTTACAAACTTGTACGCTGTTATTTTGTCAGTGGAACACAAAAGTAGAAATTTTGGAAGAATCGTGACACAAAATCTTCACTTTGGCAGAAGTTCACAAAGCTAGTGTATGTCTTCAGAAGACTTGGAATACAATGCACAAATCATATGGACTTCTTTTATGATACGTTTATGGCGCTTTGTTGCTGTTTTTCCTGTCTTTTTTGGAGCTTGACAGACGTGGTCACTATGAACTGTCGTTGTATGGCAAGAGCTGCGTAACAATTCTACAAATTTTTCTCCTTTTGTGTTCTGTGTAAAAAAACAACAACAGCATACAGGTTTGGAATGACATAAGGGTAAGTACTGACATAATTTTCATTTTTAAGTCGTCATGCCAATCAGACTGCCTCATCATTAACACATGATGTCATTTCTCTCTGGTCTTCCCATTGTTCATTTGTTGTAACAGGATTTTTATACTCGAGTGTCTGGATGTTTCTGTGTCTGCCACTGCTGTGTTAATTATGTTAGCAGTGACTGAAATCAGTTTTTAAAAGCAGCGTGCCTTCTGTCTGTCTCTGTCTGTCTGTCTGTCCTATACTCCTCTGTCTGAGTGACTCGTTGGTACATTTACTGTGTGGTCTTCTCTCTTCCTTACTGTACTTTTGTCTTTTCTATTCATCAGTCCAAAGTGTTTCTCATAAACAGTGCATATTGTTTTTTGGGTGAATCTCATGGAAAACTGTCCAGGTCATATTTCAATTTTCCTAAAAAAATAAACAATATGTTGCATAAAGAAAATGACACATTTAATACTAATATTTAATATTAATATTAAATTAGCGAATGAAATAAAGTTAAACAAATACTACCATTATGTATACATGCAATTGTGCTTTACAAATGTTCTTAATTTAAATAATACATCATTCTCACACGGTAATGACCATGATATTTCACATTACTGTAAAATTTTATACTGAGAACTGGGCAGAAAAAAACTTGGTCCAATAAGGCTTCATTTTGTTAATTATCTCATTTTTTCTTCTTTTAATTTTAAGGTGAAAAATGACTGACATGTATGATGTAAAGTTGATATCATTAGAGCTTTAATTGGAAAAAAGCAAAAAGAGTGTAATTTGATGTTGGGGGAAAAAAAAAAAATGTTGATAATTTTTATATTGTCCTCCCACGTCATTCTCGAATTTCAAGACCACCGCTTGAATAATAAAAATCATTTTAAGGAGATTAGTTTACACAAAATATTTCAAATATTTAAAATGGAAAAATAAATAAATAAATATATAATTAAATAAATAAATGTACATTTAAAAGTTAATCACATCAAATTACTAAATTTGGCATTTTCAAATTCAAGCTCTGATGATATCGATTTGACGCTGTAGTCATGTTCTTCATCAATTCTGTGAGATTCACTCTTTTGAGGTGCCTCAGTTTGGGCATCGATCAAGGTCTGTTGAAAAATCATCCTATTAGTATTGGGTTGAAGACAGTTGTGTGCTTGGTCATGTGTGTATTCAGCCGTCTTAGAACATGTTGCCTGACAGGTTTTAGTTTGAGTGAATTTTGTTTGATCATTTGAGTAATCTTTATGTACTCTGTCCTTGTGTTTCTACCAAAGACTGTCAGCATCTCTTCAAAGGCAGACTGCTTCAGCCTCACACACATTTGTACATCCTGTATATAACATGATACCATGCTTGAGTGTACGATCGCTGAGCTTCATCACGATAAATAGTATTTTTTTAACACAACATATGCAAAAAGCCAGAGATGATCTGAACTTGGATCTAAAACATGATTTGTGACTGTTATATTTGATTTGTAGGCATTCAATGAAATATGAGTGAGACTAAACTGTCAGAATTTGTCATCTCAATTAGTGCATCTTTTAAAACGAATGCATCATAGTTCAAGTATTTGATACCCCGATTAAAGTTGTAAAGACCCAAACTGCTGTAGAAGGTGAAAGAGAGATGCAACAGTTCTTCAAATGTGGAATAACGGATTATTTACTGTCTTTAACTCACTTATAAAATGCCACAGTGCGTGTGTGTGTGTCCCATTTAACAGGGTGTCAACGTCTGCTTTACTACAGTGGCACTTTGCAGGGCTTTTAGTTTCATAAACCCTGCACACTGCTGAGACGCCAACGTTCAGCCCTGTCAAACAGGGCTTTGATATTCAACAGAGCTTTTTCACAGGTTTCTCAAATTACACTATCATTTATAAAGTGTCATAAGAGCTTTATAATGTGTTTTATGAATCCATCTTCATTACTGAGCTATTTTGTGTTGCTGAAACGCAAAATGAAGGATCCAGAGGAGGTTCGTTTGTCCCTCTAAATGAGTCCTGAACAGTTTCATCATCAACCCTCTCATAGTTCTCTAAAAGAAAAGCTGGAGGGGAAAAAAAACCAGTATATTAACAGATTCAAATATGAATATTATGTAAGTTACCCTTGTCTTTTCATGTGTTTTAATATCAGAGTACATTTGGTCAAAGCTGTTCGTGCAATAAATTAATATGTTGAACATTTTATATCTTGGGTTTTCTGTCATGATTACAAATGTCAAATAAATTTGTTTAATTTTTTATTATTTCTTAAAACAAGTTCTTATGTGGTTCACACTTGGCCTTTTTCCACTTTACCTGCCCATAACAAACGTGGCACATCACAACAGTGTTTGTGTACAGCTTTTACTCTTGTTTTTGAGGACATATTTAAATATACAGAGTAATGCAATCCAACATTATTACATTGCTTAAAGGTGCAATATATAACAATTTTCGTTTTTTTTTTTATTTTTTATTTTTTTTTGCCAATATGTGAACGGCTTGTAAAACAACTTAAAAAATGAGCCCTTCCCCGACTTCCTAGGTTGCCTATTAAAGCCTGTAGACTGATTTTCATGTGAAGGGAGCGGGTCGGTTTTGCCGGGAGAATCCAAAGGATGTGACGTTTATTCGCGCTCCCGAGAGCCTTGCCTCAGTGCTTCTCTTCCGCTATTCATCAGCGACAACAGCCTGCAACACTAGGTAACATTATCTTAGAGATGGAATCCAGCAAACGTCCGGTTCCCAGCACAACACTGACTCCGACACAAACTCAGATTAAGCCAAAAAAAAAAAAAAAAAGAAAAACATTTATCTACTGAATCCAGTCTGGCTAAGCGGGAACGTTTTCTTGGTTAAGCGAAAACTAGGGTGTACATCAGCAGGGCATTTGATTCCTGGAGGGACCTTCGTTCGGTTTTGGAGATCAAAACCGACCCTGAATTGGCGTTCTTCTTATTGGACAGGTAAGCTTACATAACTGCAAAGCATGTGAAATATAGTGCCATAAGGATTGATCTGTGTAATTTTAGCAAACTTGATCTTGCCTGCTAACGCTGACGAATTGCAAGCTACCTTGCTTCCTAACTTTCAAATAATTTCAACGATCTTCTCTTTATACTGAAGTCAGGAATACAGGATACATTTAAGCAAATACGCTGGTTTCTTATTCGTAGTACAACATATGACATACAAAACATACAATAGTGCAACATAACAGTGGAACAGTAAACTGTCTGGTATAGTTCGGTAGTATGTAGCTGTATGTGTGTATCAGTATGCTATGTTAGCTGATAAGTAGTTTTAGTTTAGTCTCAAAGTTTGTAGTAAAACAATCATAACTGTGTAATTTTAATTATGCTACCTCATCTGTCAGCATGATGCCGGTGAATCACGTTCAGTCTCTTTGTACGTTATGTCATTGTTTTGGCCGATGCTCGCTCGCTCGCTCGCGTCCCTATGGAGTGTGTGCACGAGCACAAGCAACAGGTAGCTGGCTGCAGTTCACTTAACGGCCACAGGTGTCATTAATAACTAGGGTTTCTGAATCTTACATACTGCACCTTTAACAAGATTGTCAGGGATGACACCTACGCTAAAGACAACTGGTAATGTAATTACATTATTGTGTATGAACTATGGCTTAACTTGCTAAACTCTGTAAACTAACAGTGTTGTCATTATTAACATTGGTGTAGTAGATGCTTATATTTGGAGTTTTGCCATAGCATATAATATTGTTTAGTCTTGATTGAGAATCCTTAAGTTTACTGATAGCCGCGATCTTCCTAAGTTAGTGAGTAGCTGGTCAAAAATGTACTTCCTGAACAAAACAATGCACAAAATAAGAGGACAACAGTGAATGGAAAGCTAACAAAGTTGGCAATTATAATAACTTACTGACAGGGGCGGACTGGCCATCGTGAGAACCCGATGGGCCGGCCGCGAAAAGCTGAAATGGGCCGCCGCGTTATGCAGAACGGGCTACAATACGGCGCCGCGATATGCCGAAGAGGGCAGTCATATGCTGAAAATGACAACCCCCCCCCCCAAACGAGCCCCATTACCATTAAAAATCAAAGGTGGCACTAGCATGAATAAGGTCTATTGTTTGATTGAAGGCGACCTGCATAATTTCATGCTGTATCTTCTTGTAGACAATTTTCCCCCTTTGCCATCTCTATAGTTTATCTTGGATCTCCATAAAGACCATATCGCAAGTAGAGTGCTTGTTTCATCCGTGTTACCCAAATGCTTTTGGTGTCTGATAATTTTGTGTTTTTTTTTTAATTGTTTTTATAAAGTGAAGTACTCTTTGCAGCAGACGGTAGCTACTGTTGTTGTTTGGGAAATATATTGGTGACGAAACATTATCCCGCACTCCACACCCTGACGAAATCGGTTCCTGTGTGGAAACCAGCAAGTTTTTGGGCTGGGGTCGAACCAGGTTTTCGGCCCCAGAACAGCCTTCTCTGCGGTGGAAACGTGCGGAACAGTTTAAAGAAATTGCACTGGCCCAAGAACCCGCCCCCGAACCATGTCGGTGGAAAAGGGCTAACTGATGAATAAACTGTAGCTGTCCAGTTCTCTATGGTGCAAACAGTTTTGTGAAATATGTTTAACCACACTAGTTCACTGTTGAGTGACATCTGTCTACATTTTTGGAAATATGTCAAATGGAAAAAGTAACAGTTAAAATGAGAAACCAATATGTGGCTTATGAAGGTATATGGGAATTGCTTAAAAAATATATACTTTAACATGGATAGAAAATGATTCTCTTCTTGATTTTTGAAACTAATTATCTAAATAAAGATGAGGTGGTGATGCTTGGTTCACTTGGTATTTATATGAGGATGTGATGTCTAAAGTTTTTTAAATCAAATATTACTTGTAAATGAATTAATTTTATGTGTTAATATATGGAATAGGTTCAAATGTATGGTTAATTAAAATGTCAGCCTGGGTAGTTCAGCAAGTAAAGACGCTGACTACCACCCCTGGAGTCGTGAGTTCGAATCCAGGGAGTGCTGAATGACTCCAGTCAGGCTTCCTAAGCAACCAATTGGCCCAGTTGCTAGGGTGGGTAGAGTCACATGGGTTAACCTCCTCGTAGTTGCTATAATGTGGTTCTCACTCTCGGTGGGGTGCGTGGTGAGTTGTATGTGGACGCTGCGGAGAATAGCGTGAAGCCTCCACATGCGCTCGGTCTCTGGGGTAATGTGCTCAACAAGCCATGTGATAAGATGCGTGGATTGACGGTCTCAGATGCGGAGGCAACTGAGATTCGTCCTCCGCCACCCGGATTGAGGCGAGTCACTACGTCACCACGAGGACTTAGAGCTCATTGGGAATTGGGCATTCCAAATTGGGGAGATAGACATGATACTTGACACATTTCTAGCAGTTGACATATCTACTGGTCTGATGCAGAGCCATGCAGCTGCTTAATGGTCTCGTTATAAAGCATCAACAAGGTATGCCCTTTTAAGAGGTTTTTACAGTCTTGCAGTGCATGGTTATGATGTTATAGAATTTTCATAACTATTGAAGATCCAAGAAAAAAGAAACCCATAAGCACTTGTCCAAGCGACAGCCAGTGCACCTGCGTTAGAAGCAGAATACTGTAAATTTGGTGCAGTTGTGCAAAGAGGCTGTTACTGGTAGAGTGACATTTCATGATTTTTTAAATGTATTTTTTATGTTTGAGATTTTGCTTATCACATTGAGTTAGACGAGGGCACTGATATGCTGTTTACTGTCATTGCGCATATAATGGATTGACACATTTTAATTTGACTCACTATTTTTCTCAGAATCTTGCGTGTGAGCACAAGATTAATCCGTCATTATTCAAAATGCTGTCTGTAATTTTGACACATAAAAAACAAGCAAGAAACTCCGCTTAAACCATCTTCACGTGGTATATCTCTCCCTCGCTTTTAATACAAAAATAACTAATGCACCTCTTTTAAAAATATTTGGCATATGAGGAAAGATACATTAGTGAGTTTTAATTCTGATGGTAGGTTGCAATAATAAGTTCATAACTTTGGGCGTTAGATCAGCTGTTCTGCACTTGCAAATGCGAGTAAAACACTCGTACTGTAGAGCCCTGATTATTGTAAATAATTCACAAAATTGACTCTATCCTAAGTAAATTAAATAGTATTATTAATTATTATATTTACTAAAATACAAATATTTCTATTTTTGACTTCTTATGGAGGGGTCCCTAATGCCTTATTCATCTTCAAGCCATGGACTAAACCAACCAGCTCCAAAATTAATCACAACATCACAACATTTGATTCATCACAACAAAGTATTTAAAATCTGAAAAATATCAAAAGTACTAGACGGTGTACTAAAGACGACATAATTGAATCAGAAACAATGGTATTTTTTTTAAAACATTATTAAAAAACCTGCAAATATACAAAAGTTTGCTAGATTTACACTGCTAAATAAAAAAAAAAACACATCATCACATCTGTGAAAAGGTCCATATACAATTTATTTGCTTCATCGAAGTGGGCGATCATTGCTGAGCTCTTTTGTCATCTCCTCTTTCTATGGTAAAAGCAACTACTTTGATTGGTGGATCGGCCTTCAGGATTGTGGGTAGTGTAGTTCTTCATTGGGAATTTGGCAACTAAACATTAATTTTTTTCTTAAATGAAGTTGAAATCACACTGAGCAGATGTCATCGCTTAACAATTTCTGAGTTCATTAGGTCTGCTACCCGACCCCAGCTTAACGGGACCCAATAATCCGTCTGGTTTCAGGCCGGGTTTGGCTCAGTTTCACGTTTAACTTTGAGTTAGGGTTGAGTTCGGATTTTAAATGAATTAAAGAAATATGTTTTATAGCCTATGTAACCTTGGGTTAGGGGCCGGTTTTGTGTTGAACTTAATGCCTGTGCAGACCTCTAGCTCATGATAGGTCAGTCTAGGAAGTTTTAAACTTTATCATTAAAAATCAGTTTCTCTGTGGTGTAAATGAATGGTTTTTCACTTCTGGATCACAAATGTTGCACTCCCAAACCAGTGTCGCCCACGTAAGTAGCACAGCTCAGTGTTTCAAGAGCTTTTGCACCAACTACTAGGCCATGGATTTTTTTAACCCTCAAAAAGTGGACTGATTTTCTACAAAGACACACACACACATATTCCAGTCAGCAAAACTGCCACACACTCCAAACTACAACCAATTCATTTCCAGCTCACACACAACACATTACTAGCAGCACATTTATTTGAATTGAACACTTCCAAAAATCATGCTTCAGTATTCTCAAGAAACTCTGGCAGACAAAGATGCCAGACAAAACAGCCTCGTCAAGTTACGTAATGCCTAGAGAATCATCTTAATAACAGTGGTAATAACAGTAACCAATCCCCCAAGAAAAAAATCTTTCTGAATAAATAATGCAGTTATACAATAAGAAGATATCCCAGCCCACTGTGATGCAATAGCTCGTTCCATGCAGGTACATTAAATCAAAGTACTGAATAATGAAAGTACAGATGAATCGAATTAAATGTAATTGTTCATCTCTGGAGCAGACATTTCCTCATGCAATTCAATCTTACCTTTTATCAATTGGAATTTTATCTTTGTTAATTTTCCAAGAGCATGTGGACTTGTTTTAGCACAATGAGCCTTTCAAAGTGCAGTCAAGTATCAAATACAGCAAGTCCACTTCATGACACACAGGAGCAGAGAACAGGGAAGACAAAACAAACGAAGGATATTATGATGCATATTAAAAATTAATTTGAATTAATCTCAGATGCGTGGTTTTAGTAACTGACTTTAAAGCTTTTCAGATTTGCCTTGATGGAAGCAGTCATGACAAACTGTCCTGAGGCCTCTGACCTAACAGAACCTGGAAGTGCAGATTGTGACATATTACTTGTTTAAGTTGCAGCCAAAGAGACATAAAACAGCCACTGATTTGTGCAAGACAGTAAACAGCACCCAAAAGGGCTCATATTTTTCTAAATACAGTGTGATAGTCTTAGAATTCTCCTTCCAACTAGGAAAACTGGAAATGTAAAGCATTCTTATGAGTTTGTGATACTGCCTGCCTTGACACTTTAGTGTTGACAATTCAGATTTAAGAAATGTATGTGTTAGCATTCAGATTTAAAGCTACTTACAGCCCGTTTGGTTTACATTATAGCCAGCTTTAGTTATAGGTTCTGTAGTTACTCTCCCACAAAATGAAATGCTTGCCACAAAAGACTGTTTGGATTTTTCCACTGCAAACTTATTGTTTCACAAACCCCAGATCTGGAACTGGTCTTGGACATCATAAGTTTTTGGTGACAAGGCAAACACTGGAAGAAATGGATCTTGAACATTAATTTTTTGTACTGTACTCTATTAAGGAATATAAAAACCCACAAAAACAACTGAATGGAGGCCATTTTTGATGCAATGCTGTTAAATTTCCATAGTACTTTGACAGTGCATGATGATGACTGGGTAAATCTCATGAAAAAAAATAAAAAAAATAAATTAATACATTCAAATAAAGATCTCATTCTCATTTTACTGTATGTAAAATATATATATATATATATACAGGTGCATCTCAATAAATTAGAATGTCGTGGAAAAGTTCATTTATTTCAGTAATTCAACTCAAATTGTGAAACTCGTGTATTAAATAAATTCAATGCACACAGACTGAAGTAGTTTAAGTCTTTGGTTCTTTTAATTGTGATGATTTTGGCTCACATTTAACAAAAACCCACCAATTCACTATCTCAAAAAATTAGAATACATCATAAGACCAATAAAAAAAACATTTTTAGTGAATTGTTGGCCTTCTGGAAAGTATGTTCATTTACTGTATATGTACTCAATACTTGGTAGGGGCTCCTTTTGCTTTAATTACTGCCTCAATTCGGCGTGGCATGGAGGTGATCAGTTTGTGGCACTGCTGAGGTGGTATGGAAGCCCAGGTTTCTTTGACAGTGGCCTTCAGCTCATCTGCATTTTTTGGTCTCTTGTTTCTCATTTTCCTCTTGACAATACCCAATAGATTCTCTATGGGGTTCAGGTCTGGTGAGTTTGCTGGCCAGTCAAGCACACCAACACCATGGTCATTTAACCAACTTTTGGTGCTTTTGGCAGTGTGGGCAGGTGCCAAATCCTGCTGGAAAATGAAATCAGCACCTTTAAAAAGCTGGTCAGCAGAAGGAAGCATGAAGTGATCCAAAATCTCTTGGTAAACGGGTGCAGTGACTTTGGTTTTCAAAAAACACAATGGACCAACACCAGCAGATGACATTGCACCCCAAATCATCACAGACTGTGGAAACTTAACACTGGACTTCAAGTAACTTGGGCTATGAGCTTCTGCACCCTTCCTCCAGACTCTAGGACCTTGGTTTCCAAATGAAATACAAAACGTACTCTCATCTGAAAAGAGGACTTTGGACCACTGGGCAACAGTCCAGTTCTTCTTCTCCTTAGCCCAGGTAAGACGCCTCTGACATTGTCTGTGGTTCAGGAGTGGCTTAACAAGAGGAATACGACAACTGTAGCCAAATTCCTTGACATGTCTGTGTGTGGTGGCTCTTGATGCCTTGACCCCAGCCTCAGTCCATTCCTTGTGAAGTTCACCCAAATTCTTGAATCGATTTTGCTGGACAATCATAAGGCTGCAGTTCTCTCGGTTGGTTGTGCATCTTTTTCTTCAACACTTTTTCCTTCCACTCAACTTTCTGTTAACATGCTTGGATACAGCACTCTGTGAACAGCCAGCTTCTTTGGCAATGAATGTTTGTGGCTTACCCTCCTTGTGAAGGGTGTCAATGATTGTCTTCTGGACAACTGTCAGATCAGCAGTCTTCCCCATGATTGTGTAGCCTAGTGAACCAAACTGAGAGACCATTTTGAAGGCTCAGGAAACCTTTGCAGGTGTTTTGAGTTGATTAGCTGATTGGCATGTCACCGTATTCTAATTTTTTGAGATAGTGAATTGGTGGGTTTTTGTTAAATGTGAGCCAAAATCATCACAATTAAAAGAACCAAAGACTTAAACTACTTCAGTCTGTGTGCATTGAATTTATTTAATACACAAGTTTCACAATTTGAGTTGAATTACTGAAATAAATGAACTTTTCCACAACATTCTAATTTATTGAGATGCACCTGTATATATATATATATATATATATATATATATATATATATATACAATTTCATTATATTGAATATAATATGTATATATTATATTTACAAAATTCAATATAAAATATCATATTATACAAATATAATATAAAAATAAGTATTTATACATGGTCATTAATGTTTTAACCAATCATACTGATCATCATACATAATAATTGTGTCCAGACTGGATGATTTTTATTACTGTATTACAGTAATGAGAATCTTATGTGAACCATAAGTGAGAATAATGAGGCTTACAAACAAACTCAAAAGAAAACATTAGTAATGAGAATTTGAGAGAAAATGTGCTTGTCATGAAGTTCAAAATATAAAAACAATAAATCATCTAAACAATACTAAATGGTCCTTTATGAAAAATATAGGCTAAATTCTTGTTTTCTTTTTATTTAAGAGCTGAAATTTGGAGGGCACGTGACGCCATGCAAGAAGCAGACGTGTGAGTGACGAGCTCTGCGCACTTTGCTAAATTTTTAATTATTTTCATGTTATAATATGGTGAAATTTGATACACCCAGTTACACATTTGCTCTTTGAGGCAAAACATGGCAAAGAAGTCAAAATCTTCAGGCTCTGGAGACATTAAAAGACACTTACATGTTCAGGATGAAAGCCCCGACAGGCCTACAGACCGGGGACTCGATTTGGATGGCATGGCGGGAGAGGTGATCCAGCGTCAGTTGTCCAACATGTCGGTGATGTTGACGAAGGTTCTTGCTGACTTGGAGGATCTCGCTGTAATACGTCGATCGATTACAGCGATGGAAATAAAATTCAAGAGTTAGTTACAAGAGTGACTGATGCTGAGAGATGAATCGATTGTCTGGAATCGATTGTTTGCCCGCGACCAAAGTTGATTTGGAACATCTCCTTGAAAAGCTTGAAGATCTTGAGAATAGAAGCCGCAGGAATAACGTTCGAATTGTTGGAATTCCTGAACATGAGGAGGGCAGAGATATGCTGAAATTCCTAGACGAGCTTTTCCCGAGTCTGCTCGACATAACAGGCCACAAGCTGGAAATCGAGCAAGCTCACAGAGTATCAGCTCACAGATTTGCTGAGGGAGATAGACCCCGATCGATTCTGGCTAGATTTCTGAGATCATCCGATAAAGATCTTGTGTTGCGCCAGGCGAGGAGCAAAGGGAAGCTTTCTTGGAAGAACCATAATATTTTCTCGTTTCCGGACTTTGCGAGTTCGACAAGAGAGAAACGCGATCGGTTCATGGAATGTAAGAAACTCTTACATCAGTGAAAGATCACTTTTGCTCTGATGTTTCCGGCCAAACTGAGAATAGAAACAAAGGACGGTCGCTAAGTATTTACATGTCCCAATCAGGCTCAATAAAATTCAATAAATATTAAAACCTTTTGCATTGAAGTTCCCGGCCAGTTTGAGAGTGGACACTACGGATGACCGCAAAATATCTACATGCTCACACAAAGGATGTCTTTTATAAAGTTGACGGATTGTGTAAGTCATGGTATATACTTTTATGCAGCCTCTGAGTGAAGTGACTTGACCATCCGGGGAACCGGGATGCCGGTTTTGTTTCTTTTTGTATTGGTTCTGCCTAGCGGCTGGAGCTTATTCCATTGAATAACACTCCTTTGGAACAGCTGTGGATTAATCTGTTTGTTCTTCATGCTTATTCCTTCTGCTGGCTGGAGTTTGTTTTGTTGAGTATTTTTACAGGACATTGGAATGATTACGTCATCCGCTGAACTCATAACAGCCAGCTCACTGAATATTCGTTTATCTGTCCGAGGAATCTGAACAGTTTTATATCAGCTGGAATTTGTTTTGTGGAAGATCACACCTTTGAGACAGTTCTGTGAATGAATCTACATGTTCTTTGTGTTCATTCTTCCTACTGGCTGGGGTTTATTTTAAAAAGTATTTTCTGTTATGTAATTGAGCAATCCGATGGCAAAGTTGTCGTGGGGGCTCGTGGGCGTTCATGAACCTTTTGAGTTTAGAGGGATTGTTGCCGGTTGGCGCTTTCGTGCGCAGGGTTAATGCGCACATTTTTCTTTTTTCTGTTTTTTTGTTCGGGGGGAAGTTCGGGGTTTGATTGTTTCACTAATGGGGAATGTGGTCTGTATAATTTTGTTTTTGACACACAATTTATTTTTTCTACTATATCAAAATGTCAAATGTTAATATGAGTGGATTATTTCTCTCCACATGGAATGTAAACAGGTTGGGGCACCCCATAAAAAGAAGGAAGGATATTTCTCTTCTTAAACGTAAGAAATATGATATTGTGTTTCTTCAAGAAACACATCTCTCCCCGCAGGAAGCTGAAACATTTGGGAAGATATGGGGTGGACATGTTTTTTTTAGTGCTGGCTCAAGTAAGAGCAAGAGCATTATATAGATTAATAAACATCTACAATTCAAATGTCTCAAACAGATTAAAGATAAATTAGGGAGAGTCATTATTGTTTTAGCTGAAATTCAGGGCCAAAGGTTGATTTTGGCTAATATTTACACACCTTACACTGATGATCAGGGCTTTTTTATAGATCTTGAAGGGATGTTGCATGCCGCTGGCACCCCTCATGATATTATATTGGGAGAAGACTTTAATCTTTTGATGGACTCAGTCTTTGATCACAGTGAAGCAAAAGTGTGTAAACCCCATAGGGCAACATTGATGCTTCACAGGATGTGTAAAAATCTTGGTCTTACGGATATTTGGAGACTTTTGAACCCATCTGGTAGGGACTATAAATTTTTTTCATCAGTCTGTAAGATTTATTCTAGAATATATATATTTTTTATATATCCAAATCCCTCATTTCACCTGTTGTTGATTGCTCAAATGGAAGCATCTTAGTCTCAGATCATGCCCTGGTGAATTTAGAGATGTTGCCACATATAGAGAAAAATAAATCATATAGTTGGTGCCTTAATGTGTCCCTTTTGCAAAATCCTGATTTCCAACAACTGTTAAAGACTGAAATCAATGTTTATATGGAGACCAACTGGTCCTCAGTATCCTCTGTGTGCTTGGCTTGGGAGCCACTTAAGGTGATTCTTAGGGTTCGAATCATACAGTATGCCTCATTCATCAAAAATTCCAAAGCACGAGAACTCGTGGAGTTGGAAGAGAATATTAAAAGTGCAGAGGCAGAGCTGAAGCACCGAATGTCAGCTGATGGCCTCAGAGAATTGACCCGATTGAAATATAAATATAATACTATTTTGTTGCAAAATGACAAAGGTGTGACAAAGCAGGGAAGCATTTGGCTAGATATATAAAGCAGAGAGAGTCTCTTTCTATCATTCCCTCAGTGAAATCTGCTGGTGGTGAAATTTTTACCTCAGCCATTGATATTAATAATGCCTTTAAAGAGTTCTATCTTGATCTTTATAGTTCCATGTCTTCGTCTACTGATGAAGATATTAGAAACTTTGTGGAACCATCAGATCTTCCTAAACTGACGACTGAGCAAAAAAACTCTCTTGATTCTGAGATAACCTTGGAGGAGCTTGACGGGGTAATTAAGTCCCTACCTACTGGCAAGGCTCCGGGGCCAGATGGTTTTGCCGAATTGCAGATCCTATGCTATAGAACTGGCTCCACTTTTGTTAGAAGTTTTTACTGAATCATTAAAGAATGGAAAGCTTACGCCAACCATGACACAAGCCCGGATCAGTCTGATTCTTAAAAAGGACAAAGATCCAAGTGAGTGTAAAAGTTACCATCCAATCTCCCTGATCCAACTAGATGTAAAAATATTGTCAAAAATTTTGGCTAACTGATTAAGTAAGGTTATGACATCTCTTATACATATAGATCAGGTGGGATTTATTCGGGGCCATAGCTCTTCTGATAACATCAGGCGTCTCATCAATATCATGTGGTCAGTAGTGAATGATCAATCTCCGGTCACTGCCATCTCACCTGACGCCGAAAAGGCATTTGATATGGTAGAATGGGATTATCTTTTAAAGATTTTGGAAATGTATGGGTTCGGGAGTACATTTATTGGTTGGATTAAGTTACTTTATAGACACCCTATAGCAGTGGTACAAACAAATGGATTAATTTCAGATTATTTTACTCTGGATAGGGGCACTCGGCAGGGCTGCCCTCTTTCCCCTTTATTGTTCTGTCTTGCCCTGGAACCATTAGCAGCCGCGATAAGGGGGGAGGATGATTTTCCAGGGGTGGTGGTGGGAGGTGTGGTGCATAAGCTTCTGCTTTACCCAGATGATATTTTATTATTTGTCTCTGAACCTACTAGATCTATGCCTTGCCTCCACAGAATTAATAATTCCTTCTCCAAGTTCTCAGGATACAAAGTCAATTGGTCTAAATCCGAAGCTTTGGCTCTGACAGCGTACTGTCCAGTAATGTCTTTCCAGCCAGGTGCCTTCCAGTGGCCCAAACAGGGCATTAAGTATTTGGGGATTTTATTCCCAGCAAATTTGTCTGATTTAGTTAGTGTTAATTTTGACCCTTTAATAAAAAGATTTTCGAGCGATGTGGGCAGGTGGGCTTCATTACATTTATCGATGATTGGAAAGGTTAATGTTATTAAAATAAATTGTATTCCAAAATTTAACTACCTGCTACAATCTCTCCCTGTAGATGTCCCCCTCTCTTATTTCAAGCAATTTGATAGCATAGCGAAGTCCTTCATTTGGAATGGTAAACGTCCCAGATTGCATTTTAATAAGTTACATAGGCCGATTGACAAAGGAGGGCTAGGCCTACCCGAGATTTTGTTTTATTACTATGCGTTCAGTCTCAGACATTTGGCTCATTGGTCACTTCCACTTGAGAGGGCCCCTCCCTGGTTTGTTACTGAACAGGCAGTTCTTTCCCCTATTTTGCCATTACAAAGCATCTCTATCAAACTAATAGGAAAAGTTAAGTTACACCCCGTTATTTCGCATTTACACTTGGTATGGACTAAAGTGTCCAGATTGTTTAAATTGGACAATTATTTAAATGTTGCCTCAAGCATATGGCAGAACTCAAGATTATGTATTGCCAAGTCCCCTTTCTGCTTGCCAGAGTGGATTGTGAGGGGGGTTGCTACACTCGGTGACCTATATGAAAGTGGAGTGTTGAGATCGTTTGAAAACTTGGTCCAACATTTTGGGATCCGCAGACCTCAGTTTTATAGATATTTACAATTGCGCCACCTGCTTTGTACTATTTTTGGGAGTAGCACACACCCCCCAAGGAGGCAGATGCTTTGGGAGAGGTGATTGCGGCTTTTGGAAAAGGTCATGAGGCATCAGTGTACTACTCCCTGTCAATTCAGAGTATGGGGGATGGAGATTTAACTTCTATTAAGAGATTATGGGAGAAAGATTTGAATTTGGTATTGGAGGATGGAGGATGGAGTGTGGACTAAGATTCTGAAAAATGTCAAGTCTGTATCTAGAGATGCAAGGGTTCGCCTTATTCAGTTCAAGATTTTACATAGATTCTATTGGACCCCCTCTAGACTGTATAGGCTTGGTCTTAAAGACACACCCACCTGCTGGCGATGCCAATCAGAGGATGGAGATATAAACTGGAGAAAGGAGAGTATTTATTTAATAGTAAAATGTTCAGCTTTCCCTACAATGAAATTCTGAATGAAAATTATGTTAATGTGTGTATATAACTGGTGTTTTTACCTCATAAAGGCACATACATGTTTCAGATTAGGGTGACAAATTTACAAGCTCAAACATGACAAAGGTTGGCTAACAAAACGAGTCTAAACTTTAACTGAATTTAACTAAAAGTTAAAGGTGATGTGTGTAAAAGCCATTTGTAGGTTCATTCCCCTCAAAATGTAAACACTGTGGCTCTGTGGCACTTTCAAAACATTGTTTGTTTGAGCATCTTGACCAGCCCGACACATCAACACTGGTCAACCAATGGTGTGAGTTTGAGGCAGTACTATCTGTTTTCCAACCAATGGCAGATAGGGAGAAAGTGGAAACATGTTAGAATTGTTATCATTTTTGCAATCCTGTTTGTTGACACTAGTGGTGCAGAAATGACATACTTCACCTTTAAATAATATTAGTTATGTTTGGGTCTGAGGTAATCAAGTCAACAACGTAGTGTAACGAACAGCGCTAACCCTAGCTGAGCAGATTATTTAAGACATCATAATGGCTGCACCACCTATGATAAACAATATGAACTAGAGAGAATCATGATAAAGGGATGGGGTGCATGCATTGTCATGGGCATTTTTAACCAAGGCACAGAGAAGGTCGCTGGAGTGGATTTGCATTGCAAGCACTGGCAAGAGCCCGGAGGCTCCTTAAAACCTTGATCCTGTAGAAATATATCAGCTAAAACAACAAGGGTAAAACATACAGTCAAAACTCGCATTAGTCATTCCTTCATATGAATGTGCACAATACAGAATCGAGCCACGGTCCTTAGCGTATGTGTTCATTCAACAATGCAATCAAAGCTACAAAAGGAAAATTGTGCTATATACCATAAAACCAGCCTGATCTCATGAAAATTATGTGACTGTAGCAACATTTTTGCTAAATAAATTTATGTGGTTCATTACACATTTCGCGCAGTTTAGAGTAAAATGTGCACTGCAAATATAAGATGAAAAACACAATTGCTGAAGCAACTATGTCATTTTTCGGTGTTTCTATGACACTTTCGGCTCACATGTGGACTTGCGTGCTCTTCAGGACTCATACCCCCGTCCTTTACATCACAAGTGCAATGCTCTATCAGTTGAGTTACTGCACAATTTGATCACGCTTGAACAAACTTGTAAATGTAGTAAATTATGTAGCGCAAACTTGAAAATATATCACCTTACAAGTCATGCACTATAGTAAAAGTGTTTAGAAGTCATAAGATAACATTGTGTGAGGAACAGAGCGAAAAGTGTTTATGAACTGATAATCTGCCGTTTTACTAATGATTTGAGTGAAAGTGAATAAAAGTCATTGTTGTTGTAGTACCTCTAGTGTTCATTTCACCAGGAAACTGTCGTGGTATGTTTAAATAGCCACGATAAAACTTTTTGTAAAAATGTAGTTATAGTAACATAATTATATGAGACCAGGTTGCATTAAACAGTGGCAATCCTCCTTAAACAATCCCTGTTGGAAGCAGCTTATAGAACCAATCAACCAATCGCATGGTAGAGTCTTTATGTTAACATGCTAGCCCTAATTTAGCTGTTTTAGCCTGTTTGCTTCCTGGGCCTGAACACATTCTTAAGATTTCTCCACATAAACAAGTCATTGCTAGCAAAACGTGCAATATTCGCACTGTGGAGACAAACACAAACTTAGTTGCAGTTGCCTGAAATGCTCGCAGACTGAGCGAATGCCCCAGAGAGGGCGCTGTTGAGGTAATGCCTGCCAGTCGGAAGCGTGCAACAAAGGTCAAACTCCTTCCATATGCAGAGCTGGGTCAGAAAGAAGCATGTGGAAAAATCTGGCATTGTCCCAGAGTTAGCTCACAGCGTGGAAAGGGTTGCTGTCGCTAGTGCTTGCGCAGCTGCAGCTTGTTGTGGTGGTGTCTCTGTTACACGGACAACCAGGACTGGTGGTTTCCTGGCTTTGCTGGTGCCTGTGGTGTAGCTCCTCCCATTTTGCTCGATTGGCATTGATCAGGTCAATCATCGGCTGTAGTTTAGGGTTTAACTTTGCAAAAGTCTGGAATAACAAAGAAAGAGTAGATTTTTGTCATTCCACAAACAAAGATATGATCGTTTGGCAAATTGCTAAGATTTTTCCAATAGCAAACAAACTTTTCTCAAAGTTTTCTTTTCTCAAAAATATGTTAATTACTTAATATCACCATAGAGGGGGAATGAAAAAAGTGTATCAGTATTGTTTTAATAAAAACAATACTGCTGGAGCCTATCCCAGCTGTCTTGGGCCAAAGGCAGGGAAACACCCTGGACAGGTGGCCAGTCCATCACAGGGCAACACAGACAGACATACACATTCACACGCTCATTCACACCTATGGGGCAATTTACAGTCTCCAACTCACATAACCTGCATGTCTTTGGACTGTGGGGGAAAATGGAGCACCTGGAGGAAACCCACGCGAACATGGGGAGAACATGCAAACGCTGCACAGAAAGGCCCAGTTGAGCCTTTAATAGAAACATTTTAATATATTATTTTTACATTCAATTCCAAGGCACAATTGTCATTGCATTGTCATTAGTTCTGATGCACCCGCACCTGACATACATGGCTTATGAAAACCAACAGCACCATCTGCTGAACTGTAAATTCCACTTCAGTTCTCTCATAAAGACATGCATAATTATCCTAAATATGATCGTACGATAATTTCCAAATCCAAATGGTGAGACAGAATATTCGGGAGGAGCATGTTAATTTAATCCGACCAATCACAATGCCAGAGTAAGCATATATAAACTGCTGCTTACATTACTGCTGCAACAATTCTTCTGGCATCCCTCCTCCACCCCAACTGCACATTTTGTCTATTTATTACTAAACTCAAGTAAAGTCCGGGGGACATATTCAGAGCTCGGGTCAAGTCTCGAGCTCGAGCCCTCCACTATGGACAGCGAGCCAAATCTGTTTTCCTTTATTCAAGGATTACATTAAAGTTAACTACTGATATCATATTCTGTATAAACTTAAGACATGCACATTATTTTCCTGTTACTCTCTTCGGCTTGCTCTATTTATCACGCTGCATTTTAGTAATTTAGACAAATCATATTCAGTCCGTGAAGCTGCTCATTGTTCATGCTGTATGGCATAATGGACATGTAGAGGCTGAAACCAGGAGAACAGCTCCCAGCCTTTCTGTCTACGTGATGCTCCTCATAGGTCTTGAAATAACTGATTGACACTTGCTGGTTGTTCAGCATCATGCCATCCAGTTTCTTGATGGCCCTCTCAGCAGCCTCAAAGGTTTAATAATGCACAAATCCTTAGCCCTTAGACCCAATCTCGTTGCAGAAAATTCTGCAGGACAGAATGATCCCAAAGACATAGAATAAAGGGCCACACCATCGATGTTGTCTGCCGGGCTCCTGATATAAATGTTGCCGATTTCACTTCTCTGCAATGTGGAATCATGGTGGGCCCACAGTAGTCTCACGGGCTTGCCCAAGAGAGGCTGAAAAATCATTGCAGCCAGTTCGTGCTAAGCATCGGCATGGTGTACAAAGTCGACAATGCCGTACCGCAAAGAGCAGTTGCGGTCACTCTGTCTCTGCACATCTGCACAGAGCAGATGAGACCAAACGAGATGAAGGTGTACAGAAGCAGGTCTTCGGTCACCTTTGGGTGGTGGTCTCCCACAAATGTCCTGTCTGGTCTGTTGGTCGACCAGAAATACCTCCAGAATACTGTTTGCAGGCTGAGGCCGTAGTTGATGTCCGTGTACAAAGATGCTAAACTGATGCAACTGATAAGTCCAGTATCCAGACTGATCAAGCAAATGACTGGAGGTCTCTGAATGTTCTGCTCCTTTTATAGGCCACAAACATTCTAAAAATCAACAATCTACATTGTGATGCAGTAGCTGATAGTTTGAAAGTTCTGTTGAAAGTTCTATGTCAAAGTGCTATTCTCTTGTGTTGTCATAACAACTAACAAGCTTTGAAGAAAAACAACTTAAGGTCAGATAAAAAAGGTGGATATTGTTCTTTGTGTAATTCTGACCCTTGAAAATGTTGGGTTGAATTAACAATGAACAAGTTATAGTGCATCATCATCAAAACACGATCGGTGTGCTACACATGATGCTACAATAAAACAATAAGCATAATTGATAACTGAAAAAAAATAATCAATTGTGTTGATTATTATATTTAGCACAAACAGTACTTACTAATAATGAGGTATTTAAATATGTGTTGCATCAATCAGGGTTGCCGCACAGTTTTTAAAATCAAACTCAAGTCTTTATAAGATCTTTTTAAGACCTGAACAAATAAAATTACTACCGTATGTCCATAACAAACCTACACGATCTCAAAATAAATAATGTATCGCAGATCCTTTTATATATTTATTTAATAATAAACATACTGTGACTAGGAGGAGGGCGGGGACGTGAGTCCGATCGGGCTAATCAGCCGAGGTGAGGGATAAGGCCAAGCCGGATGTGGCAGTTCAGGAGAGAAAGAGCCACACGCAGCTGCCGTGTGTGTGTGTGTGTTTGTGTTTTGTGTCTTTTTGTTTCATTTAATAATACTTTGACTGTTCAGCTGGTTCCTGCCTCCTCCTTGCCCATTTGAACCATGTTACATTGGTGCCGATGCCCGGGAAGGAGGAGGGATGCGCTGTCGTGGAGTACTCGCCACTGCCGTCCACCCAAAGGAGCAGCCGCGGCCATCCGCCGTGGGACGGAGGAGTTGCTGCCAGCCGCCTGGACGTGGAGGAATGGCTGCCTTCTGCGAAGGAAGGAGGGGCTTGCTGCCGGCCGCCTGGAGTGGTGGAGCCGCTGCCAGGGGTGGAGGGGCTCGCTACCGGCCGCCAGAATGCGGAGGGGCATTCCATCTGCCAGGGGTCGGAGGGCTCGCTCCGGTCCGCCCGGGGAGGAGCGGCTGTCATTCGCCAGATGGTGAAGGAGTTGTCGAGGACCAGGTGACGGCATGTCGGTAAACTGGCGAGCAATTTTTTTTTCTCTCTCTCTCTCTCTCTCTCACTGTCGCTCCACCAGGCCCTCTCCTCTTTTCCCTCCCCTTGTCTCCCTCCCAGGTCTTGAAAGGTGGGGAAAGCCTGCCGGCAGGCGCAGATGGAAGGGCAACACCCCACATGGGATGTACGTCATGCCAGGGGTTCCCCGGCCTGAGGCAAAGGAGGGAGGAGTGTGACAAGGAAGAGGGCGGGGCTGTGAGTCCGCATGGCCGGCCCCCAATTGGGCTAATCAGCCGAGGAGAGGGATAAGGCCCAGCCGGATGTGGCAGTTCGGGGGAGAGAGAGCCACACGTAGCTGCCATTTGTGTTTTGTGTCTTTTTGTTTCATTAAATATTACTTTGACTGTTCAGCTGGTTCCCGCCTCCTCCTTACCCATTTGAACTGTGTTACACATACATATTAAAATTGGTTTATACATACAAATAAACAAAAATACTTACCTGAATTACTCAGAATCATTTAAATTAATGTAAAATGTCATGCAGGGATTTCCATGAACACTTTTAAATGATGGCACAAATAAACTTGAATATTTTATTACTGTAAAATCATACTGAATTATTATTATTAATTTTATGAGGAAAGTGGTTAATTCAGAGATTTTTTTTTGGTTAGTTTTCTCTTCCAGGTTTAAATCAATATTGAGTCAACATCATATGATGTTCAAGGCTGCACGGCTTCTCTGCGATGCTGACAGAGAGAGACAGGCTTTCAATCAATGGTGAAACCTTCTAAATGTTCGCGCAACATGCATTTATTAATGTGAGAGTTTTGAGATATGCGGTGAGGTGGACTGGGGCTCGTTTGAGGCACCATTTACACTGATAGTCTCAAACACAAACGCTACTGATCCAACCATCCTTAATGTGAGTGTGTTAACTGATCTAAGTGCTTATATTTGTGAATTAATGTCTTGGAATAAGTCTAAAAAGTTATTAAAAATTTAAAAAGCATTAACATATTTTCAATATAGAGTACATGGCTTGACATTTGTTTGGGCATTAAATTACAAATATAAAATGACCAGGACTGCGTTTCCCAAAACCCTCGTAAGCCTAAATAGATCGTAGAAACCATTGGCGCCAATGGTCTATTCCATCAACTTAAGCTTGCAATGCTTTTGGGAAACACAGCCCTGTGTGTTTCTGTGTAATATATTGTGTAATTTATTTGTGCATTTTGTCACAAGCAATTGTTTGAAATTTGCTGTTAACTACACAAGTGAAATAAAGAGTGACTGGATCAGACAGTTATGTAAGGTAAGAAGAGTTGTCTATATAATTATTTCAGATTTCCATTGACTTGCTGGCGTTCACATTTTGATAAAGAAATTGTGTTTTCTGGGCGAGTGACACGAGTAGTGCTATCTCAGTATCTTTTCATGTGCATATTGAGTCCAAACGAATCACTGAACCCAACTCTCTCGCCTTTAATTTTATTTTCTTTAATTAAAAGGTGTATATCTGTGTATATTGTGTTGTGTAACAAGATGTGTAAACTGTGTTATGTGTAAATCAGATGTTTATTGTAATTGTCATACTGCTATGTTGCTTGGAACTGCACCCAAGACTTTCACCCACTGTTGCACTTGTGTATATGGTTGAGTGACAATAAAGGGATTTGATTTGATTTGATAAAAAATAAATTACTGCATTAACTAGAACTCGCAATTAAAAATTTTAAACAATAACATGCCTATATATGCCTGAAATCAAGTGCACAAATGACGACATTAAATTGATGTAAAAATCACATTAAACCTGACCTGGCTGTTCAGACTGAAGGCACATTGGAAAAAATCAGATACGCCCAGAACGGATTTGAAAATGTCAGATTCAAAGTGTTTTAGCTGTTCAGATGGTCATCCAATTAACATATCTGTGTCACATGTGAGTGAAAAAAAAAATCAGATTTGGGCCACATTCAGCTGCGGTGTGAACACAACCAGAAAAGATGCAGCAGGCTATGGAGCAAGAATTAGAGGTCAACCGATAGTGGGTTTTGCCAATACCGATAAATAAGTTGGGAAAACAGACTGATAGCCGATTAATCGGCCGATAGTTTTAAAAATTTATAATTTGAATAAAAACTTTACACTCAATGTACAATTGTGCTGAACTTTAGTATTACTTTCCATGGTGATACTTTAATAAATTTCTCCCACACTGGTACCTTCTTCAAAACCTTTGCCATCTGAAATGAATGAAAATATTAATGAAAATATTACAGGTCAAATGGGTTTGTAGTTCAGCAATAACATTAAACACTGCCTTACAAAGCCAAATAGTGACTGTATGCTTCTTCACTATTGACAATATTTTTTTTTTTTTTTTTTTTTGTCATATTAAATCTATAAATGATGTACAAGAAAGGGAGAAAGAAAAGGGGATAGAAATTAAATCAACTCAAGTCTGGTCTTTTTAAAGGTAATTTTAGAATGGCATTGTCTATATTATATATCCATGTGCCCTCACATGAACACATTGTGTTATATAACAATGTATCTGTCCTCTCCACCTTGTCGGCAATGAAATTCTCCAGTGCAGCGATTAGTTATAAACAAATTAATTAACAAACCACCTTCGGTTGTCTTGAATGACTGATTTATAACATGACAATAATAATAATGTGTATGCATACCTAGGCTTTTTTCAATGTTTTAAATCTGCTTTTGAAGCGGCCATCTCTATAAATAGCCTAGTCAGGTTGCACAACAAACTCCACATGGAGTCAGTGATTGTTTTTTATTTAACCTTTAGAGGGCGCCGTTATACTGTAGAAATATGGAGTTCAGATTGTAGAACCCTCCAGTGCCGGCCATGGAGAAACGAAACCAAAAATAAACTGTCGGAGTTGATTTTTTCAGATAGTTACAAAACGCAACTATCGGCCAGAATGATCTCAAAATGAATATATTTACAAAATACAATTCAGAAATGCACAGCACAATTCAAATTCACAAAATCTGATTAATAAATCCAAAATACAATTCATAAATTCATTCCTATGAGAAAAACGGGGAGAAACATCAGATAGATTTGGCTATTTTAATAATGAAAAACTTAATGAAAAGCTGTTGTGTTGTTTTTTGCACCTCAGACAAAGCCAAAAAACCCAGAACTGTTTATATATATATATAACTATATTTTATGTTCCGGTTCAAAAGTTCTGCAGCCTCCTTTCCAAATGGTAACCGGTTAGAACAAAATAAAAATGACAAGTACTCTGTGCTAAGGGGTGAATGAAATACCAACTGTTGTGTTGCCAGATCTTGCAAGTGACACAAGCAACCTGGTTTGGAAAAACAAGCTCAAAAAAAGCCACTTGCCTCACCAAAATAAGTGAAAATTAGCAGTTTTTTTCCTGTATGGTGAATCGGCATAGAAATCATAACATGCATACAGTTAATTAACAGTTAAGTATAATTTGAATTACAGATCTGCTTCTCAGTCAAAACCAGCAGCATCAAATCTGTATTAATGCATCATATCTGACAATAATTCAGTGAAGTACTTTTTACCTCTAATAATGTATCTGTATTAGTCGTGCATGTATATGTAGTAATTATACACAGTTGTTAGAAAAGTCTTCATTTAAAGAATTCAACATCCACAATGGGCAGTTATGCAAAGAAATGTGTGATGCAGCAGTTTCCTTCAGGATCAAAGCACGTTTCATTTTTTCAGGCAACATGAAGTGGTGTAGTTCCAAAAATATACTGTGATAAACCCTTTGGCCTTTAGTTTCATAAAAAAAAATTATAACCAGTTATAGCCAGTTACCAGCATTTAAAAATAACATTTTCATTCTGGAACAATTGAAAATAACTTTGTTCTGGTTTTCGGTTATGTTCTGCTAAAAATTTAGTTCGTTTTCGGTTTTCATTTTCGTTCCTTGAACCGTTTTTAGTCCCTGAAATTGAAACTTGGCAGGAAAGTCTCAAAATAGCCACACACAAATCCAAATAACTTAATTCAAGAACTTGATAGATAAGTATTTGTAAAAACTTTTGAATATATTGAAGTGCCAAGTTTCAATTATAAAAAAATAAAAAGAAATAAAAAGAAAAAAAAAGAAAAAAAAAGTGAGAAGTATTTGTGTGGGGAAATATTTTTGCTCTTACGTGTGTATTTATGAATTGTTTTTTGGATTTATGTCAGATTTTGTGAATGTGAATTGTGCTGCACATTTCTGAATTGTATTTTGTAAATATATTCTTTTAGAGATCATTCTGACTCCACAGCAGGCTTACTGGGCCATGAGCTCTTACTCAAGTGCCTCAATGCTCCACCTAGTGGATATAAGTGTAACAAATGTATTTTAATTCTTTTAATTCAACTTTGAAGTTTGCATTTATAGTTCTGCATTGGCATGTCTGTGTTGTTCTGTGAGCACATAGCTAAGTTCTAGTATTAGTATATTGAGAGAAAATGCCTTCATTTTTAAAATAATTATACATTTAATAAATAAAGGCAAATGCAATTAGTGGATTCATAAGTATTTATTAAATTATTGTAGTATTAAAAACAAGTTCATCAGAGTATGAACATTGAGACATTGTTGAGATTTAGATACATATTTATTATATATTGTGCAGAGAGAAAATGATTCAAGCATACACTGTGTTCTTGCTTTTGAGTCACTTTATTAAATGAAAAATCTGGCATACTTTGATGCTCTGTACTGGAAAAAATAAAACATTGTACATATTAATTACTAACTATTAGCTTTACCAACACAAAATGGGTGTTGTTTTAAAGCTTAAAAGCTGGACTTTACAATGCATTTAGGCAATATAACCAACTCTGAACAAGTGCTTTTTAAATTGTTGACAAATTAAAAGTGTTCAGTTTTCATAACATGTCAAATATGATTATTTACTTTACGCCACTGTCAAACATACGGTCAAAACCTTGTACAGATCAGAAAGTTCTGGATTAAAATACAACAAATATAGTGTCACCCACCCACATACCAATAAATATTGAGTAAAAGCCCAGAGGAAAAAAAGCACAGAGTTCATACTTTGCAAACAGATGTATCTTTTTGTCACGTTCCGCTTCTAACTACATGAAACATAAACCAAATATAAAAACAGCAAATGTAAAAACAGAGTCTAAATACAATGTGACACGATCACTGATCAATGGATACGATGCATGGATTTTAAAACAGTCAAGGAGAAAATGCAACGCTTCCTCGGAAAGCCATTTATTGCAAGAAAGTTGCTTCCGTGACACAAAAGCGGCATCCGTGTTTGTATGTACTCTGTAATCGGGGTTCTCTTTACACCCAGGGTTCCCCCACCACATTTGAGCCCATAATAACATCCACACTCTACAAAAACCTATAAGAACGGCATTTATGCGTTTACATGGCCACATAAGCCGTATTCTCTGACAGAAACCTAGGTGTGTTAAATCACATTCACTTAATCTCTTTATTGGTGTATGGAAAACAGCTGCATTTACATGACGTTTCAGAATGCTGCTTTCTGCAGAAACCCTGGAATAAGCAGTTGTCTTAAGTGCATGTAAACAGGGTGTTTAGTCTTAGAGAACAAAAGGTGTACACTGGTGGCACAAAGTTTGGAATAATGTACAGATTTTGCTGTTATGGAAAGAAATTGGTACTTTTATTCACCAAAGTGGCATTCAGCTGATCACAGTGTATAATCAACACATTAATAATGTGAAAAATTACTATTACAATTTGAAAAAAAAAAAATGTCAGAACTTCTTAAAAGAGTTCTCATCAAAAAATCCTCCACATGCAGCAATGACAGCTTTGCAGATCCTTGGCATTCTAGCTGTCAGTTTGTGAAATTTCACCCCAGGCTTCCTGTAGCACTTGTCGGGCACTTCTCACACACCTTACAGTCTAGCTGATCCCACAAAAGCTCAATGGGGTTAAGATCCAGAACACTCTTTTCCAATTATCTGTTGTCCAATGTCTGTGTTTCTTTGCCCACTCTAACCTTTTCTTTTTGTTTTTCTGTTTCAAAAGTGGATTTTGCTTTACTCTTTACTGTTATACATGAAACTGGTGTTGAGCGGGTAGAATTCAATGAAGCTGTCAGCTGAGGACATGTGAGGCGTCTATTTCTCAAACTAGAGACTCTGATGTACTTATCCTCTTGTTTAGTTGTACATCTGGTCTTCCACATCTCTTTCTGTCCTTGTTAGAGCCAGTTGTCCTTTGTCTTTGAAGACTGTAGTGTACACCTTTGTATGAAATCTAAAGTTTTTTTGGCAGTTTCAATCATTGAATAGCCTTCATTCCTCAAAACAATGATTGACTGATGAGTTTCTAGAGAAAGCTGTTTCTTTTTTGCCATTTTTGACCTAATATTGACCTTAAGACATGCCAGTCTATTACATACTGTGGCAACTCAAAAACAAACACTAAGACAATGTTAAGTTTCATTTAACAAACCAAATAGCTTTCAACTGTGTTTTATATAATGACAAGTGATTTTCTAGTACCAAATGATCAATTTAGCATGATTACTCAAGGATGAGGTGTTGGAGTGATGGCTGCTGGAAATGGGGTCTGTCTAGATTTGATAAAAAATGACTTTTTTCAAATAGTGATGATGCTGTTTTTTATATCAGTAATGTCCTGAATATACTTTATGATCAGTTGAATGCCACTTTGGTGAATTACAGTACCAATTTCCTTCCGAAACAGCAAAATCTGTACATTATTCCAAACTTTTGGCCACCAGCCAATTTTTATGGAACAAAACAGGGTCATTTCTGAGCATATGGGGGCCCTAAACTAAATCCTACTTGGAGGCCCCCACAGTGACCGGTGAGAAAGCTCTTGTTATGTGACAGGCTCTTGCATTAGCCATTTCGTGTGTAATGATTACATACAAAATGGCTATTTACAAGAAATTTGTGTACCTGAATTCCCAGCTGCCTTTGATGCCCCAAAGTATTTCAATATGGCACCTGAAAATAATGCAGACAAGACAAGTTTGGTTGACTGAATCATCTCCAGTGCTGCAACTACCATCAGCTAGCTAGCTAACTAACTTAAACGAAGATAGCATCGAGTCTGTGAGCTAATTTTGGCTAGCTAAACTATGTCTGTTGTCTACACTAAATTATATAGCTAGCAGAAATGTCTGAAAACATGTACCTTTGAAAAACTGGGCACAACTGCAAAACGTTTGCCAGCTAATTGTTGCAATTTAATGCATAACAAATAAACAAACAACATCTAGACAGGTAGCTGGCTTACATTCATTTATTACCAGTCATCTGGCTGCATTTCTCCTCCTGTTCCTTTTTCTTTTTTCCTCTGCCGACTTGTAGGTGCGCTTCATGATGACGAAAAACTCTCTGAGCATGTGCGTGCCTCTTACATCTTACAGCGGTGTTACGAGGCACCCACACAGACCAACACCCCCCACCAGTCAACAACTTTGGGGGCATGTTGAAGCGGGTTTCGCCCAGGGCGCCGTACAAGCTAGAACCGCTACTGGTCTTGGATCCACACGCACAGGATTGTGGGATTTCTTAGGCGGTGAAGGATACATCTATGCTGCCTTTAAAAAAATGATCAGATGAAGGGATCTCAGTAGACAGGATGTGACACGAATATTGGATTCGGATGTGCCTTGTCCCTTCCTACCTCTGTATACAGCCTCCAGAGGCAGAATTTTCCTGGTTTCGGATGCAGCCAAAATTATCAGGATGTCAAAGATTTGGGGGTGGGCTCTTTAGGCCAGTAAGCAACTGTTTAGCAACCACCTAGCAGCATCCTGACAGCCAGCTAGAACACCCAAGCAAAGACATGACAATGTGTCAAAAGCCACTCTGAACATTTAAACCCTGTTTTCACCCGGTATTAAAATGTTTCAAATGTGTCCTCTTGAAAATGTATGATCGGATTTCAAGGAGAGGGTCTCTGATTTCATAACAACATACATCAATCACTATGTCAATGTGTTACTGCATATCAATAAACAGCAAAAAAGTCATAAAAGATCAAGCGTGGAAAAAAAACAGATGCACTGTTTCTCCCAGATGCAGCTGAAATTTAATCTGTGCACAAACGCATCATTTCAAGCAGAATTCTACATTATTTTAGTGGAGTACCTTTAGTAACTGAGCTTTAGATGTGTGTGCTTGTCATCTGTGTTTCTGCATGTTGATATCAGACACACTGAAGAAGATTCTCGTGCTTGTATTTGTATTTGTTTTTTCAAATTTTCCAAATGGATGGTTATTTCCTTTTAAAGCTGCTTGTAAAGCAAAGTTTAAACTCTTGTTTTAGGGCAGCGGTTGATTGACAGGTGAGGGGTTGTGCTTCACTGCTGTCTGGGATGGATTCAGGATGGATTAGCGTTTCACACCTCAAATGCGATGTGATCACGTGAGTTTTTGACTTAGAATTTGATTTAAGTGATACGATCACAAAACGTTTTAGACCCTGTTTCCACCTGTATTTATTTAGCGCTGAGAACTTGTGATTGGATCACCAAATACACGTCTTAATACCAGGTGGAAACGGGGTCTTAGTAACAGCAGTGCCCTGGCAAACATCCACAACACCCTAGAATCATGGTGGTGAATTTGGCATGGGCAAGTGCCACAAGAAATTCATGTTGTACTCAGTACTGTTATCAAGCTAAAAGTCTGTACATTTCTGTTTCTTATTATCTCTCTCTGTCTGTCCCTCTTTTCCTCTGAGGATCAAGGGGAAATAGAGGAATTAGAGCATGTAAGTGTGGATGACGTCATGTTACGCTTGTTAGACTGAAATTTCTACAAGCAGAAAGAAAGAGGGAAGATTGAAGACAGGGAATGTTTTTAGTATTTTGTGTCTGTGAACTATATGTCAGATTATAAACATTTCTTTTAAATTCAAAAGTGTAACTCATTTATTCAGTGTTAATATATTTCTCCCGTTCAGGGTTTGGAGGGTAACTTTTAAAATGTTTTCCATTACAGATTACAGAATACATGCTGTAAAATGTAATTTGTAAAGTATTCAATTGAATTACTCAAGTTCAGTAAAGCAATCTAAATATTTTGGATTACTTCTTCGTGCCTGACAATGGGTACATATAAAGGGGCTAGAAATAGCATTTTAGCTTAGCATAAAGCTAAATGTTTACATGATTATTTATACAAGGTTATTTCTGCTGCTCCAAACTTACTTCAAAATCCCAAAGAGTGTCCACAATGACATCTTTTTCTGATCGTATGTGGATTCTCTCTATTGAGCTCTCAAATGACGTCATATACACCTTTTTTTGTTACAAATAACAGTGTGGAAGCGCCCTCTGTCTGCTTGTATGAATGTACAATATGATCACACAGGAAGTCAGCATGCTGTTTCCGAAAGTTCTAGTACCCGACCCGATCTGGTATCACTGACATGCGACATTTCCCACCAGACTTTTTTGCATCTGTTTCAGTGTGTTTATCTTCCCACATGGCTCGAACGGCAGCGTGTTGGCATCAGTAGTGTGAGAGACCAGGACTCGTATCCACATTGTCAACAGGAATAAATCATGTTTGCTTAACCAGTGAAAGGCGTGATTCGGAGGTTGCACTTTCCCCCGTAACATTTCATTTTTACTCCACTAATGGTTAGGTTTAGGTTGGGGTTTGGGTTGGGAGGTAGAGTCCATTAACTATGCATTCCTTTTCACTGTATAACATCCTGTACAGCTGAAAACAACTCACTTTTGGCGACCTCTCCTGGACATAAATGGAGCTCACAGGTGCCTATATGCCCTACAACACTTACCGCTTTGGCCACTGGGGGCAGTGTTTTCAATTTCGGTCAGCATATACCAGGGGTTTTCAAAGTGTTAAACAGTAAGCCCTCCCAACACCCTTTTATTTTTTTCAGATTTATATACATACACAAATGTTGTATGTAGGCCTTTACAATAGCCAAGTAAATAATAAATAAAATAGCCTATGCTAAATGTAAAAAAAAATAAAAAAAATAAAATTAAAAAAAATCTTTCTTTCAGCAGTACTTTCTGGCCACTTATTTTAAGTTTTATCAGGTATTGTCATCTAGTGTTCTATTATTAAAAATAACCTTTAATTCAGCAATGCGCCATTCAGCAATGCATCATACACCAGATGAGTGATAAATATTTGGCAATAAATATTTCTATTAATAATATGAAACTACCTGTTTGTCCTTATGACAAAAGGATTATTTAACTTTTTTCACCTACATTTGTGATCAAATCACATCACATGAGCCAGTCTCCATCTCTATGTTAATCAAACACAAACACATGAAGACACGTCAACCCGATATCATGTTGAATGTTGTGATTTTGTTCTACATTTTCAGATTTTCTGCATCCTAAATAAACTTGTGCAGCTATGTTTTCCACTGTGGTGACAGAAGACGTGAGTCGCAACAGATGTTCTTAGTTGACCGTTTATGTTATTTGATTTGCTCACGTCTCATCAGCGATCATCAGAATATCATTCCTTCTTTTTAACCATGTATTATACTGCATTTCTTGAAATCGTTACCGGCCAAATGGCGACTTGGTTCCTCAAACTCCAGTTTGTTTCTTTCTTGATATAACACGTCTACAGATGCAGAATATTTGGATGAATGAACAAAAGCAGAGCTATATGGCTTTATAATAGACTTGTGAGTCGCATAACTGGTTTTGAGCACACACGCAATCTCTGAAAGAGAGCAGGGAGATTTCATAGAGCAGCATATAGTAAATCCGCGTGCGAGTGGAGAGATTCGTGTTCACGCAACCGGTACAGATGCACTCTCGCATGATATGCATGCGTTCATGACAATTAACAGAATTTTATCACCAAAGAGCTACTGTCTATTAAGCTGGCCTATGGTCTATTAAGCCCATTATTTTCATTTATCTTCACAATACGTTTTTTATTGTATTTATATATCTTTTGATGTTACTTGGTGAATTTATCATAATTCTCCGCTCCTTCCCTGACATGCCCTGTCACCCCCCCTGGGGAGGCGTGCCTTCCAGTTTTAAAACCGTGGATACTGATTTTTGCTTAAGACAAGTCAATCTACTCTTTCAGATTTCACTGTGAGATCAGGCTGGAATGTAACACATCATAAGAAAGTGTATCATCACTGTTCAAATGCTCCTCGGATCGCATTGATTATGTGGATCCATCATGATGGCGCCGCGGATGGCAGCCTTGGTGTGGAGAGCTCCTATTGTTTTGTTGTTTTTGTTTGTTTGTCCTGTGTTTAGTAATCTTTTTCCAGTCAGTTTTACCAGAGACGAACTGCTGAACATTCGACAGCTTATACCAGACAGCCTTTTCCCGGTATTTGAATATTCAGACGTTTTGCTAGACATTTTAGTTGGAGGCGTGGCTTTGTTGTTTAGGAGACGCAGGCGAGGAAGACGAGCCGGTGCGCTGGTCAAACTCCATCGGCGGGCTTTCGAACAACGCTGCTGAGCATTCATCTTGCGAATCTCCGCTCTCGTCCTAACAAAATGGACGAACTACATCTCCTCACCTGCACAAACAAGGACATTTCAACCTCTGCTGCCTTGTGCTTCACAGAAACCTGGCTGAGTGAAGCCATTCCGGACAGCACGTTACATCTACCGGGCTTCCAGCTGTTCAGAGCGGATCGCATCGCGGAGTTAACGGGGAAAACGAGAGGCAGTGGAACATGCTTTTACATCAATGAAAGTTGGTGTACAGATGTAACAACATTAAAGAGGATGTGCTGTCCTAATTTGGAAGCGCTCTTTATTAACTGAAAGCCTTTCTACTCGCCGCGGGAGTTTCCTCGTTTATTCTGGTGAGTGTGTACATCACGCCAAACGGCACGTTTGAATGCCGCGCTGCAACAGCTGATTGATCAAATCACAGACATGGAACAACAATACCCGGACTCAATTATTATTATTCTTGGGGATTTTAACAAAGCAAATCTCACACGTGAACTGCCCAAATACAAACAGCACATTACATGCCCCACCAGAGACAGAAACATACTGGATCATTGCTACACAACAATAAAGGATGCATATCGCTCTGTCCTTAGATCAGCTTTGGGACTCTCTGATCACTGTCTGGTTCATCTTCTTCCAAACTACAGGCAGAAATTAAAATCAACCAAGCCAGTAGTAAGGACTGTAAAGAGATGGACCAATGAAGCAGAGTGAGAACTATAAGCCTGCTTCGATTGCACTGATTGGAGTGTTTTTGAGGCTGCTGCCACAGACCTGGATGAGCTCACAGATACTGTTACATCATATATCAGTTTCTGTGAGGATATGTGCATTCCTACTAGGACTTATTTAAAGTTCAACAATGACAAACCGTGGTTTACAGCAGAGCTCAGGCAGCTTCGTCAGGCCACAGAGGATGCTTACAGGCGTGGGGATAAAATCTTGTACAATCAGGCCAGGAACACACTGAACAAGGAAATCAGAGTGGCTAAAAGAAGATACTCTGAGAAGCTGAAAAACAAGTTTTCAGCTAACGACCCTGCATCAGTTTGGAGTGGCATGAAACAACTCACAAATTACAGGACTCCTACCCCCAACCCTGTGGTGGACCAACAACTGGCTGACGACCTGAATGTGTTCTACTGCAGATTTGAAAGGCCCAATCTCACACCCCACACCCACTCTGACCTTCACTTCACACAAACACCAACACCTCCTGCAACCCCCATCCTCCCCACTCCTGCTACTCAACCTGCACTTAAGATCTGTGAAGATGATGTGAGCCGCGTCTTTCGGAAACAAAAGACGAGGAAAGCTTCAGGCCCAGATGGCGTCTCACCAGCATGTATTCGATCCTGCGTTAACCAGCAGGCCCCCATCTTCACACAGATCTTCAATAGATCACTGGAGCAGTGTGAAGTCCCGTGCTGCTTCAAATGCTCAATCATTATTCCTGTCCCAAAAAAACCAAAAATCACAGGACTTAATGACTACAGACCTGTCACCCTGACGTCTGTGGTCATGAAATCATTTGAGAGACTGGTGTTGGCCCACCTGAAGAACATCACTGGACCCTTTCTAGATACCCTTCAATTTGCTTATCGAGCAAACAGGTGGACTTCAGTTCGGCTTTCAACACCATCATCCCAGCTATACTCCAGAATAAATTACACCAACTCTCTGTTCCCATGTCTATCTGTCAGTGGATTACCAGCTTTCTGACGGACAGGCAGCAGCTTGTGAGACAGGGGAAACGCAGACGAAACCACTGTCATCGGCCTCATCCGAGATGACGATGAGTCTGCATACAGAAGGGAGGTTGAACAGCTGGCTGTCTGGTGCAGTCAAAACAACCTTGAGCTGAACATGCTCAAAACGGTGGAGATGATTGTGGACTTTAGGAGGAACACCCCAACACTGACCCGCCTCACCATTCTAAACAGCACTGTGGCAGCAGTGGAGTCATTCAGGTTCCTGGGCACTACCATCTCACAGGACCTGAAGTGGGAGACACACATTGACTCCATTGTGAAAAAGGCCCAGCAGAGGTTGTATTTCCTTCGCCAGCTGAGGAAGTTCAACCTGCCACAGGCGCTGCTGATACAGTTCTACTCAGCAGTCATTGAGTCTGTCCTCTGCACTTCAATAACTGTCTGGTTTGGTTCAGCTACGAAATCAGACATCAGAAGACTACAAAGGTCAATTCTAAATGCTGAGAGGATTATTGGTTGCCCTCTGCCCCTCCTTCAAGAACTATACACTTCCAGAGTGAGGAAAAAGGCTGGAAAAATCACTCTGGACCCCACTCACCCTGCCCACTACCTTTTTGAACTGTTGCCTTCTGGCCGACGCTTCGGATCTCTGAGCACCAGAACCGTCAGGCACAGGAACAGTTTTTTCCCTAAGGCTATCCATCTCATGAACAGTTAAATTGCCCCATTGAGCAATAACTATGTGCAATACACAGTTTAGTCTTTTTTTATATTTATCCAACACATCCAACCTCTTCTGCCATTTCATTCCTCTGAAGAAAAAAAACAAACAAAAAAACATTTGCACTGTACTTAACAGATTTGTATTTGCACTGTACATAACAGATAACAGATCTGTATTAGATTGCACTACGTATGTGTATGTGTGTATGTATGTATGTGTGTGTCTGTGTGTGTATGTACATATGTGTATAACTATTTTTATTTTTTATTTTTTATTATTATCTATGTCTTGCTGCTGTTTTTGTATTGTTTTTGTATTGTTGTACACTGGAAGCTCCTGTCACCAAGACAAATTCCTTCTATGTGTAAGCATACTTGGCAATAAAGCTCATTCTGATTCTGATAAATGTTTTCCAACTGAATAGACTAAATATTAAATTAAACAAATGACAACAAAATGCAAAGTAACCTCTTTAGTAATAAAAAATACTGTATTGTGATTACCAATGATTTTAATTGTAACTTTAGTGGAATACAGTTACTAATGTTCAAATACATAATCTGTTACTTCTAGTTACATTATTACATGTATTCCGTTACACCCCAACTCTGCTCCTATCCCATGTTAATTTGTAAAGACAACTAAGTAAGATATTTGTAGGTTGTTTTCCTCGAAAACCGTAAATAGGTGTAACAGTAATGCTAAAGAAATTGATTAAATTTTTTGTACAGTCCATTCAGCCTGACACAACAACGTTGACTCAACCAACAGTGTGAGTTTGAGGCGGGACTAGCATTACCTCATACAGCGGGGCACAGATTCCATCAATCCATTCCAGCTGTAACCCCGGCAACTCGTCCTTACGATTCCGGTCAAAAATTGCCTATTAAACAAACACAAAATGAATAAAATATCTGTTAAAAACAAGCCCACGCCACTGTTGAGTTTACAGGAATAGATCACCCAAAAACATTTACTAACACTCCTACCATTTCAAAACTTGTATGACTTTCTTCCATGAAAAACAAAAAGTATATGTTTTGCAAAATATTCACGCTTCCATAGAATAAAAGCATACAGTGACCAGGGGTTGTCAAGCTCCAAAAATAACCAAAAGTCCATGTGACTTGTGTGCTTCATGCCAGCTTTGTGTCAGAAACAAACTGAAATTGAATTCGCTTGCTGAACCACCACAGCTCTCAAATTTTCAAACTGGTCACATAAAATCATGTTATTTTACCTACATTTTTTTAAAATAATTTGTACATGGCTCGTTGTACATATTGCGGCAGTTTCCTGGTGAAATGAATACTAGAGGCGCTACAACAACAATGACTTTTATTCACTTTCACTCAAATCACGAGTAAAACGGCAGTTTTATCAGTTCAGAAACACTTTTCACTCTGTTCCTCACACAATGTTATCTTATGACTTCTAAAAACTTTTACTACAGTACATGACATGTAAGGCAATATATTTTAGGCAGATGGTATTTTCACCCTGGTGTAAATAATGGTAGATACTATTTGCACCCATATTTAAATACTAACATACAGTCTATCACTCTATGTTATGTATCACTGCAGTGTGTTTACTGTGTTTATTTAGAGTCCACCAGAAACACTACAGTAACCTCTACCCCTAAACCTAACCTTACCTTAGAAAAATTAACCATGGTTTTACTACAGTAACCATAGTTTCACCATGGTATTTTGTAGTAAAATTATAGTAACCACAAAATTAACCATGGTTACTATATTACCACCATATTACTGTAATAACACCATAGTTAACTGCATTAAAACTATAGTTTCTGCCAAAAATGTACACTTACTACAATATCACTACAATAATACGTGACGCAATCTACACACAAGCGATGGCGAGCCGCGGGAAAGGAAGGGAACGAGTGCGATCGACAGACCCGAATCAAATCCTTCTCTGCTCTCCTCGACATTCATCGTGACCAAATTACTGCAATGAAATCAACATTTATATTCATTTTTATCTATTATTTTTAGTAGTATATATTTTTTTTCTTATATATTTTTTTTAATTTTATCCCCTTTTTCTCCCAGTTTGGAATGCCCAATTCCCACTTCTTAGTAGGTCCTCGTGGTGGTGCGGTTACTCACCTCCATCTGGGTAGCGGAGGACAAGTCTCAGTTGCCTCCGATTCTGAGACAGTCAATCCGCGCATCTTATCACATGGCTTGTTGTGCATGACACCGTGCAGACTCACAGCATGTGGAGACTCATGCTACTCTCCGTGATCCACGCACAACTTACCACGTGCCCCATTGAGAGCGAGACCCACTAATTGCGACCACGAGGAGGTTACCCCATGTGACTCTACACTCCCTAGCAACAAGGCCAATTTGGTTGTTTAGGAGACCTGGCTGGAGTCACTCAGCACGCCCTGGATTCGAACTTGCAACTCCAGGGGTGGTAGTCAGCGTCAATACTCACTGAGCTACCCTGGCCACCTATTTTAAGTAGTATTAAAGGAAATATTAAGAGCGGAAACAGGAAATCGGATGGCAAAAAGATGGAGTTGAACCTGGGTCGCTAGGACAGCATGACTCATTCACACCGTCTTTACACCCCACGCCACTGTAGCACCTGTTGTCTAGTTTGACGTATATTCCTGTGGTTTCATCAGACTATTGGGGTGCAAAGAACTCCACTGTGTGGCAGATGTTATTTAACACCGGGGTACAAATAGACACGTATATTTTAACATTTGCATTACCTAACCAACTACATTTACAAGCTTGTTTAAGCATGATCAAATTGCATGGTAACTCAACTGATAGTTTTGCACTCATGATGTACAGTACGAGTCCTGAACAGCACTTGAGTTGATATGTGAGCCGAAAGTGTCATAGAAGCACCACAAAATGACGTGGTTGCTTCAAGAATTGCAATTATCATAGTTAGGTTTAGGTTTAGGGAGGAGAGGTAGGTTTTGTTGATTTAAAACTGTGAGAAAATGCAACTCTAGACTCTAGACAACATTAGACATTTCACAGAGGACTTGGAATATTTTGCACAAGTTGTTTAATGTACCAAAATGGACCAATTTTATGGTGCTTTTTTGGACTCTATGGAGGACATTCTGCCTGACATCTTCTGTTTTCAATGGAAGAAAGAAAGTCATAGAAACAGACCCTGGAAATACCACGTGAAACATTTGCATGTGGTCTCCTTACAATATTCACCATCTCTACCTACAAATGTAATTGGATGGTCAAAGCTTTGTTGTTGGATACATGTGTTTGTTTAGGTGTGAATCGAAGGGACTTTGAGACAATTAAATTTATGGACTCCTCTATTTTAGCTGATAATAGCTGTGCTCTTTTCTTACTGGCCATACACACATTAATGTGTGTGTGTGTGTGTGCAGGCAGGCTGTGGTTGAGAGATAGTGGCTCTCTGTTTGAATATATCATGCAAACACCCACACACTCGGAACTGAAGACTGAGACTCTTAACCTGAGGATAGCATTTCTAGAGTGTGTTTGAGCTTCAAAGCTGTGCTATCTTTCTAATGTGCACCTTCTGCCTCATAATCCATGGAAATTTATTGTAGAAATTTGGCCAAGAGTTTTCAATTTCCCTATTTATCGATGGGTGACTGCATGTATTAGTGTGCATACAGACTGCAATTTCCTGCAATATTAAAATTGGATTGTACCATATCAAATATAATTACAAAACTGTTATGCACACAGTGAAATTGCGTGATATATGTACAGTATACCTGTGTTGCTGGCCATTCTATGTGTGCATCTAAGTATGACATAATTCAACCTGTGACCAGACATCTAACTCAAACGTTTCATGCAACATCTTAAAAATTTGTATACACTCTATTGGCACTCCAGAGTGTGGAGAGGATCAGAATAAAGAAATACCTTCGATTACCACAGAAAATAATTATTGTGTTTACAGTAATATGTTTACAAGTCTTTGTGGCAAGGCATTGCACATGGATAAATGTTAAAATTAGGGCTGGAGATTTGACATGTTAAACAGTGCAATTAATTACATAAAAAGTAACATAATTAACAATTTTCCTACCATCAGAAAAATTAAATCTTGAAATACCCAGTTCAAGTTTTTACGAGTCATTGACAGCAGGGGGCAGGAAGCGCAACTCCAGCTGTACAACAAACCACACTTCCTGACAGCAACTTGCGTTCCAACACACCTGAATGGAGCACAACTCCGAATGCAGGGGTCTCAAGACATCGTGTTTTTCTCATTTTCAAACAATGTTTAACTTGACACAGCATCCTAAAAATACTGTGTTTGTGATGCGACACAACCAAAGTGAGACACTCCAAAAGCATCCAGCTGACTCTTGTGTATATAGATGCATCCCTTATAATAAATCTCGGACAGATTGACAAATTAAATTACAAAATGGATTGCTGTGGATTGTAGGCCAATGATGGAAATAAACAACATAATCTCAAGCTCAAGCCTCTTTTAATATTGTCTAACCAATGCTGTACTCGTCTGCCACAATAATGTAGTGTATTCTAATTATATATATATATATATAATTATTTAATCATTATATATTGAATTATTTTTATTGTATTTTTGTTACCTTTACTTGCAACTATTGATACATTGTGATTGATTGTGATTAATTTGATTAATTAATTTCCATATCATTTAATAAAATTTTAATCGATGGAGAGCCCTAGTTAAAATACACACTGTTCTAAAAGTAAAACCACACCATTAAACATTAAGCATGTTTACATGAGACTAATCTCTACTAAAATCTCTTAACTGCAAAGTTAAGCAATCAGACTTAAATTTAAATCTAAACTTTAGAGCTCAAATGACACTTTTTTTTTTTTTAAAGAATTTAACAAAAATTAGCATCACATTTCTGCTTTTAAACCCTCTGGAATGCCTTGCCACATATACTTCCATTGTAAATGCATAAGAGTTTTGTTTGTGCTTACTAACCAAATGTGTTCTGTGGTAATCAACAACATGTCACAGATGCTGGTGATATACTTGTACTGATCCCACAAAATTCCTTTAGAATTTTTGAGATTATGTGTTCAGGGGTTTTCTTAGTGTTCATCTTACCGAGGGAGTGAGTTTCAGCTCTGATCGCTCCCTGTCTCCCTGCTCAAAAAACTCACTCGTCACCAGTTCTGCGACCTGTCATAGAGCAAAGATCACACTTCAGAAATATTCACTCCCATACAGTACTTCAGCTGGAATGTGTTGGGTAAGAGTGTCTACCTTGCATGATATCTCCCAGGGTTTAGTCACAGCTCCCAGATCACACGCTGTCATCAACATCGACCTGAGAAGAGTTCAGAAATAAATGTTCTGTGTTTACTTTGCAATAGTCTGGGGACAAAAGTGCCCTTAAATGTGGAAATGTGACAAAACCGCCTTTTAAGAGTGGAAAAATTATTAAATAAAATCATGCTTATTTTTTTTTTTTTTTTTTATCGGAACAATTCAAAAGGTTTTCTTTACGGGTTTGGATAGGGTTGGGGTTAGTCTATATTAGCTTCATATAAAAAGACAATCCAAGTCTATGAAGTGTCCTTATTATTATGACAGCTAAATAAATGTGTGAAAGCCCAACAGACCTGCACATATCTCTGTGTTCCTTCACATTCCAGTTGTATTCACCTTTATTCACCAGCTCAAAAAAGGAATTTCTGTTTCTGTGAATGAAAATAATTTTATCAGAATGAAACTCACAGTGCAGTTCACAGTCCTGCCACACGGCGGCACTAAGACCTCAAGAAAACACAATATCTGCGGCCTTATCACCATCAAATCACTGATTCATGTAACAGGGATCGTTTTACACACAAAAAAAGAAAGAATAATGGAGAGGTTACCACAGCTGGGTTGTAAGCAGTACACAAGGGTTCAGTTTCACAACAAAGCCATGAGAGGTAGTGCATTACTGTGATTTTACCATGGTAAAGGGGTGTTCTTAGGCACATCAAGGAACGGCAGTAACAACAATATGAAAAAACACACCAAGAGCACTACATCACTGCGTCAATAGTGTAGTCGACACATAACGTATTCACTAAAAATGTATAGCCTATTTATATTTTCTAGCAGAAAATTATTTCTTTTAGGGGTTTCACCACTTTTAATCACCTTTCTGCCTTCACTTTCCCCTTCATTTTATATGATCCTGTGATGTGAGAAATTATTTTTTTAAAAGTTCTAAATATTCCATGTAGTCTCTTTAATAATGAGGTCATAAAATAGCATAAATGCATAGCAATGATTGCAAAATGCTGTATAAAATAGTTAAATATTTTTATTTTTGCAACTGTAGATGATAGTTTATATATAGGCCTAAATGGGCGTTTCTTTAACTTAGTCAATTTCATGTCCCAGGAGTTGATTTTAATTAAAACGAACAGATTTCAACTTTTTTCTTTTTGTTATATGAAGGTCTCATTAAAACTAACTTGGAAACTTTTTACCAGGCCATCATCATTTATTTTTGGTACTATTTTTAAAATGCATTTTATGTATAGATGTTACTGTTTTAGGAACAAAGCTGCTGTTTTAGCATTGTTCCAGAGCCTAACTTTAAATATAAAACTATGAAAATTAATTATTAAAATACTAATTATTACGTTTAAAACTATGATAATCTAAAGAGTGAAATCTACACAAACCATTTCAATATTTATTGTGCAAAAATGATTTCTATCAATTTTTGTAAATTATGACTGTCCCACAGTTGTGGCATTATTTCCACGACACAATTTCCCCCCAGATATATACAGTATATTCTCTATATTATATACTGCAAGTTAGTGTAAGTGAAGAGCATAAAATATGAGACAAAACAAAGAAAAATCAAGGGAAATATCACTTGTGAGCAAAATATTTTATTACTGTCATTTCCAATCAAGCAGTAATTTTGCCAAATTATGCAAAAAGTTTGAAAATATTAGTTAATTGTGTGTATTTAGGATACATAAAATGTTAGCGATAACATTAGCCTTAGACAAAAGAGTAGGTCATTTTATTTCAAAAACATAATTTGTAATGCAATGTAATTTCCTCTTAATTTCCTGTGGTGTCATTTCCATCAGCATCACTTCCAGCATAGAACTCTATTAAACACAAAACAGAATTTGAGATGTGATGGAAATGATGCTGTAGTGGGAATTTTCATGACTTTTTTACTTTCTAGAAATCCACAATGCGATATTTTTTTCGAAAAATATCATGAATATATTTCTTTCATATCGCCCAGCCCTACTGTGCACTTGTAGCCTGACTGCCATTATGCAGCATGCAATTTATGACTGCCATGTAAACAGACTAGGACTATTTAAATCATCCATTGGAGGGAGGAAGAAGAGGAGGAGGAAGAGAGAGAGAGTGAATCGCTAATTGCACACTTTCACCCTAATCTCCTTTGTTAACCATATTTTAATTATTTATTTTGGCCTATTTAAGTTTCACACTACTCACACATATCTTCTAAGCAAATCTGTTCAATAAGCAGGGTTGGGGAGTAACGGAATACATGTAACAGGATTACGTATTTAAAATACAAAATATAAGTAACTGTATTCCACTACAGTTACAATATAAATCATTGGTAATTAGAATACAGTTACATTCAAAAAGTATTTTGATTACTGAAGAGATTACTTTGCATTTTATTGTCATTTGTTTAATTTAATATTTAGTCCTTTCAGATGGAAAACATTTATACATATAAATGATGCGATCCAAAGTGCATTTGAACGGCGGTGAAACACTTTCTTATGATGTGTTACATTCATACGAGCAGACAGAGAAGTAAGTCTGAAGTAAGTTTGGAGCAGAAGAAATAGAAATAAACCTTGTGTAAATTGTCAGCTTTAAGCTAATCTAAAATGCTATTTCTAGCCATTTTACATGCACGTTACCAGGCACGATCATATTTTTTTTTCAAGAAAATTCACGTTGGATCATGATTTCTTTTTTCTAGTAAGACCTTTGATATTAGGGCAAAAATCGTATTCTTGATAATAATTTTTGTTCCCTATCTGTCACTCACTTGACATTGTGTCGATGTAGTGACACTAGGGGTCACTCTTGGGAGCCCGAGACACCTCTGGTCTTTGATAAAAGACCAATGAAAATTGGTGAGTGGTATTTGCATGCCACTCCCCCGGACATACGGGTATAAAAGGAGCTGGTATGCAACCACTCATTCAGATTTTCTCTTCGGAGCCGAACGGTCATGCTCATTCAGCTGAATTCCCACGACTGTTCATTCACCTCTGCTGGATATGACGGCGCATTTCAGCGGCTTCTCCCCCCTCTGCACTGGTGCACTGCAGAGAATGCCCTTGGGTGCTTCGGCAGAAATAAAAGAGTATATTTCTCTAAAAGAGTAAATTTCTCTAAAAGAGCGGCACACACGGAACGTCTTTTTAAAAACGCGTCTTTTTAAAGATGCCTCTCCGATTGTGTGTTATTCCTGGTTGCGCTCGTTATCTCTCGCCTTCTGACGGTCACGATCACTGTCTTTCGTGTCTGGGCACTGCTCACGCGGAGACAGCGTTCGTGGATGGTCATGTACTCATTGCGAGGATATGTCCATGGCAATGATGCGGTCGTGGCTCGCCTTCGTAAGAAAGCAAGCCACCCCAGAGGCTCCCCGCCTCGGTCTTTTTACCCACGGGTATGAGGCCAGCGTGGCTAGCACTGGGGGCGATTTGGGGAAACCAATGGGACCGCCTCCGCCGGGAATCCCCCTGCGGACCTCCCATTCCCCAGCACGCTTGTCTGTCCCGATCGGGCTTCCAGATGAGTCCACCGGCTCGTCTCACGGCGAGTTCGACCTCTTATTCGGAGTCCGCGAAAGTGATGAGCTTTCGAGCGCAGCATCGGAGAGTGGGCTCGTCCAGTCGGACGCGGAAGCCTCAGCTGGGCTCCTCCCTTCAGGGATGATTGCCCAGTCACAGGCTGACGCAGAGATGATGACATGCTTTCCCGGGCAGCAGCGAGCGTCGGCTAGAGTGGAACCCTCCGCTCTTCCCTGAACCCTCGCGGCTCGATGATTGGTTCCTGGACTCGCGGCGCCGCTCAAAGCCATGCCCCACCCCCGTTCCTTTCTTCTTGGAAGAGCATGAAGAGCTGACAAGTTCGAGGGAGGCACTTTTTACTGCCCGGTCCCAATCTTTTCAGCTTCCAAGGCCTGTAGGTTTACGTCGTCTCTGACGGCCAAGGCCTATGGTGCCGCTGGACAAGCCGCCTCCGCCCTGCATGCCATGGCACTCCTGCAAGTCCTCCAAGGCGCTAAAGGAACTGCACGAGGGTAGTTCCGCCCCGGGATTGATGCAGGAGCTGCGCTCGGCGACGACCTCGCTCTCCGAGCAATGGAGGTCATGGCGCGGTCTCTCGGGCGGACGATGTCAACATTAGTGGTCCAGGAGCACCACCTTTGGCTCAACCTGGTCGAGATGGGTGAGGCTGACAGGACATGATTCCTTGCTGCCCCCATCTCCCAGGCTGGCCTATTCGGCGACACCGTCAAGGACTTTGCCCAGCAGTTCTTGACGGTGGAACAGTAGACGGAGGCTATCCGGCATATCTTGCCCTGGTGCGGCTCAAGATCCCGCACCCTGTCTGCTCGTCACCAAGGGCGTCCCCCTGCAGTGACTGCACCGGTTCCGCTGCAACCCGCCCCTTTGGCCTGGCCCCGGCGTGGAGCCCACCACAGGAAGCAGACACCACCCATCTAGCGGCCGCCCAGAACCTGTGAAAGGCTTCAAAGCGCCCTTGAGAAGGGCGACCCAGGGACGACGAAACCCGCTGCTCTGGAGCTGGCAAGCAGACCTCTCCATCTTTGTTACTGTTGCATTTAATTGCGCTGCATGCCCAAGTGGCTGCAGTATGCAAGAGTTCAGCAAGAGCGGTTTCCTTGTTCCCTGGGTCACGTATCCGGTGTGCACAGCCGTCATCACGACCACCGTCCACCACTCTATTTGGCAGGTTTGGCGCTCCAGCGGCGGTCTCCTGCCCCTGAGCGCCCACAAATCCGCCCCCGATGTGACAGTCTTCACGGGTCACGAGGACAGGCCTCTTCCTCCCCTGTCCCAGGCTGTTCCGGGGGTGGTCACAAGGAGCCAGGTAAGTGCTTCAATGTCACTAGACTCAGCACGGCCAAGACATGGTGTGGCACCTTGAGCTCCGCCCCGCCGCGAGGCCCCACCTGCTGGTACGTCCGACGATGTTGTCCCTTTGGTCCCCCTTGCGCGGAACTTGGACGCGTGGCTTGCGCTTTCCAATCCTCGCAATGGCTGGTCAGGACCGTCCGACTCGGCTACGCGATTCAGTTCGCCAGGCGTCCGCCCAGGTTCAGCAGTGTCCGCTTCACCTTGGTGAAGGACGAAAACGCTGCTACCTTGCGCGGAGATCGCTACCCTCCTACGGAAGGGCACGATAGAACCTGTCCCTCATCGTACCAAAAAAAGGCGGTGGGTTGCGGCCAATCTTGGACCTGTGAGTACTGAACCGGGCTTGACACAGACTCCCGTTCAAGATGCGGATGCAAAAATGCATTCTGGTGAGCGTCCGGCATCAAGATTGGTTCGCGGCAGTAGACCTGAAGGACGCGTACTTCCACGTCTCAATCCTTCCTCGACACAGACCCTTCCTGCGGTTTGCATTCGAGGGTCAGGCATATCAGTACAAGGTCCTCCTTTTCGGCCTGTCCCTGTCTCCTCGCATCTTCACGAAGGTCGCTGAGGCAGCCCTCGCCCCGCTAAGGGAGGTGGGCATTCGCATTCTCAACTATCTCAACGACTGGCTAATCTTAGCTCACTCTCGGGACATGTTGTGTGCACACAGGGACTTGGTGCTCTCACACCTCAGCTGACTAGGGCTTCGGGTCAACTGGGAAAAGAGCAAGGCGGTCTGCGCTCTCGTTGTATGTCACAACTCGCCCGCCGTCTCCTCCTCTGGAGTCAGCAGCACTTCAAGTCGCTGCAAGCCACTCACATCCCAGGCAACCTCAACAGTACAGTGGTAGTGTCACGACAGGTTACCCTTAGGGGAGAGTGGAGACTCCACCCTCAGGTGGTCCAGCTGATTTGGAGTCGATTCAGACAGGCACAGGTGTTTGCCTCCCAAGAATCCTCCCCACTGCCCGCTCTGGTACGCCCTGACCGAGGCCCCCCTCGGCATAAACACGCTGGCACACAGCTGGCCCCCTGGCATGTGCAAATATGCGTTTCCCCCAGTGAGCCTACTTGCACAGACCCTGTGCAAGGTCAGGGAGGACAAGGAGCAGGTTGTCCTTGTAGCACCCTACTGGCCCATCCAGACGTGGTTCTTGGACCTCACGCTCCTCGCGACAGCCCCACCTTGTGAATTCCCCTGAGGAAGGACCTTCTTTCTCAGGGAAGGGGCACCATCTGGCACCCGCGACTAGACCTCTGGAATCTCCATGTCTGGCCCCTGCGGTGGTAGACACGATCACTCAGGCTAGGGCCCCCTCTACGAGGCAACTGTATGCCTTTAATTGGTGTCTGTTCGCTAAGTGGTGTTCTTCCTGACTGGAAGATGCGCAGTCTGATCAGTGCTTCCTTCCTGCAGGAGAGGTTGGAAGGGAGGCTGTCCCCTTCCACCTTGAATGTGTACGTTGCCGTCATAGCAGCACACCATGACGCAGATGATGGTAAGTCCTTAGGCAAGCACGACCTGATCATCAGGTTCCTAAGAGGCGCCAGGAGGCTGAATCCCTCCAGACCGCGCCTTGTTCCCTCATCGGACCTCTCTGTAGTTCTTCATGGTCTACAGAGAGCCCCTTTTGAGCCTTTGCAGTCAGCCGAGCTTAAGGCACTCTTCTTGAAGACTGCCCTCCTGACTGCGCTCACTTCCATCAAGAGAGTAGGAGACCTGCAAGCATTCTCTGTCAGCGAAACGTGCCTGGAGTTAGGTCCGGGCTAGTCTCACGTGATCCTTAAACCCCGACCGGGCTATGTGCCCAAGGTTCCCACGACCCCTTTTAGGGACCAGGTGGTGAACCTGCAAGTGCTGCCCCAGGAGGAGGCAGACCCAGCCCTGTCGTTGCTGTGTCCAGTGTGCGCTTTACGAATCTATTTGGATCGCACGCAGAGCTTTAGGATCTCTGAGCAGCTCTTTGTCTGCATTGTTGCACAGCAGAAAGGAAGCACTGTCTCCAAGCAGAGGATCATCCACTGGCTCATTGATGCCATAACTATGGCATATCATGTCCAGGACATGCCACCCCCGGTAGGGCTATGAGCCCTGTCTACCAGGGGTGTAGCGGCCTCCTGGGCCCTGGCCAGGGGTGCCTCTCTAACAGACATTTGCAGAGCAGCAGGCTGGGCAACACCCAACAACCTTGCAAGGTTCTACAACCTCCGGGTGGAACCGGTTTCATCCCAGGTAGTGGCACGCAATACAAGTGGATAAGCCCGGGATAGCTGGCCGGGTGTATCGCTTGCACATAGCGCCTTCCACCTCCTTGTGATCTGAAGACGTGCGCCATTAATTCCCAGTAGTGACAGATCTGAACTGTTCTAAATGTTTATTTAAATTTTACTAAGCATTTTTAAATACCATGTACATCAGATTTGTAAGTAAATGTTACTGAAATGTTTATGTTAAATTTACTCTCTTCAATCAATATTAGATCATGAAATTAAGTAGATTTTACTTCCATTGAACTGTGCAAAAACGTGAAAAATAAAATTCAATAAATCTTACTGTAGATGCAGCAATACTTACTGAAAGTACAGTGTTAGATCTGTAGCCAGTATGGATTGTTTCAGGAGCTGCATGAGTTCTCCATACTCATGTGAGGACAGATTAGAGAAGATATTGTGACCCTAGAGAGAAATATATAACATAAATACATGAGAAAAGATGTAAATAATTAGAAATCTCATCTTCATCACTTTCTATTAAAGGTGAAGTGTGTAATTTATTCTATGCTTACATAAAATACTTTCTTAATATGCAAATTCAACTATTAAGTAAGCCATTAATAGGTTGATTTTCCCAGTAAAGGGTAAACACTGTGACACTATCAAAACATTGTTCTGTTTGCTTGAGCACAGCAACATTGACTCAACCAATGGCATGACTTTGGGGCGGGATTATCTGTTTGTTCAAACAATGGTAGACGGGACGAATGTTTGGGAAACCTGTTTGAATACAGTCATTGTTTTTGCACATCTGTTTGGTGAGCTAGTAGCACAAAAATTGCACACTTCACCTTTAAATATTGTTCGGCTCTGTGAGAGGTAGATTTTGGAGGAGTTTGAAATCACTTATAGTGTTTTATGCAAGTCAGTCGGCTCACTGTTGCAATGACTTCTACACATGCAGGTGCGTTTCAGAAAAGCACAAGTGCCTCAGGATAAATTTCCATATAAAGTGGGAAAGTGGGTCTGTATGCAGTATGTATGTATACAGTAACCATTACTTAATGTGACTCTGAATTCAATCCTCCCACTCATGCTTACATCAGAGCCTTCGAATCACACACACACACACACACACACACACACACACACACACACACACTGACTGAGCCCTCATGGTGGATTAAGATAAGCAAAGACATGTTTCTTTAAAAACAAACTCATACTCTACACACACTTACATTTACAGTTAAAATTTGTGGTATGTGTTGCAATTCTTGCTATATTTTGCTACATTTTCACAAAGGTGTTTTCATTTAGATGTTATGATGTAAACTCATGAACATAAGACTCTTTTAATTGCAGTAAATTTCTGGACTTCTCCATGCAGAGCATCATGGGAATAGGACAGAACCAGATGAAAGCAGGCAAACTGCTCCCATTTCATTAAGAAGCAACCTAATTAATACTTGTGTTTGGCTGCTGGTCAGTGGAATGTTCTTTCTCTGAATACATGATGGCAGGAGCTCATTTGTATGCTAATGACAGTGACACAGATAAACATGCTGTATCTGTAAAAAAGCAATTATTCCCACAGTCAACATCTGTCAGTTACCAACCTCTCTCTCTTCCTCGTTATCACATTTTCTGTGGTTATATGCATTTATGGTGTGGTTGGTCTAGTGGATCTTATTATATGATAACTGTTACAATTCATAGATTAAAACACAAGCTCTTATTGTGCAGGTATTTGCAGCATTTCTTAATAATATTATAGTAAAATTATATTGATTGTAAATTGTTTGTATTATGGCTTAAAGAGATAGTTCATCCAAAAATGAAAATTCTCTCATCATTTACTCACCCTCATGCCATCCCACAAGTCATGTGTATGACTTTCTTTCATCATACAAACACAAATGAGGATTTTTAGAAGAATATCTCAGCTCTGTTTGTCCATTCAATGCAAGTGAATGGTGACCAGAACTCTGAAGGTCAAAAAAGCACATAAAGGCAGTATAAAAGTAAGGATGAGAAACAAATCAATATTTAAGTCCTCTTTACTGTGTAAATCAACACTTCGGCCAGCCAGGGGCACCTGCAGGATTTAATCTGAGGGTATGCACAGAAATCTGCCTAATAAACCTTATATCTAAGGGGGTCGGGGGGCATGCTCCCCCGAGAGATTTTTTGTGTGCAAAAAACAACACCAAAGCGTTCAGTTCTGGTGACTTTGAGATAAGCATTTGTTTTATTTTCTCGTGTATGAATAGCATTCATGTAACTATTGGCTAAAGCATTTCTTTCAGTAACCTTTCAGACAGACGCGTTTTCGCTCTAAAAAAGCAAAATGCACCACAACGAATAGAGCAGAACGCAATTGTCTCGAGACACGTTTTTGTCAGTTGAAGAAGTTCTTTTAAACTTGACACAGCATCTAAAAATGCAGCGCTCCTGTGAGAGATGCTAAAAACACAGTGAAACGTGATGCAGTTGTCAAAAGACATCCATCTAGCGAATGTTTATATGGAAAACGACTGAAAATCAGCGCAAGTGGACGCAAAAACACGTTCAGTTTGAACAGCCCCTTGTTCACATGACACAGCACTAGCTGAAGTTTCTCAAAGTTACCTCTCAAAAAGACAGCCTTTTGTTTCAGTTGATTGTAGGTAAATTTCCACTGTATCCAGTGCTGTTTGTTCTCTGTATTCATACATATAACGATACTGTTTTACTGTGTGAGTAACCACTTCAAATGATTCAGTGAGAGAGCGGTCCAAATGAATTGTACTGAATCAAGAATCGATTCAGACCGTTTTGTAAGCCCATTTGGCCAATTCACTGAAAAGAACCAAAAATAATTAATCATTCACAAATTAGGCATTGCTAGTTCTTTTAAACAGCCAACAGAAATACGGGACACATTTCATGATTTCGTGAAATATTCTGAGAGTAAATATTTCTCAGGTCAGTCGGAGCACTCATGGTATGCACAGTGCATATGGCCATACAGCTGCAGGCGCCACTGTGGCCAGCTATTGTTTGGGGCTGGTCAAAGGTGAAGATTAATAGTTAAAAAGAATGAAATACTGATCTGTTTCTCACACACACCAATCATATCACTTCAGAAGACATTGATTTAACCACTGGAGTCATATGGATTACTTTTATGCTGACTTTATGTGCTTTTTGGACCTTCTGAGTTCTGGTCACTATTCACATGCATTGTATGGACCAACAGAGTTTAAATATTCTTCAAAAATCTTAATTTGTGTTCTGCAGTAGAAAGAAAGACATGCAAGTAAATGAGAGAATTTTCATTTTTGGGTGAACTATCCTTTTAAATTTTCCCTTTGAATTTTATTATGATTTAAGTTTAAGACTTTACATGATTAAATTTATTTAAAATTTTAAATTATCTTTTGGTTTTTTAAATTTATATATATATAAAAAAAATGCTTAAAGGTGCACTCAGGTGGCTGCATCTGAAAACTGAAAAATGCTGCCTTCAGAGGCTGTATACGGAGGTAGATGAAAATAGGGTGCTTTTCAAACTATTCTGAGACCAGTTTCCTTAAGAGTTCCATTAATTCAGAAACACTGTCTGTTAACTGATTAGGGAACATGGCAGAAAGTCAGCTGCCTACTTTTAGGGGTGCAGCCCATAACTTTTTTGTTTGTGTCATCTTGGACTTACAGTGACACCTAGTGGTGTGGATACAACATAATTCAAAATCAATCATTTTTCAGCCATGATTCATTAATCCATGAGACAAAGTGTCCAGTAACAGGGTGGCGAGTAACCTCTCCAAAACATCTCCCCATGAGGAGACCTTCTCCATGTATAAAGAATAAAACAACTTTAATAGGTTTACTGATAGGACTTCAGTCTTCATCTCATGTGAGTCACCATGATTATATACAGCACATATGTTTTAAAATGGCAATTAATATATTTAGGAGTAAAACTTTTTTAATAAGGAAAAAATACTGAGTGCACATTTAAGTTCTAGAATACAATTGAGTGTAAACTGTTTGTATTATGGCTTAAGTTCTTGAATGGAACTGATGACAAACTTTGTATAATGGATTAAGTTATAGAATGAAATCAATTGCAAACTGTTCTTATTGTGGCTTAAGTTCTAGAATGGAATAAATGTCAAATTGTTTGTATTATTGCTCAAGTTCTAGAATGGCATTGATTTTAACGGTTTGAATTTTGGCTTAAGTTCTACGATGGTATTGTTTGTATAAGTTTACCTCACTCTGCAGGATCATAACAGCATGGTTGAAGTGATGGTGTTCTAGTGTGGCTGATGTCCCATATAGGAGAGAGAGAGCTGAACCTGTCCTGAGAAATGCAGAAATGTCATTCTTTTGCCATTCTGAATTCTATGGTTTAAATTCAATACACCAAATCCCATCAACACTCATGTGAAGATAGTCATATATTTCAACATAACCCTGCACATGCTCACATAGACTCCAACAAAGCTCCTATATGCCAAAGATCTACACTTGTTAGTGAACCCATTCAGCTGAAAATGCCAACTAAAGCCATGGGAAATTTAGAGGAGACATAAGTAATACAAGATTGAGGAGATACAGAGAGAGCATTATGTACAACCCCAATTCCAAAAATGCTGGGACATTATGAAAAATGCTAATAAAAACAAAAAGGAGTAATTTGTAAATTATATTCACCCTTTGCTATATTGAAACACTACAACTACACATTATATGATGTTTTACCTTGTGAATTTCATAGTCTTAAAAATAAATGTACAGTAATTTCGAATCAGATTATTGCATCATGCTCCAAAAAAGTTGAGACAGTGGCAATTTTAATTTATGCATTTGGAAGATGCTTTTATCCAAAGCGAATTACACTGCACTTATTACAGGGACAATTCCCCCAGAGCACCCTGGAGTTAAGTGCCTTGCTCAAGGACACAATGGTTTTGGCTGTGGGGATTGAACCAGCAACCTGCTTACCAGTTATGTGCTTTAGCCCACTACACCACCACCACTCCATGATGGTGGTGTAGTGGAAACACCACAATAAAAATTGGACGAGTTAAAACAACAAGGAGATGTGAAACAGGAGATGTTAAACAGGTGAGGCAATTGTGTCAAAGTATCTAAAGAGCCTCCAAAAACAGCACTTTGAGAACAATTGAGAACCCAAAGACTAATTGGAAGGATTTGGGGCATTTCACCCTCTACAGTGCACAATATAGTTAAAAGATTCAAGGAATCTGGTCAAATCTCAGTGCGTAAAGGGCAAGAAAAAAAACACTTCTGAATGTGTGTGATCTCTGATCCCTCAGATGTTACTGTCTTAAAAAACATCATTCATCTGTAATAGATATCATGAACATTGCATTGCTATTACTACAATGCAACCCACAAAAATGTTATTGTCATCTATCGCCCTCCAGGTCAGCTGACAAACTTTCTTGAGGAGTTGGATGTCCTGCTGTCCTCCTTGCCGGAGGATGGTAGGCCACTTGTGGTTCTTGGTGATTTCAACAGACACCAAGACAAGCCCCAGGCCACTGAACTGAATACTCTTCTGGCCTCATTTGACTTGGAAAGACTACACACCACAGCAACTCACAGATCGGGCAGCCAGCTGGACCTCTTTTTACACGTAACTGTACAAACTCAAATATTCTTGTTACTCCTCTACATGTCTCTGATCACTACTTTGTTCAATTCAACATGCCTCTCCCATGAGATCCAGTGTCAGTTGTCCAGCATGTCGGTGATGTTGACGAAGATTCTTGCTGAATTGGAGGATCTCGCTGTAATACGTTGATCGATTACGGCAATGGAAACCAAATTCTCTGAGCTAGTTACAAGAGTGACTGATGTTGAGAGACTAATCGATTTTTTGGAATCTTCGGAGAGGGAATAACCGCTAATCCGCCCGCGACCAAAGTTGATTTGGAACATTTCCTTGAAAAGCTTGAAGATCTTGAGAATAGAAGCCGCAGGAATAACGTTCGAATTGTTGGAATTCCTGAGCATGAGGAGGGCAGAGATATGGTGAAATTCCTAGACGAATTTTTCCCAAGTCTGCTCGACATAACAGGCCATAAGCTGGAAATCGAGCGAACTCACAGAGTCCCAGCTCACATATTTGCTGAGGGAGATAGGCCCCGATCGATTCTGGCCAGATTTCTGAGATCATCCGATAAAGATCTTGTGTTGCGCCAGGCGAGGAGCAAAGGGAAGCTTTCTTGGAAGAACCATAATATTTTCTTGTTCCCGGACTTTGCGAACTCGACAAGAGAGAAATGCGATCGGTTCAAGGAATGTAAGAAACTCTTACATTGGCGAAAGATCACTTTTGCTCTGATGTTTCCGACCAAACTGAGAATAGAAACGAAGGACGGTCGCAAAGTATTTACATGTCCCAATCAGGCAATGTCTTTTATTGAATCAATGGGTGAGTAAACTATTGGGTGTTTCTCATGTGAGTGGGTCGACTCGCTGTACTTACTCTTGAGGAAGCTGGGCGACATTTTGGTTTTTCTTTTTTCTTTTTACGTTGGCTCCGCCGTGCGGCTGGAGCTTGTTTTGTGAATAACACTTTTCCTTAAAGAAACTTTTGCATTGACAAAAGATTACATTTGCATTGAAGTTCCCGGCCAGTTTGAGAGTGGACACTACGGATGACCGCAAAATATCTACATGCTCACATAAAGGATGTCTTTTATAAAGTTGAAGGATTGTGTAAGTCATGGTATATACTTTTATGCGGCCTCCGAGTGAATTGACTCGACCATCCGGGGAACCGGGATGCCGGTTTTGTTTCTTTTCTTATTGGTTCCGCCTAGCGGCTGGAGCTTATTCCATTGAATAACACTCCTTTGGAACAGCTGTGGATTAATCTGTTCGTTCTTCATGCTTATTCCTCCTGCTGGCTGTAGTTTGTTTGTTGAGTTTTTTTACGGGACATTGGACTCATAACAGCCAGCTCACTGAACATATCTGAAAGTTTTATTCAGCTGGAATTTGTTTAATGGAAGATCACACCTTTGAGACAGTTCTGTGAATGAATCTACACATTCTTTGTGTTCATTCTTCCTATTGGCTGGGTTTATTTTACAAAGTATTTTCTGTAATGTAATTTTGCCTCAAATTTGTGAGGCAAAATTGTGCAATCCGATGGCAAAGTTGTCGTGGGGGCTCGTGGGCGTTCATGGACCTTTTGAATTTAGAGGGAACACAGTGGAACTGTGTTTTTTGGTCCGAAGAGTCCACATTTCAAAAGGTTTTTGAAAAACATAGCCGTCATGTTCTCCGGGCCAAAGACGATATGTTGAACTATATGACTATCTTCACTTGAGTGTTGATCGGATTTGAAGCAAAAGCCAGTGTCTGTATGGGCCAGGGGTGTGTCAGTGCCCATGGCATGGTTAATTCGCACATCTGTGAGGGCACAATTAATGCAGACAGATATGTATAAATTTTGGAGCAAAATATACTGCCACCCAGCACGTCTTTTCCAGGGACGTCCCTGCATTTTCCAGCAGGACAACTTCAAAGCACATACTGCCTGGATTTTAAGTGCATGTCTGTGTAAGCAGAGAGTGCGGATGCTAGACTGGCCTGCCTGCAGTCTTGACCTGTCTCCAATTGAGAATGTGTGGCACATTATGAAGCAGACAATACGGCAACGAAGACCCTGTACAGCTGTGCAGCTGAAGACCTGCATAATGGATGAATGGGGGAAAATTCCACTTTCTAAACTAACAAACTTGTGTCTTCAGTGCCCAAATGCTTAATAAGTATTATTAGAAGAAATGGTGATGTTTCACAGTGGTAAACACTCAACTGTCCCAACTTTTTTTGAGCGTGTTGCAATCATCTTATTTGAAATTACTGTACATAAAAACAAAAAATTAAAAAATTAAAAAATAAATGAAATTCACAAGGTAAAACATCATATAATGTATAGTTGTAGTGCTTTCAATATAGCAAAGGGTAAATATAATTTACAAATTACTCTTTTTTTTTATTTTTTTTATAGCATTTTACATTCTGTCCCAACATTTTTGGAATTGGGGTTGTAATTACTGTCAAGTTTCTTAATTTCTTCCTGGAACTGTTTGAACTTTACAAACTGCCACAAGGATGCTCAAGAACTGAATGTTGAAGTGAAGAGTGGTTGAGTAGTAGCAGAGTCTCACTTGGCTTGGAAAGCATTGTTGGTTCCCCTGTGATCCAAATCATGGCAAATGCAGCCCACTATAAGCGCCAGAATCTCCATCTCTGTCAGTGTCTCCTGGAAGCCAGCCGTCTGCAAACAAACACATATGCACATACACATACAATGGGGCCCAAAAGTCTGAGACCACTAGACCATTTATTCTAATTCTATTTAATATATATTTATTTAGTATATATATTTATAATGTATCTTTATAGGTCGGCTGCTCTAATACTGACCCTAGAACAGCACACACACAGTGTGGGTCACTCACAGTCAGCATTGAAAACATGCACTGGCAGACGTTGAATGCGTGTCTCCAGTTGTGATACAGAACCATGCGATAGTTCTTCCTCACCGTCAATAGCCAGCGACACAGCGTCTACAGAGATGTGGATGGGGAACATGGGACTCTAAGGGCAGTTTGAGAAATTTTAAGAAATTCAATCATTCCAAAAAATTTTGGAAAAGAAGATGAGAAATCTGGTATAAGGGAAAGAGTAAAAATTGTTGTTGTTGTTTTTTTTCTTCATGTGTGCGTATGTGTGGACCAGACCTCATAGTCAATCTTGAATTTCTGCACCATTCCCAGCTCCATAAACATCCTCAGAGCTGCAGTGACCATGGCGTCCACATCCAGAGAGAAATCATCAAATGAGAGTTTATCAATGCCCAGTTCACACACCAGAGGAATGTTTGCTGCCTAAGAAAAATAACAACAAAAGAGATGAAGTGTGTGTATGTGTGTGTGTGTGTATGTGCAGAGTTTTTTTTATTTTATTTTTTTATTACTTTCATCCAGAAGTTTTATGAATGGAATAAAATGAGCATCATTATTTACTGTGACCCACGAGTGTTAATGCTAACTGAAGCTCACAGTCGTGCTAATGAGACGCTCCAAATAGATTCACACACACTTTCACAGATCTAATGAGGAAGCGCTGGCAGCAGGAGCTGGGCATGTTATGTTGTGACGTCATTGACAAATTCTAATTGTAGATATGTATTAATATAATCATTAATGCTCTGTACCAGTGTCAGAAATTAACAAAGGCTTGGGCAAAAAATTATATGGAAATTGACAAAAAAAATGCCCCAGATATTTCAATTACGGGGGCAAAAAAATGTCCTAGTAGTGCAGTCCTCTGATAGTTTTTATCTGTTATCTAACATTTGCTATATTTCATTACATTGTATTCTAGGCCAATTTACTGACGTGTTTATTGGCTCTTCAAACACTGCAGTGACCTGTAGCTGTCAGATAGCTGTATTTTCTGTCTCAGAGACAAGTGTTGTTGAATGAGTAGCTAATATGACATGAAAGAAAATCAGCTCTGAATACACTTAAAGGAATAGTTCACCCAAAAATGAACATTCCCTCATAATTTACTCATCTTTATGCTGTCTCAGACCTGTATGACTTACTTTCTTCTGCAGAACACAAATGAAGATTTTTGAAAGGAGTTATAATGTTTAATTTTCCATACAATTCAAGTCAATGGGGTCCAACACTTCCAAGCTCCAAAAAGAATATAAAGGGACTGTCATTCATGACTCCAGTGGTTTAATCCATGTCTTCTGAAGAAATATGATCGGTTTTGGGTGAGAACAGGCCAAAAACGTCATGGTTACTGGTGTAACCTCCGTTCCCTGATGGAGGGAACGAGACGTTGGTGTCGATGTAGTGACACTAGGGGTCACCCTTGGGAGCCCGAGACACCTCTGGTCTTTGATAAAAGGCCAATGAAAATTGGCGAGTGGTATTTGCATGCCACTCCCCCGGACATACGGGTATAAAAGGAGCTGGTATGCAACCACTCATTCAGGTTTTACGCTGAGGAGCTGATATAAGGTCCGGCCATTTCAGTGGGTAGTTCAGCGTTGTGGCAAGAGGGACCAACGTCTCGTTTCCTCCATCAGGGAAAGGAGGTTACACCAGTAACCATAACGTTCCCTATCTGTCACTCACTCGACGTTGGTGTCGATGTAGTGACATTAGGGGTCCCTATACAAAATGCCACAAGGCTGAACTGTTACGTGAACTGGCGGTGTGTGGTGGGCAGACTTGCTATGTGCCTCATAGCCAGCACACCAGGTCGACACGTAACCTCCCCCAACACAGTTATGTGGCAGAGGGGCTCTGCCCAAGGAAGACGCAGTTTGCCAGCAGGGAAACGAATTAGCAGAAGATATAGATCGCATGGGGTTAGCCTTACAGGGAACTGCCACATGCGGAGCACCTACCCCAGAACCGGGCTCTTAGTTAGCGCGTGTACTGGGCCAGCAGCGAGTCTCTCCGAAAACTCGACTGCCACAGGGCTCGGAGGAAGTCAACCAGGGAACAAATTTTGTGAACACTACTGGGAATTAACGGCGCACGTCTTCAGCTCAAAAGGAGTTGGAAGGCACTATGTGCAAGCGATACACCCGGCTGGCTATCCCGGGCTTATCCGCTTGTGTTGCGTGCCACTACCTGGGACGAAACCGGTTCAACCCGGAGGTTGTAGAACCTTGCAAAGGTGTTGGGTGTTGCCCAGCCCGCTGCTCTGCAAATGTCTGTTAGAGAGGCACCCCTGGCCAAGGCCCAAGATGCCGCTACACCACGGGTAGAATGGGCTCGTAGCCCTACCGGGGGCGGCATGTTTTGGGCGAGATATGCCATAGTTATGGCATCAACGAGCCAGTGGGCGATCCTCTGCTTGGAGACAGCGCTTCCTTTCCGCTGTGCACCAAAAGCAGACAAAGAGCTGCTCAGAGATTCTAAAGCTCTGCGTGTGATCCAAATAGATGCGTAAAGCGCGCACCGGACACAGCGATGACAGGGCTGGGTCTGCCTCCTCCTGGGGCAGCACTTGCAGGTTCACCACCTAGTCCCTAAAGGGGTGGTGGGAACCTTGGGCACATAGCCCGGTCAGGGTCTCAGGATCACGTGAGAGTAACCTGGACCGAACTCCAGGCACGTTTCGCTGACAGAGAACGGTTGCATGCCACCTACTCTCTTGATGGAAGTGAGCGCAGTCAGGAGGGCAGTCTTCAAGGAGAGTGCCTTATGCTTGGCTGACTGCAGAGGCTCAAAGGGGGCTCTCTGTAGACCCTGAAGAACTACAGAGGTCTGATGAGGGAACGAGGCACGGCCTGGAGGGATTCAGCCTCCTGGCGCCTCTTAGGAACCTGATGATCAGGTCGTGCTTCCCTAAGGACTTACCGTCGACTGCGTTGTGGTGTGCTGCTATGGCAGCAATGTACACCTTCAAGGTGGAAGGGGACATGCTCCCTTCCAACCTCTTTTGCAGGAAGGAAGGCACTGATCTGACTGCGCATCTCTGGGGGTCTTCCCGACGGGAAGAACACCACTTAGCGAACAGACGCCACTTAAAGGCATACAGGCATCTCGTAGAGGGAGCCCTAGCCTGAGTGATCGTGTCTACCATCGCAGGTGGGAGACAGCTTAGGTCTTCCGCGTCCCGTCCAGGGGCCAGACATGGAGATTCCAGAGGTCTGGGTGCGGGTGCCGGATGGTGCCCCTTTCCTGAGAAAGAAGGTCCTTCCTCAGGGGAATTTGCCAGGGGGGAGCTGTCGCAAGGAGCGTGAGGTCTGAGCACCACGTCTGGGTGGGCCAGTAGGGTGCTACCAGGACGACCTGCTCCTCGTCCTCCCTGACCTTGCACAGGGTCTGTGCAAGCAGGCTCACTGGGGGAAATGCATATTTGTGAATGCCAGGGGGCCAGCTGTGTGCCAGCGCATCTATGCCGAGGGAGGCCTCGGTCAGGGCGTACCAGAGTGGGCAGTGGGGAGGATTCTTGGGAGGCGAACAGGTGCCCCTGTGCCTGTTGAATCGACTCCAAATCAGCTGGACCACCTGAAGGTGGAGTCTCCACTCTCCTCTGAGGGTAACCTGTTGTGACGGCGCGTCCGCCGTAGTGTTGAGGTTGCCCGGGATGTGAGTGGCTTGCAGCGACTTGAGATGCTGCTGACTCCAGAGGAGGAGACGGCGGGCGAGTTGTGACATACAACGAGAATGCAAACCACCTTGGCGGTTGACATATGCTACCGTTGTCGTGTTGTCTGTCTGAACTAACACGTGCTTGCCCTGGATCAACGGCCGAAACCTCCACAGGGTGAGCAGAATTGCCAACAACTCGAGGCAGTTGATGTGCCAATGCAGTCGTGGACCCGTCCAGAGGCCGGTGGCTGCGTGCACGTTGCAAACGGCGCCCCAGCCCGTTTTGGAGGCGTCTGTCGTGACCAAAAAGAGATGCTCTGAACCGGAAGGAGCTTGCTTTTTTCCCAGTTGACCCAAAGCCCTAGTCGGCTGAGGTGTGAGAGCACCAGGTCCCTGTGTGCGCACAACATGTCTCGAGAGTGAGCTAGGATTAGCCAGTCATCGAGATAGTTGAGAACTCAAATGCCCACCTCCCTTAACGGGGCAAGGGCAGCCTCGGTGACCTTCGTAAAGATGTGAGGAGACAGGGACAGGACGAAAGGGAGGACTTTGTACTGATACGCCTGACCCGAACCGCAGGAAGGGTCTGTGTCAAGGAAGGATCGAGGCGTGGAAGTACACATCCTTCAGGTCTACCGCCGCGAACCAATATTGATGCCGGGTGCTCGCCAGAATGCGTTTTCGCATCAGCATCTTGAACGGGAGTCTGTGTAAAGCCTAGTTCAGAACTCGCAGGTCCAAGATTGGCCTCAACCCACCGCCTTTTTTTCGGTACGATGAAGTAGGGGCTGAAAAAAAACCCCCTTCATCTCGGCTGGAGGGACAGGTTCTATCGCGCCCTTCCGTAGGAGGGTAGCGATCTCCGTGCAAGGTAGCAGCGTTTTCGTCTTTCGCCAAGGTGAAGTGGACACCGCTGAACCTGGGCGGATGCCCGGCGAAGTGAATCGCGCAGCCGAGTCGGACGGTCCGGACCAGCCCTCGTGACGGATTGGAAAGTGCAAGCCATGCGTCCAAGTTCCGCGCAAGGGGGACCAAAGGGACAACGTCATCGGATGTACCGGCAGGTGGAGCCTCGCGGTGGGGCGGAGCTCGAAGTGCCACACCACGTCGTGGCCGTGCTGAGTCTAAGGATATCGAAGCACTTACCTGGCTCCTTGTAACCACCCCCGGAACAGCCTGGGACGGGGGAGGAAGAGGCCTGTCCTCATGACCCGTGGAGACTGTCACATCGGGGGTGGATTTGTGCCACAGCTGGGCGCTCGGGCGGGAGACTGCCGCTGGAGCACCAAACCTGCCAAATGGAGTGGTGGATGGTGGTCGTGATGATGGCCGTACACACCGAATACGTGACCCAGGGAACAAGGAAACCGCTCTTGCTGAGCTCTTGAGTACTGCAGCCACTTGGGCATGCAGCGCAATTAAATGCAAAAGGTAACAAAAAGATGAAGATCTGCTTACCAGCTCCAGAGCAGGGCGCTTTGAAGCCTTTCACGGGTTCTGGGCGGCCGCAAGACGGGTGGCGCCTGCTTCCTGCGGTGGGCTCCACGCCGGGGCCGGGCCGAAGGGGCGGGCTGCAGCGGAGCTGGTGCAGTCACCGCAGGGGGACGCCCTTGGCGATGGGGTAGATGTGGTGCGGGATCTTGAGCCGCGCCGGGGCAGGATATGCCGGCTAGCATCCATCTACTACTCTACCATCGAGAACTGCTGGACAAAGTCCTCGACGGTGTCGCCGAATAGGCACGCCTGGGAAATGGGGGCAGCAAGGAATCGTGTCTTGTCGGCCTCACCCATCTCGACCAGGTTGAGCCAAAGGTGGTGCTCCTGGACCACTAGTGTGGCCATCGTCCGCCCGAGAGACCGCGCCGTGACCTCCGTCGCTCGGAGAGCGAGGTCGGTCGCCGAGCGTAGTTCCTGCATCAATCCTGGGGCAGAACTACCCTCGTGCAGTTCCTTTAGCGCCTTGGTGGACTTGCAGGAGAGCCATGGCGTGCAGGGCGGAGGCAGCTTGTCCAGCGGCACTGTAGGCCTTGGCCGTCAGAGACGACGTAAACGTACAGGCCTTGGACGGGGGCTTTGGGCACACGCGCCAGGTGGCGGCACTCTGCGGGCATAGGTGCACCGTGAGCGCCTTTATCCACCGGGGGATTGCCGAATAGCCCTTGGCCGCCCCACCATCGAGGGTAGTGAGGGTGGGGAAGCTGAAAAGAGCGGGACCGGGCAGTAAAAAGACGTTCCGTGTGTGCGCTCTTTTAGAGAAATATATACTCTTTTAGAGGGGAAAAGCTCTTTCAGAAAATATACTCTCTAGTTTTTCTGCCGAAGCGCCCAGGGGCGTTCTCTGCAGTGCACCAGTGCAGAGGGGGAGAAGCCGCTGAAATGCGCCGTCAGATCCAGCAGAGGTGAATGAACAGTAGTATTCAGCTCAATGAGCATGACCGTTCGGCTCCGAAGAGAAAATATGAATGAGTGGTTGCATACCAGCTCCTTTTATACCCGTATGTCCGGGGGAGTGGCATGCAAATACCACTCGCCAATTTTCATTGGCCTTTTATCAAAGACCAGAGGTGTCTCGGGCTCCCAAGAGTGACCCTTAGTGTCACTACATCGACACCAACATCGAGTGAGTGACAGATAGGGAACTCCCTTTTCACTATAAATCTTGACATCCACAGCCTCCTTTGAACAATTGTGACTTGAAGCTCGATTACACTACACAGTTACTTTTTGGTCTGATTCTCACCTGTTTCTCATTGTATCACTTCAGAAGACATGGATTAAACCACTGCAGTCTTTATGCTGCCTTTATGTCCTTTTTGGAGCTTGAAAGTTTTGATCCCTATTGACTTGCATTGTATGGGTTATAACACATCATATATATATCCTTAAAATATATATCCTTAAAAAAAAAACTTATTTTGTGTTCTCAAACTCATACGCGTTTGAGATGGCACAAGGTTGAGTAAATAATAAGAGAATTATCATTTTTGGGTGAACTATTCCTTTAATGTGAATTAAAAAAAATAAATAAAAATAATAATAATTCATACTAGCAGCAAGTTAACCTAAAGACTGTGAAGAGCTGTATAATCTACAGTAACATGCAGCCATTATTGTCCAGACTGAGAATGCACTGTATTTGGCATAAATGTATGACACGCTGTTTTTTTTTTTTTTTTTTTTTTTTATAGTTAGAAAATAAATGGCAATGGTAAAAAATTCCCCTGGAAATCATTTTTGGCGCTTGGCAGTGTTAATCACTGTCATTTTCATTGTATGGAAAAAATCTGTTTGGATATTCTGCTAAACATCCCTTTTTTGTGTGTTCCACAGATGAAAGAAATTACAGGTCGCAATGAAAAGGGACCATTATGATTTTTTTGCACTGTGAAATTATTTTCAGGACACTTCAGCACATTTTACCTCTACATTTTCATTAATGTAACACGTCCGGATGTTTTACTTTTACTATTCCTATTGTTTTCAATGACGATTTTCATTACCACAACACAGCCATTTTTTTTTTTATTTAATACAGTAAAAAAAAAGATGCTGTTGTACAATGATTTTTAAAATTTAAATCAGCTGAAATAAAAGGTAGTGCCAAGGTTGAACTATAGTGATGTATAAAAACTTTACAATTTAAATGAGTATCATCATGACCTTCATTTTTTCGCACTTCGGTATAGAAAATCGGTGGCATAAATGTGTGTAACTGTCATGAAAATAATGTCACAATGTAAAAAATCTTAATGGCCCAAACAATTGGCATCAATTTCTATATGCAAAATATCAGTTCTTATTTATTTCTTTTGATTGTGTAATGAAACAGGAACAGGACATTTTCTTGACAGGTTTGTAAGAATCATCTACAGTACACATGCTCATGTCACTCCAAACTCATGTTACTTTTTTTCCCCATGGAACTCAAAAGGATTTATTATACAAATGTCAAAGTTGCTCTTTACAGCAACAACAACAACAACAAAAATGCTGATCACTGGCTATTATGTTCCTTTGCAGTTTTGCTTGGTTTAAAAAATAGATATATATTTGAACTCAGATTTGCTTGATCTCTAATAAAAAATGACCACAGTAACAAAAGGTCTTACACACGTTAAAATAACTTGTTAAAACGTTTATTTTTTTCTTTGGTCATGTGGTCAATGGTGCCCCCTCAAAAGAATAGGTGCACGATGCCCCTATGCTGACTACACTACCACACTGCAATGGTGAGATGATGAGGTACTGTCAGTGATATTAACACATTTAGAGAGCAGTGGAAGCTGGTATGAGTGGTATGTATATATAGAGTAATGTTCCTGGATTTGGCTTTCAGCGATGGGTTTTTGTATTCTTGCAAACATGCTGGTACTTGTCAAAGAAGTGCTATAAAAGCTCCCGGTAAAATCCAGTTAACACATTTTAAAAATAAGCATTTTAATGGAAAATTAACAAATCATAAATGTGGCATTTCTTGGCCATAGAAAAGGGGACAAAACTCCACAGAGACGATATCAATAATGCACAAACACTGATGAGATATTGAATAGCTTTGTTCTAAATTATACACACATTACAGTCAGACCAACATACTGAGACTGTTATATCATGAATCAAGGCATTTCATTATTGACAAACTTCTGTTGTCTTAAACACTCCTTAAACATCACATTCTGCCGTTTATTAAGATATAATCTTTTCTAATTGATCTAATAATGTATTAATGTTTACCTTGAACTTATCCACTTCAGTCTTTGAGCACGTAGCATGATATGACAGCACCTATGGAAAAACCCACATGAGATTAATCAAAATCATTAATCGTTAAAGACCTCTGCGAGCAATTGCACAATTCTGATAATTCTTACAGACTGAACTGAATTTATATAGACCAAAAACCTGTTACTAAAACTCGCTCATGGAAGCTTTTGCTTGGCAAATGGTGTGTCCATTCTTAGCAAAGTTACAATCTATGCAACGTTATCGTTCAGGTAGAACTACTCTTTCAACTACTAAAGATAGCTTCACTAATAATCTTCCAGACTTGTCTCAAATACTCAGTAGACCAAAAAGTTCAGAAGAGCTTGATGTTGTCACAGAAAATATGGATACAGTCTTCTCTAGCACTCTAGATAGTGTCTAGTGTCAAGTTAAAGAGAAAAATCCTGCACCATGGTACAATGATCATACTCATGCTCAAATGGAAGAATACAAAATTAGAGGTATTTTGCAGTGCATGGAAGGATAGTGTGTCTGACTATCCTTAGGGAATGTCCCAAAAAACTTTAAACTGGCAGTTATCAAACTGCTTATCAAGAAACCACAGCTTGATCCAGGAGAATTGGCTAATTATAGACCGATTTCAAATCTCCCATTTATGTTGAAAATGCTAAAAAAGGTAGTGTCCTCCCAACTATGTTGTTTTACAGAGAAATGGTATATATGAAGAATTTCAGTCAGGATTTAGACCCCATCATAGTACAAATCAAATCAAATCAAATCACTTTTATTGTCAAATCAAATCACTTTTATTGTCACACAACCATTTACACAAGTGCAATAGTGTGTGAAATTCTTGGGTGCAGTTCCGAGCAACATAGTAGTCGTGACAGTGATGAGACATATACCAATTTACAATAAACATCAGATTTACACAACACAATTTAAAATCTAATATACACATAATTACACATAACACAATATACAAATAATAACATACAATGTACAGTATACAACACACACAATATAGAATAGACATTTTACAATAAAAATAGTATATATAGTATATATAGAATATACAGTAGGTTGTATTGTACTGTATTGATAGCAAGTTGCCAGTGTGTTGTTAAGAGAGAATATAATTTATGACAGTCCGGTGTGAGATATAAGAGTAATAAGAGTAATAAAGTGCAGTGCTGATGTATTTGATCGTGAGAGATCAAGAGTTCAAAAGTCTGATTGCTTGGGGGAAGAAGCTGTTATGTAGTCGGCTGGTGCGGGTCCTGATGCTGCGATACCGCCTGCCTGATGGTAGCAGTAAGAACAGCCCATGGCTCGGGTGGCTGGAGTCTCTGATGATCCTCCGAGCTTTTTTCACACACCGCCTGGTATATATGTCCTGGAGGGAGGGAAGCTCACCTCCGATGATGTGTCTGGCAGTTCGCACCACCCTTTGCAGGGCTTTGTGGTTGTGGGCGGTGCTATTGCCGTACCAGGCGGAGATGCAGCCAGTCAGGAAGCTCTCTTCAGTGCTGGTGTAGAACTGTGTGAGGATGTGGCGGTTCATTCCAAACTTCCTCAGCCGTCTCAGGAAGAAGAGGCGCTGATGAGCCTTATTCACAATGGCCTCAGTGTGGATGTCATGTGAGTTCCTCAGTGATGGGGACACCCAGGAACTTGAAGCTGCTGACTCCCTCCACTGGTGCTCCATTGATGGCGATGGGACTGTGTTCTCTATCTCTTCTCCTGAAGTCCACCACAAGCTCCTTTGTCTTACTGATGTTGAGGGAGAGGTTGTGCTCCTGACACCAGTGTGTCAGAGTGTGCACTTCCTCTCCGTAGGCTGTTTCATCATTGTCAGTGATCAGACCTACCACCGACGTATCATCAGCAAACTTAATGATGGCATTGGAGCTGTGTGTTGCCACACAGTCATGTGTGAACAGGGAATACAGGAGTGGGCTGAGAATGTACGCCAGTGTGTATTGTAGATGCAATGGCATCATCAGTGGAGTGGTTGTTGCAGTAAGCAAACTGCAATGGGTCCAGTGATGGAGGCAGCACAGAGCAGATGTAATCTCTGATTAGTCTCTCAAAGCATTTGCTGATGATGGGGGACAGAGCAACAGGATGCCAGTCATTAAAGCAAGTGATTTTGGATTGCTTTGGTACAGGCACAATGGTGGACGTTTTAAAGCATGTGGGGACTACAGACAAAGAGAGGGAAAGGTTGAAAATGTCTGTAAAAACACCAGCCAGTTGGTTTGCACACGCTCTGATGACGCGGCCCGGAATGCCGTCTGGACCCGCGGCTTTGCGGATATTCACCCGTCAGAAGGATCAGGTTACATCCGCTACAGAGACGTAGAGTGAACTAACCTTTGTAGCTTCGGCCGCGAGAGCTCTCTCTGCAAGGGCGGTGTTATTTCCCTCTAAATGAGCATAAAAAGTATTTAGCTCATCCGGGAGAGAGGCAGCAGTGTTCATGGCGGAGTTTTTATTGACCTTTAAAGTCCGTGATGATGTTAATTCCCTGCCACATGCTTCTAGAGTTGGTGGTGTTAAACTGTCCTTCAATCTTGTTCCCGTACTGACGTTTTGCTGTTCTGTTTTTCAGAGGGCATAACTGGCTTGTTTATGCTCCTCTGCGTTCCCGGAATTAAAAGTGGAGGTCCGCGCATCAAGTGCCGCGTGAACATCGCTATTAATCCAAGGTTTCTGGTTCGGGTAGATCCGTATTGTTTTGGTCAGAACAACATCCTCTACGCACTTTCTGATGAAACACGTTACGCTATCAGCGTAAAGCTCGATGTTGTCATCAGAGGCAGACCGGAATATCTCCCAGTCCGTGTGATCAAAACAGTCTTGCAGCGTAGAGTCTGATTGGTCCGACCAACACTGGATGGTTCTGAGGATGGGTGCTTCCTGTTTCAGTTTCTGCCTGTAAGCGGGCAGAAGCAGAATGGAAGAGTGGTCCGATCTGCCAAATGGTGGGCAGGGGAGGGATTTGTAGCCATCCCAGAAGGGAGAGTAGCAATGGTCCAAAACCCGGTCCCCTCGTGTGTTAAAACTAATGTGTTGGTGGTATTTTGGTGCGACTGATTTGAGATTGGCTTTGTTAAAGTCCCCGGTCACAATGAACGCAGTCTCAGGGTGCGCGGTTTTCTGCTTGCTTATAATCCCATACAGTTCCTTGAGTGCCCAGTCTGTGTCGGCTTGTGGCGGGATGTACACAGCAGTGATAATGACTGCTGGGAATTCACTCGATAGCCAGAATGGTCGACACAAAAGCATGAGAAATTCCAGATCAGGAGAGCAGAAAGACTTGATAGAATGTACGTTCCTCTGACCACACCAGGATTTGTTGATCATAAAACATACACCACCACCTCTGCTTTTACCTGAGAGGTCTTTCACTCTGTCCGCTCAGTGCATGGAGAACCCCGCGGGTTCAATGGCTGAGTCTGGAATCTCCGCAGACATCCAAGTTTCTGTAAGGCAGATAATGCAGCAGTCCCTCGTCTTTCGTTGGAAAGAGATCTGCACTCTCAGCTCGCAGAGCTTGTTGTCCAGAGACTGAATATTTGCCAGTAGAATACTGGGTAACGGGGGTCGATTTGTGCGACGTCTTACTCTGATGAGAATGCCGGCTCTGTTTCCCCTTTTCCTTTTGCGTTTCCGCGGCCGGACTGCCCAGACAAAGGGCTCCGCTGGTGTGTTTGTAAACAGTGGGTCGGCATTGGGGAATTTGAAGTCCGGTTTACAGTGTGTAATTGCAGAACCAATGTCCAAGTGTTTGTCTGTCGTAGACAATGAGGCAGACAACATCCAAGACAAAAAACATAAGAATTGTAAACAAAACAAACAAAAAACTACAATGTTGTGTCTGAGCTCACAACGCAGCAGCCATACTCGGTGCCATCTTGAGTCCAAGTACAGAGACTGCACTTATCAGAGTTACAAATGATTTGCTCTTATCTGATCACGGCTGCATTTCTCTTCTAGTGCTTTTAGATCTTGGCGCTGCCTTCGACACCATAGATCATGACATTCTCTTGGATAGGCTTGAGAATTATGTTGCCATTTGTGGACAGGCATTATCTTGGTTTAGGTCCCATCTCTCTGACTGCTACCACTTTATCTGTGTAAATTAGGAACTGTCAGATCAAATTAAAGTTAAGCATGGAGTGCCACAGGGATCAGTTTTGGGGCCTCTGCTTTTCTCCCTATATATGCTCGGGATTATATCCCACTGTCTGAATCAAGGGTTCAGGATGGAGTTCACCAAAATTACCTGCCATAAGCTTCCAGCTGGACTGCGATGCTCCACACTGAATAATACCTAAACCAACTTGGTCAAAGGAGGGACAGTACTCTCTTAAACTACACAGAAAATGAATTAACCACTAACAAAAGCCTTCATCTGCCAAAATCAAAGGACAATGCATATACGTGTATTTCCTCAGTTAATTCTGGATGACTTCAAGGACTTTAACACTAAAACTTATAGTTCATAAAAAAACATTTTGTTTAATCATTGACCCACAACACTTAGTTAGTTTATTAATTTTAACCACTAATAGTTTTAAACATAAATAACTAATATTGGCATTATATTCAATCATTTTCTGTTATAGCATAATTTCATGTACAGCTGCTTTGAAACTACGCCTGTTGTGAAAAGCGCTATACAAATAAATTTGACTTCACTTGAAAAATAAATAAGAAATAGCAAATAATATTATATTCAAAAAGTAAAAATATACTGTATTTAACTATTGGCAACTAAATCCTTCTTCAGCCAAATAAAAAAGGTATTTTTCATCTACGTACATGCAATTCAGGATTGACTTCAAAGACACTTAATCATTAATCTTACAGTTCAATCAGTATCCTTTAGTTTTAAACATTGCACAGAATGCTCACCGACATCTACTTAGTTTTCTTACATAAAACTTGTATTACACATAGATAACTAATATTGGCATTTAATTCATGCTGTATAGCCAGGGGGGATCTGGCTCCCCAATGAGCCTGGTTTCCCCCGAGGTTATTTTCCTCCATTAACTAACATCTTATGGAGTTTTGTGTTCTTTGCCACAGTCGCCTTAGATTGCTAACTGGGGTAAATCATTTTTAAAGCATGACTTTCAATCGCGTTATTAATTTAAACCGCACAATTAGGACTTCAAGACATTAAAGCATAATTTTCTGTAAAGCTGATATGAAACCATGTGTGAAAAGTGCTATACAAAAAAATAAATAAATTCACTGTCAACAAACTGACTAACATTTGCTTCCATCTGATTACACATAAATAATCAATCACTTTGTTTGACTGAAGTTGTTTGATTCAAGTAATCAGGTGCTTTTGGATTCTAACAGAGGGGAGGATTTATTTATTTGTGTTCCACTGTTTTTCATTGTTACAATAAAGGAATTCTCCAGGTTCAATAAAGCTCAACTGACAGCATTTGCAGAATAATGTTGATTTTCAAAAAATAAAAATAAATAAATAAATTTAAAAAATCAACTCTCTCCTATTTAAAATAAATAAATAAAAGCTAATCGTGGTTACAGGCACTTACAATGGAAGAGAATGGGGCCAGTCCATAAACACTAAAAGACACATCATTTCAAAAGTAAAGTCACAAGACATAAACATTACACGATAACATTATTTTAGTGTCATAAATCGCTTACTAACATTTTCTGAGTAAAGTTATTTTCAATATTACAACTTTGTTGCCATGACAGCAAAACCCTGTAATCCCGGTCTTGGCTATAACTTTAAACAGAAAAGTTTAGTAAGTGATTTTATCACACTAAAAACACGTTAAAACGTGTAATGATTACCTCTTGTGGCTATTCTATTGAAAAAATGTGTGTTTTAGTGTTGATGGATCGGCCCCATTTGCTCCATTGTAAGTGCCTCACTGTAACCCCCTTTTTTTTTAATAAACGAGGGGCGAGTCAAAAGTATTTTTTGTGATAATTAACATTACGGCAAAAATGCTGATGATTAAGCTTAACTCGTATTGAACCGGAATTACTCCTTTAAAGGAGTAATTCCCTACAATATTTTAGCATTTTCCCCTGAAGTCCATTTATAATGTTAGTCAAGGTTTATTGCACCATGATCATTAGCTGCTTTTCCACCATCGGGCCAAACAGTTCTGAGCACGATACTGAATGATTACAGAAACATTTCCACTTGAGCACGGTTCGGCATGGCATGAAACCGTTCTCGACCTGGAATTCTCTGAAATGGCTTTCGTACGTGCCAACTCACGTTTGTCAATTTGTCAATGCCAAGGTATCTTATAGTGCTTTTATTTTATTTCTAGCTTGCCCAGTTTGCTAATATTTGGGTAGAGTTAATAAAAGTTAATAAAAATAGTGTATGTTTAGTGTATCTTTGTCATTTTATGATGATGGTTTAACTAGTATAGGCATGTAGCTTACATTTGTTTTTCTACGCGCCCTTTTCATCAGGGAAGTAGATTTCTAGCTCATTTAAACTCAAAATATATCAATGTATTCTCATATACTATTTTCATACAATAAACATTTATAATATAATAAGTGTCCTTTTTAGCTAGTTTGGGAACTTTCCCTTTCTGTGTGTTCATGTCAGGTGGCATACACTACCCCTCATAATATGATGGTAAACCTCTCGCCTTTTTCTCTTTACTTTCCTTTTTGCATTATGGTCTGTGGTGGCAGGGGTGTGGTCGAGCATTCGTCCGGAGAGAAAGCGGTAAGGGTACACACCTGAGCTCTATAATGTCTAACACCTGTTTCTGATTGCAGTAAGCACAGGGGAGAGCGATAAAAAGAGGGACCACACCAGAGATAGGACCCCACACACACATCCGCAGAGACTGTGGTGCTTGAGTCCGCTGAAAAGCGAGTTTTGCTGAATTTTGTTAATAAACCTACCTTTTGAGTTGAATTTCAACATTCTCCGCTTCCTCCTTACAAACATGCCTCGAACTTGTTACACTGGTGCCAAAACCTGGGAGTAAGTTTGGAAGAAGTACACGCCAGCAAGGAGTCATCGCCACTGGTGGAAGTCATTTAGTCCCTCGCCAGCATGCACCATTCACAACATCAGGCCCTGCTTGAGCTTCGCAAGGACCAGGATCACCGGTCCAGGAGGTGGCTCAAGGCTCAAGAAGTGGACCGGAATGCGATCCGGAGATTACTGCACCAGGAGAAAGCCCTGGCCGTGGCCCCGGACACAGCAGCTCCAATGCCTACAGTCGCCCTCTTGAAAATGGGGGCAGAAGATGATCTGGAGGCATTCTTGGACTTATTCGAGTGAACGGCCGAGATCTGGAGGTGGCCGCGTGCCCAGCAGGCGGCCAGACTCATTCCAGTGTTGTCCGGGGAAGCCCAGATCGTGGCGCAACATCTACCATCTACCGCCAAGTGAGTTGTCGACCTGGTGGTGCTGGAACAGCTTATTCGTCATCTGCCGAAAGGAACGGCGGAGTGGGTCCAGTGCCACTGCCTGGCATCGCTGGAGGAGGCCTTCCAACTGGCTAAGGACCATAGATCGGCATATAAGAGGACTCCCACTCTCTCTCCCCTCACTCTCTCTTCCCCCCCCTCCTCTCACTCTCTTTCTCACTGCACCTTTTTTCCAGCCTACCCTGGATACACGGGAGTGTCCCACCCAAGCCGGCTCCCCATTTTCAGGGTTTTTCCCTGCCCCCGGTACCCTCTATGTCTCTTTGCTCTGCCCCTTAGGTGGCAGAACATGCTGTCACAGGTGCAGACATAACGCCTGGGCCAGCCTGTTGGAGTTGCGGGGAGCCATGGCATTTTCGGGACCAATGCCTCGTGATGGAGCTGGGAACATTGGTCCGGGTCCCTGACACTCCACGGGCTGCCCCCAATTGAGCAAGAGTGTACAGAATACCGGTGAGTGTTAAGGGGAGTACACATCAAGCCTTGGTGGATACTGGCTGCAATCAGACCACTATACACCAATGTTTGGTTCTAGATGAGGCTTTGGGAACAGGTAAAAGGGTGAAGGTGAGGTGTGTGCATGGAGATATTCACAATTATCTTAATTGTAGTGTCACTCATCATTAAATTTCGGGGGCTGACTTCTAAATTACTTGTCAAGTGGCAAGGGCCCTTTGAGGTCACACAGTGTGTTGGAGATCTTGATTATGAGGTAAGGCGGACAGATAGAGGTGACGCACGTCAAATATACCATCTCAACCTCCTGAAATTATGGACAGAGGCAGTACCTGTGACATTGGCGATGGTGGTTCCGGAGAGGGAGGAGCTCTGGCCGGAGGTGAACTTTAAAGCCAATCATGTCACACTTATGGAGACCACATCTCGCTATCTCAAGTCACAGAGGTTGCTGAGTTGCAAAAAGAATTTGGAGACTTGTTCTCACATCTGCCTGGGTGCACAAATCTCATAGAGCACCACATCGAGACTACACCCAGGGTAGTGTTACTCACTCGTCCCTACCGGCTTCTGGAAGAATTAGATGCAATGCTCAATGTGGGAATAATAGAAGAATCCCACAGTGATTGGTCCAGCCTGGTTGTTCAAGTCCCTAAGAGCGACGGGTCAGTACGATTCTGTGTGGACTATAGAAAAGTCAATGTGGTGTCTAAATTTGATGCATACCCAATGCCCCGGATTGATGAGTTGCTCGATCGGTTGGGCACAGCTCGATTTTCCTTGACAATGGACTTAACAAAGGGATATTGGCAGATCCCCTTAACACCAATGTCCCGTGAAAAAATGGCTTTCTCCTCACCATTTGGATCACACCAATTCATGACACTTCCATTCAGTTTGTTCGGGGCCCCAGCTACGTTCCAGCAGCTCATGGATAGAATCCTCAGACCACACTCGGTGTATGCCGCTGCCTATCTAGATGACATCATCATTTACAGCAATGATTGGCAGTGGCATGTACAACATCTGAGGGCCATCCTGAGATCACTGAGGCAAGCAGGACTTACGGCAAACCCAAAGAAGTGCGCAATTGGATGGGTGGAGGTACGGTATCTGGGCTTCCACTTGGGCCATGGACAGGTGCATCCCCAAATTGATAGACTGCAGTGACTGCAGCCTGCCTAAGACCCAAGACCAAAAAGGAGGTGAGAAAGTTCCTGGGGCTGGCTGGCTATTATAGAAGGTATACAGTGTTTACCTCTCATGCCGTCGCCAACAAACGGATCTGTGAATTACATTCTCCTGATTTTACTGCACCACATTGGAAAAAGAAACCGTCATGGTTACTTGCATAACCTCCGTTCCCTGATGGAGGGAACGAGATGTTGTGTCGATGTAGTGACATTAGGGGTCACTCTTGGGAGCCCGAGACACCTCTGGTCTTTGATAAATGGCCAATGAAAATTGGCAAGTGGTATTTGCATGCCACTCCCCAGGACATACAGATATAAAAGGAGCTGGTATGCAACCACTTATTCAGGTTTTATGCTGAGGAGCTGAGACAAGTTCCGGCCATTTCACCGGATAGTTAAGCGTTGTGGCAGGAGGGACACAACATCTCATTCCCTCCATCAGGGAATGGAGGTTATGCAAGTAACCATGACGTTCCCTATCTGTCACTCACTCGACGTTGTGTCGATGTAGTGACACTAGGGGTCCCTATACAAAACGCAGCAACTGGCTGAACTGTGTTACGTGAACTGGTGGTGTGTGAGGGGCAGACAACTGTGTGCCTCATATCCAGTGCACCAGGCCAACACGTAACCTCCCCCAACATAGTTATGAGTGTCGAAGGGCCATTTGGGGACAAGTCGACTACCCAAAAGATAGAGACAGGCTAACCCAGTCATGGCCTCTTTTCCCCTTCTTTTTTTCCACTCCATAAAAACCAAGGGGGATTATCCGACTGGGCCGCCAGGTCTAGTCAGGGGGTGTCCCTCCCAAGGGGAGGACACCACGGAGACCACACCTCGCCCAAAGAGAGGGGGGGATATTTAAGTGGAAAATACGTCACATGGTCTTGCCGACCATGTGGAGAAGTCTCATGCTAGATCCTACTCAACGGGGGAGGAGTTACTACAAACATGGAGACTGTGGCAGAGGGGGCTCTGCCCAAGGAAGACGCAGTTTGCCAACAGGGAAACGAATTAGCGGAAGATATAGATCGCATGGGGTTACCTTACAGGGAACCGCCACATGCAGAGCACCTACCCCAGAACAGGGCTCTTAGTTAGCACGTGTACTGAGCCGGCAGCGAGTCTCTCTGAAAACTCGACTGCCACAGGGCTCGGAGGAAGTCAACCAGGGAACATAGTTTGTGACCACTACTGGGAATTAATGGCGCACATCTTCAGCTCAGAGGAGGTGAAAGGCGCTATGTGCAAGCGATACACTCGGCTGGCTATCCCGGGCTTATCCGCTTGTATTGCGTGCCATTACCTGGGACGAAACCGGTTCCACCCGGAGGTTGTAGAACCTTGCAAAGGTGTTGGGTGTTGCCCAGCCCGCTGCTCTGCAAATGTCTGTTAGAGAGGCATCCCTGGCCAGGGCCCAGGAGGCCGCTACACCCCTGGTAGAATGGGCTCGTAGCCCTACCGGGGGTGGCACGTCCTGGGCGTGATATGCCATGGCTATGGCATCAATGAGCCAGTGGGCGATCCTCTGCTTGGAGACAATGCTTCCTTTCCGCTGTGCACCAAAGCAGACAAAGAGCTGCTCAGAGATCCTAAAGCTCTGCGTGCGATCCAAATAAATGCGTAAAGCGTGCACCGGACACAGCAATGACAGGGTTGTGTCTGCCTCCTCCTGGGGCAGCGCTCGCAGGTTCACCAACTGGTCCCTAAAAGGGGTCGTGGGAACCTTGGGCACATAGCCCGGTCGGGGTCTCAAGATCACGTGAGAGTAGCCCGGACCGAACTCCAGGCACGTTTCACCGACAGGTCTCCTACCCTCTTGATGGAAGTGAGCGCAGTCAGGAGAGCAGTCTTCAAGGAGAGTGCCTTAAGCTCAGCTGACTACAAAGGCTCAAAGGGGGCTCTCTGTAGACCCTGAAGAACTACAGAGAGGTTCCATGAGGGAACGAGGCGCGGTCTGGAGGGGTTCAGCCTCCTAGCGCCTCTCAGGAACCTGATGATCAGGTCGTGCTTCCCTAAGGACTTACCGTCCACTGTGTCGTGGAGTGCTGCTATAGCGGCAACGTACACCTTCAAGGTGGAAGGGGACAGCCGCCTTTCCAACCTCTCCTGCAGGAAGGAAAGCACCGATCCGACTGCGCATCTCTGGGGGTCTTCCCGTCAGGAAGAACACCACTTAGCAAACAGACGCCACTTACAGGCATACAGGTGCCTCGTAGAGGGGGCTCTAGCCTGAGTGATCGTGTCTACTACCGCGGGTGGCGACTGCTTCCTCCACACCATGGCTGGGCCGAAGGGGCGGGCTGCGGCGGAGCCGGTGCAGTCACCGCAGGGGGACGCCCTTGGCGACGAGCAGACGGGGTGCGGGATCTTGAGCCACGCTGGGGCAGGATATGCCGGATAGCCTTCGTCTGCTGCTTCACCATCAAGAACTGCTGGCCAAAGTCCTCGAGGGTGTCGCCGAATAGGCCAGCCTGGGAGATGGGGGCAGCAAGGAACCGTGTCTTGTCGGCCTCACCCACCTCGACCAGGTTGAGCCAAATGTGGTGCTCCTGGACCACTAATGTGGACATCGTCTGCCCGAGAGACCGCGCCGTGACCTTTGTCGCCTGGAGAGCAAGTTCGGTCACCGAGCGCAGTTCCAGCATCAGATCTGGGGAGGAACTACCCTTGTGCAGTTCTTTTAGCGCCTAGGCTTGGTGGACCTGCAGGAGAGCCATGGTGTGCAGGGCAGAGGAGGCTTGTCCAGCAGCGCTGTAGGCCTTGGCTGTCAGGGACGACGTGAACCTACAGGGCTTGGACAGGAGCTTTGGGTGTCCGCACCAGGTGGCAGCACTCTGCGGGCATAGGTGCACCGCGAGCGCCTTATCCACCGGGAGAATCGCCGTATAGCCCCTGGCCGCCCCGCCATCAAGGGTAGTGAGGGCAGGGGAACTGAGAAATCGGGACCGGGCAGTAAAAGGTGCCTCCCACGAATTTGTCAGCTCCTCGTGCACTTCCGGGAAGAAAGGCACTGGAGCGGGGTGTGGCTGCTTTGACGACGAGCAGACGGGGTGCGGAATCTTGAGCCGCGCCGGGGCAGGATATGCCGGATAGCCTCCGTCTGCTGCTTCACCATCGAGAACTGCTGGCCAAAGTCCTTCGTCAACAGTGAGCATGACTGTTATGTAGCTGCACAAAACCAGACAATTACTGAAATGCAGAGAACAGACTCAATGACTGCTGAGTAGAACTGTATCAGCAGCGCCTGTGGCAGGTTGAATTTCCTCAGCTGGGCCTTTTTCACAATGGAGTCAATGTCTCCCACTTCAGGTCCTGTGAGATGGTAGTGCCCAGTGTGGACCATTTCTTAAACTCTCTCTAACTTTCCATCCTCTCATTACAATTAAACAGCTGTTTTTTCTACTGTACCTTTAAGACTTCTATGATAAATGGTCTCTGTTATGATTGGCCTGCTATGGGAAATGTGTAACATAAAAAAATATGAAGACTCACAATCCATTTTTGCAACTCTTTTTTGCATAAATAGTCTGGATGGATAGCTATGACCCTTTAAATACATGTACATGAGAGAGAGAGAGAGACTTTGACTTTTAATGCCTCTTTTAATTACAATAAAAACAAAGAGATCAAAAAAACTATTACATTCACAAAGAACAAAAAATAAGCATTAAAAAATAATTGAAAATGGGGAATAAAAAAAAAAATGCACAAACAAAGGAACACCAATACAATTTCCAGTATTACACCTTTTCATAACATCATTTCAAAACCTCCCCTTTAAATGGTTTGATATAAAATGCCTTCTGCACCCCACAAAAAAAATAAATATAATTTTTTTTTAATAATAATAATAAAAAAAGAGAATCAGTATCATTCACCAAACTATAATACGCATACTTTGAAGTCAAACGGCCATTTACAAGCCCCTTTAACATGTGTAATCTAACCATCCACTAAAAATAATCTTGTTCTTTCTTGTCAGCCAAATTGCCATTTTTGCCTTACCAAAGATAAAATTCAGTAAAACTACTTTTTGCTTATTTGAAGTGCTGTATTTTGGTCAAAAAAACAAACAAATTGTAAACAGAAAACCTACCTTATGGGTAAATTCTCCTAACAAACCAAAAAAGTTCATTTAAACGTAAACAACCAATAAATATATGATAAACTGTTTCTGGAGCTCCACAAAAAGGACATTCTTCCCCTTGTAAAGGATTTAAATGTGCCTTGTGTATGTTTGTGGCTATAATCCAATGTACAATCTGCCATTGAAGATCTCCTATCTTCTAGATCTTCTATTTTCTAGGTCCCAAGCTCTAGATGTGCCAGACTGTTCCCTTTCCACAGAAAAAATCTGCCATGTTTGAAATGCTGAAGCATAAAAAGAAGAGAGCCTACTAAGATCCATCTCTTTTAAATTCATTAAAAAAAGATGTCTGTCCAGACCTAAACATCCTACTTCCATCCAGCTCTGTGATTGATGGTAGAGTAATCTCTGAACTGTCTGCAGGTGAAAAGCAGCCACTCTTGACCTGATATTTATAAGTCCTTGACCCCCTTCATGGACCCATAGATACAGTATTGACTCGCTCAACCAATGTTGTCCTGACCAGAAAAAATTAACAAGTAGTTTTTGAATACTTCCTAAAAAGTCCTCTGGTATAGGATATGTCACAGGATAGAGGTGACTAAATTGTTTATAACCAGTACTCTCCCCCTATAGGATAGTTGAGGAAGCAACCATTCCCATTCAGTTAACCTGGCACAATATATCCTTTACACCCTCCCAATTTGATATTGATATCCTTCAGAGCCCCCCAAAAACAAAATTTTTTTAAAACCAAACTTTTCCCATTTAACATTTCCTGGAATAACTGGTAAAATCACTGTTGTTTTATTGTTACACCACAAGGCTTCATTTTTACCCCAGTTAAGTTTTGCCGAGGATGCTTTCTCATATAATCTATGGCTGCATTCAATTATTTCAATATCCTTTTGACTTTTTAATACTACTACAGTAATATCATCTGCATATGCAGTTAAATTAACTGAGTAATATATACAACAATTTAACCCAGGAAATAAAACCATCTCCAAACCCAAAAGCATGAAGTGTTTTAAAAAGAAAGTCATGGTCCACTCTATCGAAGGCCTTCTCCTGATCTAAGGACAAAAGGCCCACATTCATTCCATTTAATTTAGAATAATCCAATATATCTCTTACCAAATTTTTTTTTTATCATAGATCATTCTCTCAGGGACACAATAAGACTGATCTTCATGTATTATATCCCCCAGAACGGATTTCAGCCCATTTGCCAAAACTTTTGCTATGAGCTTATAGTCAGCTGTCAAAATGGCCACAGGCCTCCAGTGCTTTTTTAGTTAATAGTGCCAGCACTGTCCGTTCACAACTTTTGGGAAGTAATTTATCATTAAAACATTTTTGATGCACCTCATAAAAGTCTATTCCAATAGTCCCCCATAAAGCTTTATAAAAATCCACTGGCAAACCGTCGATTCCTGGTGATTTGATTTGATTTGAAACCCAGGCTTCATTTGTGTGACAGCATCAGTTAACTCCTTAAAAGAGAAAGTACAGGCCAGTTTCTGACTCTGCTCTTTACTGACGTTAGGAAGCTGCTGTAATAATTGTGAAGTACAGCCAGTATCAGTGTCCTCTCTTTTGAAAAGATCTAAAAGTCCACTGCTATTTTATGAATTTATCTCGGATCTGAAGTCTTTGATCCATCAGGAAATGTCAGACAGTGCATTACATTTTGTTACCTTGAAACCTTTTCTAAATGAAAGAAATCAATATCATGCATAGACACAAAACGAGGTCTTATTAGAGCACCCTTACAGCCTGCAGTAAAGCTTCAAGATCCTTTTTTTTTCTCAGATAAATTTACATCCACTGAAGAGTCAAAATGTTGAACCAATTCAGATGTAATCTGAAAGATCTCTTGTTCTATTTCAGATATTTATTGTTTAATATTTATAGTAGAAAAAGAAGTGAACTGTGGACAAAACATTTTTATTTGAGTTTTTCCAATTTAGGATACTTAATCCTATGTATTAAGTTATCAAATTCATCTTTTTGAGAAACCCAGTCACTCCAAAACATTTAATATTTTTCCTGAAAGTACTTCTCTTGTAATAGTCTCACACTGAACTTCCAGTAAGGACTATATAATCGAAGCGGTGACAAAGTAATATTCACTGTAAGAAAATGATTTTCATTACAGCATGGAAAAATTTTAGAGTCTACAACTCTGTTATTTACTGTTGTCTTGATATAGAGCCTATCAAGTCTGGCTGAACTAATCCTCCCCTGTGAGACTTTTGTCCAAGTATATTGTTCAACATCACTGTTTCTGTCTTTCCAAACATCTATAAAATCATGCTGAGCAAGAATGCTTTTTAAGAACAAAGATGATGAAAAATCTGGCTCATCATTATTTCTGTCTAAAATAAAATCAAGAGTACAATTCCAATCACCCCCAATAATTAAAAAATCATCAGAACCATAGCTTTAAAAAAATAAAAACTTTTTAAACAAAGAAATTCTCTCTGTACTTCTGTTTGGAGCATAAAAATTTATGAATACAGACACTTGATTATTAATTTCAGCTCTTACAATCAGAAGACGACCTTTTTTTTGTTTTAATTCAATCTTAGTTAAAATATTCACATTAAAATATGGTGAAAATCTAATTGCCACTCCTGCACTTAAATTTGTGCCATGGCTAAGAGAGAAATCCCACACAAGCCCCATTCCAATTCATTCTTTTCATCACTATGAGTCTCTTGTAAAAATAATACATGGCCATCTTCAAGCTTAAGAAACTCAGACAGTAAACCTCCATTTCTCCCATTCCTCACCCCATTAACATTTTAAGATCCTACTCTTAAGATGTGCATATCAGGAGAGGGAAAGGGAAACAAGAAAGGAAACAAACAGAAAAAAAATGTAAATAAACACTGAACCCACAACCATGTGCATTTATTTTTTTTAGTTTTGACAATTTTACAAGTCCATGCGCATTCTGAGCTTTATGTATAGCCGTCAGACATTTTTTTGAAATCGAAATCACCTCATAACCAACAGTCCTCTGAGCAAACAAAACTGACTTTAAAAATGTTTCCCCATAAGGAAAATATTTAGAAACATCAACCTTCCTTTGGTTTGATCCAAAACCTCATTTATTTCTTCAACAAAATAAATGTCCTCCATAGACTGACTATGATCAAATTCACAAATATCTGAAAAACTGTCACAATTTTCCATTGATTCTTCAATGCTTTCTTCATTCTCTTCTAGCACAGCATACTGCAGACCACTGACACTAGCTATCTCACCATCTGTACCATCTCCACTACAAGTTACAGAAGCAGCTTCTTCCTGCAAATCAGTTAAATTTACTTCAGATTCACTATCTCATTTAGAAAAATTAAGTGCACTCACCTCTGATTTTGAGCTCTGCTCAGAAACAATGGAAAATCAACCTGGGGGTCTCGGCGGGTTGAGAAACATCACCAGTGGTAGATGATCCTTCTCTTGTCTCCTCACCTTGAACTTCAAGTTGAAACTTTAGTTTTTTTGGCGGTGGAATCGTATAGGTCTCTTTTCAGATTCGGAATGTTCATTAATCTCACCTTGATCTAAATGTTCCTCATTAATGCCATTGTTCTCTTCGTTTCCCTCTTCTACTTGTTTTTTGTGTGGGCAGGAAAATTTCTTATGCCCTAAATCCCCACACTCAATACAACGCATATTATCTGTAGTTGTGAAAATCATGTAGGAACTATCGCCGTGTTGTATGCGAAAAGAGACTTCCAGGAACTTGGAAGGCACATAAACATGAACACATGTCTTTGAAAAGATAGCACATGTTTCAACGCGGTATTTCTGCAATCAAGCAGAACCATTTTGATAGAACTAGCCAATTTGCCAAATCGACTGAGCTCTTTCGTGATTTCTTCATTAGTGATGAATGGAGGCACGTTTTAAATCATCACTTTAGTAGCAGGTGAGCGCAATGGCGTTACCTGAACCAAAGTGTACAATATTACTATCCCATTTTCAACAAGCCTATTCAACAGATTTTCTTCTTTGAGAAAAACGACAACAGCTTTGTTCATTCTAGAAGCCGAAACAAGTTTTCAATGACCTACAATGTCTCCCATAGCCAAAAGAACATCTTCGATGGTAAACGCTTAATCGGAAAAACACTTGCATCCATTTTTGATAGAGAAAGCCGGCACTCTCTCACCTGAGAGAGATGCCATAGCTTTTTATACCAAGTCTGTTAGTTATGCGATGTTCAAAATCAACACTTGAGAATTGTCAAAAGAAAAAAAAGAAAAACAACACTTAAATAAAGTGATGAAAAATAAGTGATTCACCATAAAAATAAATAAATTAAACAAATTAAAAAAAAAAAAAACAAGACAAACGTGCCGCTCCCTCACTCCTTACACCACGGCACTCTCACTTCCCAACATGCAACAGAAAGAGAGAGAGAGAGAGAGAGAGAGACAGAGAGAAAGAGATGTGTGTGGGGTTATGTGTGTCACATGAGTCAGTAGAAAAGATCATCGGGCTCTTATATTTAGCTCCACCCCTTAACAGGTACTAGGTCATTCAATATCCCACCAATCACACACTTCCATCTTAACTTGTGTCAAACCATCCCGCCAATCACATATTTCTAATCTAAACTCTCAACAATTAGAAATGGCCACTTAAACACCCTACTAATTGGTCAGAACTTTAGAAATATCCACACAGGCTCTGACTGTGTGTAAACTACGTGTGTGTGTGTGTTTTGTAGAGACATACATCGAGAGCAACAGACTGTTTAGCCCAGGACTTCTTCACTTGGTCGTACATTATGGTATTATTGATTCCCAGTCCACAGAATATCACAAATGCCTGAAGAGAAACAGTAAATGAAAAATGTGTAAGAGAGAGAGACATACAGTATATGGGTGATTCTCTTAAGATTGTTTACATAGTGATATTAATTTTATAGCAATTTTTTTAACACGTTTTACCCCCAAATTATCATAACTGCAATGCAAAAAAGGTAATTAGTAATAATAATATATATATAATGTATTTATTAACATTAATAAATTGTATTTATATACAGTATCATAGTACTGTAGTACTTCCTTCAGTAGGTACTGCCAGTAGGTAATCCCTGATTTTCATGAAAAATAATAATAGCACAACACAATCTCTTTTACTATACTACTGTCAAAAATGACTGTCTTATGGTTATAAGAATTGTTCAGTAAAATGTGCTTAAGTGTCCTTAAAATAATGTCACATTGCAAAAACACCATAATGGTCCTAAATTAGGACTGTCAATCGATTAAAATGGTTTATCAATTTAATTACATGATATGTCGACTAATTGTTCATAATAAATTGCATACATAATTTTTTGTTTCTGAAATAGGCCCTCAAATAAAGATAATTCAAAATATAATACTGTCATTAAAATAATTATAAATGTAATATAATAAATATAATAATCCAGACAGGCCTAATATATTTCATAAATATAATAATTCAGATAATTCAAAGACATTACATTATAGAGACAGACAAGTAAAACATTGAATAGACTAAACAAAAAGTGAATTTATTCAGTATATTGTATGGTTTATTTCCATATCATTAAACAGAAGTCCACGGCAATCCATTTTGCAATTAAGTTTGTCAGTCTGTAGACTTGGGCAGTTTTCAAAAGATGCATTCTTACATTTTGTCTGTAAATGCATCGAGTGGACGTTTCTGGAGCATCTCACCGTGGTCACGTTTCACAGGTTTTCAGAGTCTCTAGCCAAATCAAAATGCAGTTTGTTGCCTGTACAGCTGGAGTTGCACTGACTGCCCCCTTCTGACTGTGAATTGCCAAAATATTAATGTGGTATTTCAAGCTTGAATTGCTCCATTGGTAGAAAAATTCTCTTTACAGAATTTACGTACAGTCGGGGGGATGAAGAATTGCATTTTTATATAATTTATCACAATGAATTAACACATTGAATCAACAGCCATATTGCAAACAAAGGCTTAATTTTGTCATGCAAAATATAATTTAATATTTTTTTTGTATTGATTTTGGGTTAAATATGACCAGGATATTTTCTTGACAGGTTTCATGAGAATCACCCATATTATATATATATATAAAAAAGGACACTGTACACAGCATTTATAAACAAGATCTCATAATTAATTTACATCACACCTCAAACAGCCTCTGATCTGCATCATCAAATGGTTTCCCATCCAACCTGTTCAAGACTTGAGCCACACCTGTAAAATCAAATATGTGATTTATTATTTGATTCCAAGTTTCTTTGCCCAGTGCTCATGTGACTGTGTGTTAGCATGCTGTGTATTTTTCCCTCAAGGCTTGTTGTAGTTATGATACAGTATGTTCATGCATGTCAGCTGTGCTCATTGTCAGTGTTTAGTTTCAGTTTCGTCAGCGAGCTGCATCAAATAAATGAAAAAACAAACAAACAAACAAACAAAAAAACAAAAAACAAAAAAACATTCTCTCATTCAGTCTTTCTTACAACCAGGGTTTGAAATTCACATTTCAAATGATTTCATTTCAAAACATTTCAAAACATTTCAAGTGGCTCATCAGCCACTGTGGCTAGTAGAGTTCCAAGGTCACTAGCCACTCAGCATTTTCACAAGCCAAAATCCCCTGGTGCACAAAAACTGATAAAGGTAACTGGATACTGTAACTGCATGCATTTGATTGGCCATTTTATTTGAACGAGAATTATATTAGGGTGACACTTTACAATAAGGTTCCATTTGTTAACATTAGTTTACAACATTAGTTAACGAAGAGAACCTTATTGTAAAGTGTTACCGATATTAGTTTAGCAGGACACAAGCCTAATGATTCAGGTCACCTTTAGGATCTGGAGGCAAACATGGCCAGAATAGGAGGATGAGTTTGGCAATACTTTGTCCAGAATTCATGGAAATTTGAATCCCCTAATTCTAAATTGTACTTGCCTATATGAAAGTTTACCATTCTTGTACCCTTGTTTAACAGTGGCATTTGTAATGACAAGGCCATTACCACAGGTACAGTAAGACCATGTGTGGCTCCTCATTACTGTGGTTAGGTCAATGTAGTCTTTTCTAAAAAATAACTAAAATTTAACTATAGTATTTTTAATTACAAAACGAATAGCCTAACCACATTTGAACACCTTGAACCTTTAAATACAACTTTCATAGTCGTTATAAAAAAAGTCTAATTCATCCATATGAATACAGTATATAACAGTTACCAGTTAGTGTTACTGCAGTAAAAAAAATAAATAAAAAAACATTAAAAAGAATTTTAAAAAAAATGACTTCTTAGTAAGGATGATGATGTGTATTTAGAAAAAACTGATGTTGTGTAGTTGTTTCCTTTTTACCTTTTAATGTCAGGGCTGTCTAGCAGTTGGAGGGGTTTGATTTCCTCCACAGAGCTTTATAATATAACATTCTCTGTAGAATTCAAATGGCTCACATATGTTTTATGGTTTCCGCCAGCCACCACGTTATCGATATGAATCACGCAAGTTTCACTCTGCACTGTTCCAGAGCTCTGGGACTGTCTCTGGAGCACGCTGATGTGTGCTGCAACAGTTCTCGGTGGATGGTGGATGCATGTGTAAGTTATGAGAGGCATATTTAGTTATAAAATTCTGAAAGTCAGATGAATATGATTAAATTTGCTTTGGCAGCGGCCCGAGTCACCCGACATCCACAGAATTTTCAATGCAGGAAAAACCCTGAAAACGTCACCCGCCAAAGTGGCTAGTAAGAGTAAAGGAGTTACTGACACTGCCCATTTTTACCCATATTTGGCTGGTTGGCGGGTATTAATTTCAAACCTTGCATACAACGTGCATCTGTTTCTTCATTTGTTATTATTTATTGTGTGACATGAGCCCTATGCAAATACTGCAGCTGTAATGGTTCACATTTTCCCATGTTGACGTAGCGCTGTTTGGGTGGAGTAAAGTTTACATATGTGGCTTGAACAGCCAGATTCATTTACACTTGACCGAGTTTAGAATGGAATGCATTTCAAACCACCTCCGGAAGTGGTTTGAGTGATCAGATTTATATCTGTCTCGAATCCGTCTCGGAAAAAACGCATAATGTGATAAAGTGTAAATACCCCCTATGGGACCAGAACCGTTTTTCTAGGCTGTTCACTCAACACGCTATCAGTAGTGCCACAGGAAAAGGTAAATGCATTTGAATTGATACAAAAATGTCTGATGGGGGATGGCGCTTGTCAGTAACTCTGCAAAATTAGGTTGATTTCAGGGTATATGAAATTTCGGAAGCAACATGTCAATTTTCTATGTGATCATGTTGCATAAGCAACAGCAGAAGTGTGATTTACCAGATTACCATAAACACTGGGCCAAATATTGCGTTAGTATTTGCCATATTAGCAAGTGGCAGATGAATTTGCACCACAATCCCATAGATTTTAATTTGACGCACAGCCTTTGAAATCAACAACAAAAGATATGGGAAGTGTTTTGCCCACCTTTTTAAAAAATGTATACGCCTATTTATTTTTCTATGCTACCTATGCATGATTATATGGTTAGTTGCATTTTATTATTAACTTTGTGACCTTTTTAGATCTGCGACACATTTGTGGATCATGACCCACAAGTTGAGAACCACTTATGTAAAGTACGGTAACGCACCACAGTCACTGATGAAGTGTTTCAGTGCACAAATCAAGTATTTCTTACCCGCCCCACCCCCATCTCTCTATTTCTCTATCTACAATCTAATTAAACAGTGTGTTTTGTTAATTAGAATAATTGTTCATTTAAGTGCAGATCACCTCCCCCCCAACACACACACACATCTTCATCTCCCCATCCTCACCGTCTCATTACAGTCAATCATAAATGTGCTGCTCGCTCTAGTTCAAACACAAACGAAATGCTCCTCATAATTATTAAATTTTTTGCTCTTTGCTTTCTTCATCACATCAAGGAGCCTGTTTGTCTGAAACCAAGCTGAGGCTAAAAAAAAATAAAAAATAATAATAATAATTTCTAGTAATCCAAAACATACACTCACCAAGCACTTTATTATGTACACCTGTACAACTACTTATTCATGTGATTATCTAATCAGCCAATCGTGTGACAGTGCAGTGCATAAAATAATGCAGATACGAATCATGAGCTTCAGTTAATGTTCACTTCAACCATCAGAATGGTGAACATTTTTTGATTTCAGTGATTTTGACCATGGAATGATTATGGGTGCCAGACGGGCTGGTTTGATTATTTCTGTAAGTGCTGATCTCCTGGGATTTTTAAGCACAGCCTCAGTTTTCTGTTCTTGGCTGACAGAAGTGGAACCTGATGTGTTCTTCTGCTGTTGTAGCCCATCTGCCTCAAGGTTTGACATGTGCATTCTGAGATGTTATTCTGCTCACTACAATTGTACAGAGGGGCTATCTGAGTCACCATAGACTTTGTCAGTTCGAACCAGTCTGGCCATTCTCTGTTGACCTCTCTCATCAACAAGGCATTTCCATCCACAGAACTGCTCCAACCACTCATTGGTTGATTTTTTTTTCCCATCCCACCATTCTTTGTACACTCTAGAGACAGTTGTTCATGAAAATCCCAGGAGATCAGCAGTTACAGAAATACTCAAACCAGCCCATCTGGCACCAACAATCATGCCACGCTCCAAATCACTGAGATCAATTTTTTCCCCATTCTGATGGTTGATGTGTACATTAACTGAAGCTCCTGACCTGTTTCTGCATGATTTTATGAATTGCACTGTTACCACACAGTAGGTGTACAGGTGTACCTAATAAAGTGGTCGGTGAGTGAATTTACTACTAGCAATCTTTTCGGGTGTTTCAGGGGTCATATGAGACGTTCAAATAGGCACATCTTTGGGTTGGAGTCATATGTGGTGGTCGAGCAATAGAGATAAAACCTTCTCAAACTTTCCAAAAAATAATTTACAGATTCAAGTAAACGATAGTAGACCTCTGCTAAAACGGCAATTTAAACAACTATACAGCTCAAATAATACATAATTTTTAACAGAAGAATCAATGTAAGTATTGTTATAAAATTATCTTCAAATTTCTTTCTTTAACCCTCCAAACAAATGGCCCCATTTATTTACATTGTAAGTGTATTCAGGTAGATTTAGCTATTTTAAATTGTATTTTTGGCTTGAATTAAACCAGTTAATTTAGATGTTACCACATTAAGCACATTTATTAGGTTAAACCTTTTTTTTAGTGTAGTATCTGAAACAGTATGCAGTATATTAAATAATATTAACATAAAGTACAGTAGCATGCTACATTGTTGTCTTATACCAGGGGTGTCAAACGTGTGGCCCGCGGGCAAATTACAGTGGTGTAGTGCTGAATTTTGACTTCCTAGTATTCTTTATCTTTAGGGGCAGATGTAGGGATGGGCTTTAGGGGTAGGGACCAATGAGGTTAGGGTTAGGGGTGGGTGTAGGTGTGGGCTTTAGGAATAAGGGCCAATCATGTAGCGGGGAGTCAGATTTTTGTGTGTGTGTGTGTGTGTGTATTGTTGTATTGCTGCCATTTATTGTGATACATTTGGGTTGTTAAGCGATGTTGGGTTTTAGAAAGGCACTATATAAATTAAACATATTATAAGTATTATATTTCAGCACAACACCCATACATTCAGTGAATTTCTCCAACGACTTGCTAACTCATGTGTTATCAATTTGAATTAGTCTGACGAATCCTTCACTTAACCGCAAGTTTTTGCTCTCTGTCATGCCAGAAATATGAACAAAACATTTTGTGTTGTTTACAAAATTAGTTTAACTTAATTCAGTCATTACACTTGTTCAAATGATAACATTAAGTTAAAATACACAGTTTTTGTAATAAATTATTTTATCATTTTTAATACATTTAAAATGTGATATATACATTTAAATATGTGACATATGTGTGATTTATATATACTAAAATGAGTTTGACACCCTTGTCTTATACAACCGTCTATTCAACTACTCGATTCTGGTTGGTTGGAATGTGTGGGTTAAGTAAGGTCAAATTTATGGCTAGGTGTGCAATAAACGATTTTATTGCATGACATGGAGGTGATGAACCACCGAGTCTTCATTCAGAGCTTCAGTCAGCGATATGTGATCAAGCGGCGCCCTCGCGCGGGTGTGCTGATCGGCGTAGCAATATTAGAGGATGCTTCTCATATAAAAATTCTACAGAATGCAGTATGTATATTGCATAATATTAACATAAAGTACAGTAGTATGCTATATTGTTGTCTTATACCATCAACTACTTTATTAGAATACTTTATTCAAATTGGCTGGAATGTGTGCGATAAGTAAGGGATAATCCATGGCTAGGTGTGCATTAAACGATTTTACCATCCCATAGACATGAGTTTTTTGGAGATCACACACAGTTTAAAAACTCTTTGAGTTTAAAGACTCAATCCAGAGCTATAGCAGCCACATAATCTAGAAGGGCTGGCACTCCAAAGAACATTTTATTATTAAATTTCTATTCTTTTTTTTTTCATTAATGATGAAAATCTGGCAATGCAGACGTGAAAGTTGAAGAAGTGCCACTGTACATGATGAGGGGAAAACCATGCAGGACTTTGTGCAAACATTCTGACAGTAAGATTTCTTAACTGATATTTATCTTTCATCAGGCTCTTGAATTAAGTTTTTCCATTAAAGTTAAATAGAACTGAACATATTTACAGAGGAAAAGAAAACTCATATCTTCGTCCTTAACTAACTGGGGTCCAGGCTTTAAAGCTTGAGCATAGACCTTGTAAGGAAAGTATGGCTTTTGATATTAAGCTATGTTTTGCACAGAGGAGGAAAGGAGAAAACATGGAGCTATCAAAGGCATCTTCGATGTCCGGCAACACGATTTGAATTGTAATATGATAAGCATCCTCTAATATTGTTGCGCTGCTCAGCATACCCGCTAGAGGGCACCGCTCGATCACGCATCACTGACTATGTTTACATGCACTTAAGAAAACAGTTTATTATTCGGCGTTCCGAAATGTCATGTAAACGCTGATTTCTTTATGCCGTTTAAGGGAAGAGAAAGTGGTTTAACACACCTACTGTAGGTTTCTCTCAGAGAACGTGGCTTAATTGTGGTCATGTAAATGCAAAAGTGCCATTCTGATGGGTGTTTGAAGAGTGCGCGTGCGTGGAACAGACCGTGATTACAAATGTCATAGGATGAAGTTAACACAGTGGAAAGAATTCAACATTTCTGGGAGTACAGTTGGAAAATCACATACACTATCAACTATACCTATTTATACACACCAATGTAAAATATCAACTGTCCCTCATGTTCACTTATATGAACTTTTACACTGGGATAATCCTGCAGTTTTATGTAAGAGGGAAATTACAGTATGTAGAATATGTAGAATGCCATTTTGAACATACAGCTTTTATTAAGACATTTGCTAAAATACTTTCTTAGTGAGCATTGATGTTTTAAACAAAAGCACTCAAGTCAAAGATTTAGATGATTTCTCTCCCCATGGTGCTGAAATTTCTGACACTGGCTTTAGACATGTGATTTGAGTTTAGAATCTGTTCTGTTCTTAAAATTTGACAGAGACTAAAAAAATAACAAATAAAAAAAATTCAGAAACCCTGGTAAATATAAAGAAAGTGCAAGCAAGGAGGAGAGAGGAATCTTTTTGAATGAACACATCCTTGACTCCGCTTCTACTGGCTGTTTTGTGCTCATAATGACTTTCGGTCTCTGACAGAGTCCTCCCACACACACACACACACACACACAGATTCAGACACAGATATTCACCCACGCACTCTGCAGTGAGCAAAAGATCATACACACACGCTCACACACACACACCAGTTTGTCCTATGTTATTTCAGTTAGACTAACCAAGTCTAACCAGCAGCTCTAACAGTAACACAACTCAAAGAGCAGCAAAACAGCAACATTACACACACACCACACAACATAAGTTTTGAGTACACAATGACAAAATTGACATTTTCAGGTGAACTATTCCTTTAACTGTATAACTTACCAATGATTTGGTGGTTACTGTTCCAGATGGGGACGCACAGGACTGATCTAATGTGGAATCCTGAGAACTGATCTGCCTAAAGAGATTCAAAACACTTATTCACCCTGCCATAAATAATAATAATAATGATGATGCTCTGAATGTAAACTTTTAGGGAGAAGTGAGCGAAAATATCAGATAATCATCTAAGGACATTGTGTTATATAACGCTGTGCTCTTGGCATTTACAGGAGACATTCAACAACCAAAAGAGGTCAAAGGTCATATACAGAGCAGAAGTGTATTTTACTAACCCCTCCCTCATCTGTATCCATCCACAGAGCATCACTCTCTTTAAATATTGTAACATGTTGTTATACATATATACACACACACACACACACACACATATATATATATATATATATATATATATATATATATATATATATATATATATATATATATATATATATATATATATGTGTGTAATTTCCAGTAAAGCTGTAATGTTGCCAAATCATGCAAATAGAAATTAGCTTTAGCAGTACGGAGTCAACTATTTTATTTCAGAAATTTTACGAATATAATTTCCTTCAGCGTCATTTCCAGCACAGAATTCTATTACACAAAATACAGAATTTGAGATGTGCTGGAAATGACATTGTGATGAGAATTTTCATGACTTTCAGAAAAATATATATATATATAATAATAATGACATTACATACACTGTTGACATAGTTAACAGTAAAAAAAAACAAAAAAAAAAGTGTTAAATGTTTTAGTAAGACTAAGAAGACTAGAAATCCTAAAAATTTCCCAAAGTTGAGTAAACACCCACAAATGTTAATTATGAATACTGCATAAAAATCTATATAAATATTAAAAATGCTTCTATATAAAATTATATAAGTTCATTCATTCATTCCTTCATTCATTCTTTATTGATCTTACTTCAGCGTCAAAGCGTGGGTCTTGGTAGGCATCACTGATATTCACAGGCAGTCCAGTGGAGGCGACCAGCTCAGCAATACTGTTATTAATCAGCCAATCAGAATAGGATGATTTTTCTATGCTGTCCTTGAAGCTGTGAACAAGACAAAGAGGAAGTGACATGCACAAACACAAGAACTGCTCTGTGTCTGAACAGCAGCCCTACACCTCTGTTTTTTAAATGTGGTTTCTAGATTAAACTAAATTGCAAAAACAGCTTGTTCAATCTGACACAACAGCAAAGCTGTCAACAAGTGTGACAGTACCACACAAGTAACCAAAAAGGAAGTGTTGTTAATCATTTTGCATGTGAAGAGGTTAGCCCATCATAAGAGAAATAAAAAATATTAAAGTTACAGAGAGAGGGTGGAAAATGGTCATTTAAAGTCAAAATAAAGCACTTGCAACCCATTTGACTTCCATAATGTAATTTCCAAGTGAAACAGAATATTCAACGAGAAACAAAAAACTTCAGTTTTGACACTGTATTCCTTTTGAGATACAATGTTTAGCATTGATTTTTAAGCCCAGAATGAGTTGTGTACTCATTCTAATGCATGATGCATAATTTACTGAAGAGTATATGTGGCTGATGGGACTATTGCCTGAAATATTGATCTACAAAGACACTTTTCTAGCAGGTATTACAAAACCGTGATAATGGCTTAGTATAAATAGTTTATTTACCATCTCTACTTCCCTAGTCATTTATTATCCAAATTAACACACGCTCTACATCAGGGGTCAGAATTATAAAAAATAAATAATGATAGAAAATGATAGAAATATTCCGACAGCTCCTTTTAATGCAAAATGGACCTGTTTACTTATTTTATTCTCAAAACATGACCCGTTTATGAGCTAACAAATCATTATGTGGGTCTTGTCAATGGTTTGTCCACCAATGAATGAACTGAATAAAACAGGTTGCGTCACTATGATGAATGATTACTGCAAGAGTTAGATTCGCATTCAGGTGAAATAAATTTTCAGAATAAATGAGCCACGAGCCAGATAAACCATGTGGAGGGCTGGATCTGGCCTGGTTTTAAGTCAGAATTTTATAATAAAAAAAAAAATAACTTTATAAAAGCACTTACAATTCATTCTTCTATTAAAACTTTTGTTATTTGAGCTTTAACATTTTTTAATGGTCGTTTTAAGGTTTACAGCGCAACTTTGTCATGGCAACGGAGTTGTAAAGTTGGATATAACTTAACACAGAAAAGGTTAGTAAGCAATTTAATCACACTAAAATCATGTTAACGCACATATTAGCTGGGCTTCCATCTAACTATTTTGATGCGCATAAGAAATCCTGAATGGAAACGCATGATATGCAAATAAACTCTCATAATTCACATAGAAATTGAATGTGCTTGGATGAGGTGGATTTTCTAGAGTTTTGCATTAGTTAAAATGCACATTTATGCTGCCTTCATGTGCTATCGGAATTATCCTACTTCCCACTTCTGAAGTTGTAATTAGGTGTATGTCACGTTCAAGTGCTTTGTTGTCAGAAAGAACAGGAAACATGGATGACGGCAGGTTTATTTATACATATTTTCTGAGGAACTTTTATTTTGACAGCATAATATTTTGGTCAAATACTAGCTATTTTCACGGTGTAAAAACGTACAGAATGCATCAAATGGTTGCTGATATACATTAATGAATATGACTGAAAGTGCAAGCATTAACAATTAGCTGTATTTAGAAAAATGAATAAAACCTGTCATTGACTACAGAAACCGTATTCTCCTCCACCATGTTGACAGTTTACGATTCCTCCCATCTCGGAAACTCGGGTATCAAAATAATCTCAGAGTTTCCCAGTCGTAATTACAACTTGAGGGGTCATTCAAGAGCAACTTCCGAGTGGGAAACAGTTTATTTGCCTATTGATGATGTGTTTTGACTATTTGTGCATGTAAAGCGTGATGGCATTATGCTCATCGGTTGGTATGGGTATACAATAGCTTGATGTGACGCCCAACAAAAGGTCCGAACTTACCACACAATTCTTCCTATATAGCCCTTGATATTCGGAAGTTTAAACTCTCATCTAGTTGTTTTGAGCACGGGCACTTGTAGGACTATACGGAGGTGCTGGCGTATGGGCATAGCAGCCATTCATCCCTCATTACGTGAGATATTACACTCATTCTTCTGCATCTTCTTGCAGCATTTAATAAAACGATGTCCAACACCACAAATTACTCTCTTCGAATTTTGATAATGATAATGCACATAATGTAGTGGATGGAAACGTGAAATGATTCACAGTAGAATATTCAGAAATGCGCATAAGAAATGTAAAACATTATGGATGGAAACCCAGCTACTGTTGACGTCTTGTGACTATACTTTTAAAACAGTGAGTATTTTAAGTATTTACAAAAAAAAAAAAAAAAAAAAAAAAAAAAAAAAAAACGTTATAAAGCAATTAATCAATGATTAAAGAATTTTCAATTAATTTCACTTTACAATGTGGCCTCGGGAAAAGTACTGAAATCCTCCAAAATGAGTTCAATATGGCATCAGAGTGACATTCAAAGACGGACCAAAGGCAACATGTTGGTGGTGCAGGCAAAAAGTCGCCCCAGTGAGTGAGAATTTGTCATAAGAGTGGTTATTGCATTGAAAAAAGTGGAATGGAACAGAATGAGGACGTCTCGACACCAACTTAAAAAAAATTCTTTGAACTTAACACAGTCTTAAAAACACCACGTTCATGGCACAAAACTATGAATGATTGTACGAAATTGATAAAAAAGGGCCACTCTTTGCAACTTCCAAAAATGTCCGTCTAGTGCATGTTTACATAGACCAACAATTATAGCACCATGGAACGCAAGAACACGTCCAGTGTGAGCGGCCCTTTAGATGTGTGTTCAACGTGTTGGCCAGAGAGGCCCACCAGGCAGCTTCTCCAGCCAACATGCTGAGTGGCTGCTCTTCGCTCTACGCATTAGCTAACCAACTTTCTCTGCATTTTAATTAAGCTCTATGGAGCCTGCAAAAGCAATGAGAAGTTAATGCTCCGATTCTCATAAATGCCCACGTGTGACAGAGAGTTAGTCCTGATGTAGCCACTCCATCTCTCCCTCTCTTTTAATCTCTCTCACGTGGTACATTTGAGGCTCTTGTGCTGTGGGCTGAGAGAGTCTGATCAAACATATTCTCTCATGATCGAGATCACACCCCAAAGATCACACATGATGAACGCTGCTGCTGTCTGAGAGAGGAAATGCTTGATTCAAAGGGATTAATGAGTGTGAATGTGTGAAGGAACATGTGTTGTGTCTGTGTGCATGACTGCATGAGAGTTTGGCCGTGAGCTGTTTCAGAGCGCAACAGAGGACAAATCATTCTTATATAATCTTTCCAGCAGAACCTAAAGAGAACCCAACATCCCAGATAAAATAAACTAAATGACAGACATAACTTAGTGAAAAGTCCCTGTGAAGCACAGGCATTAAGTATGTTCCTGATGCTGTGTAATTTTAAAGCTACCCTGATATCATATCACACGTACATCACCCAGACATCTTTTTGATGTGTGTTTACATTTGGAAGACATATTTTTTTAGATTGTTTGCTCATCAGAAATGTCTACTGAGATAAGTCTATGAGATGTTTCCTCTCGGATGTCAAAAAGACACTCAGCACAGCAGATGTCTTTGAGACGATGATTTAGACTCTTCTTTTTTAAACATGTTTATCAGAATCAGAATCAGAATTAGCTTTATTGCCAAGTATATATATAATGTACAGTATACAAATACAAATCTGTTATATACAGATGCAAGGGAATGTATGGCAGAAGTGCCGCCCAGAAGGCAACAGTTCAAAAAGGTAGTGGGCTGGGTGAGTGGGGTCCAGAGTGATTTTTCCAGTCATTTTCCTCACTCTGGAAGTGTCCAATTCTTGAAGGGAGGGCAGGGGGCAACCAATAATCCTCTCAGCATTCCAAACTGTCCTTTGTAGTCTTCTGATATCTGATTTCATAGCTGAACCAAACCAGACAGTTACTGAAGTGCAGAGGACAGACTCAATAACTGCTGAGTAGAACTGTATCAGCAGCGCCTATGGCAGGTTGAACTTCCTCAACTGGCGAAGGAAATACAACCTCTGCTGGGCCTTTTTCACAATGGAGCCAATGTGTGTCTCCCACTTCAGGTCCTGTGAGATGGAAGTGCCCAGGAATCTGAATGACTCCACTGCTACCACAGTGCTGTTTAGAATGGTGAGTGGGGTCAGTGTTGGGGTGTTCCTCCCAAAGTCCACAATCATCTCCACTGTTTTGAGTGTGTTCAACTCCAGATTGTTTTGACTGCACCAGTGAGCCAGCCATTCAACCTCCCTTCTGTATACAGACTCATCGTCATCTTGGATGAGGCCGATGACAGTAGTGTCATCTGCAAAATTCAGGTGCTTGACAGAGGGGTCCTTGGCGGTGCAGTCATTGGTATACAGGGAGAAGAGTAGTGGGGAGAGCACACAGCCCTGGGGGGCACCAGTGCTGATTGTACATGTGCTGGAGGTGAATTTCCCCTATTTCACTAGCTGCTGCCTGTCCGTCAGAAAGCTGGTGATCCACTGACAGATAGACGTGGGAATAGAAAGTTGGTGTAATTTAGTCAGGAGAATAGCTGGGATGATGGTGTTGAAAGCCAAACGGAAGTCCACAAAAAGGATCCTTGCATATGTCCCTGGTCTGTCCATATGTTGCAGGATATGATGCAATCCCATGTTGACTGCATCATCCACAGACCTGTTCGCTCGATAAGCAAGTTGAAGGGAATCTAGAAAGGGTCCAGTGATGTCCTTCAGGTGGGCCAACACCAGTCTCTCGAATGACTTCATGACCACAGACGTCAGGGTGACAGGTCTGTAGTCATTAAGTCCTGTGATTTTTGGTTTCTTTGGGACAGGAATAATGATTGAGCATTTGAAGCAGCATGGGACTTCACACTGCTCCAGTGATCTATTGAAGATCTGTGTGAAGATGGGGGCCTGCTGGTTAACGCAGGATCGAATACATGCTGGTGAGACGCCATCTGGGCCTGAAGCTTTCCTCGTCTTTTGTTTCCAGAAGACCGGCACACCTCCTCTTCACAGATCTTAAGTGTAGGTTGAATAGCAGGAGAGGGGAGGAGGGGGGTTGCAGGAGGTGTTGATGTTTGTGGGAAGTGAAGGTCAGAGCGGGTGTGGGGTGTGGGATTGGGCCATTCAAATCTACAGTAAAACACATTCAAGTCTTCAGCCAGTAGATGGTTCCCTACAGTGTTGGAGAATGGTGGATCACCCCCCATCACGTTAATTAGAATGCAATGTGTTCCAGTTGAAAAAAGCGCTTTAAAAAAGACATCTCGGGGATGTGCGTGTGCTATTAGAGTTAAAAATATTGCGTAGTTTCAGATGTACAGCTTGTTTTTTTTTTTTGTGTGTGTTTTTTTTTAACAGGTGCTAAAATTGTTACAGTGTTGCATTTTCTTCTTGGTTTGTTTCACTTTCACAAGGCAAAATTTCAAAACAGACCAACATTGTGTTAATAAAAGTCACATGTGAACAAACTGACCACTCATGGTCAGAATGTTTGTGCGCCGTTCCGGGATTCAGATAAATTAAAGATAAATGTTACTTTGTACAACATTCACACTGCATTCCATTGCGACAGGAAGTTTACTCGGAATTGGTGTCTGGTGACGGAACATGAGAACGATTGCATATCAGACCGACAAAGCAACGTTGATTTTTTGCATGCGAAGTAAGGGGGTTTAAGTGCTTTCATACGTTTCAGTGTGGATGAGCAACTTTTGAAAAACGCTTCAAAAAGCGGCAGTGTGAATGGTGAGTGTTTCGAAAATGAAAACGCCATTGTCAAATGTATCCAGATTAATGTAGATGTAGCCTCAAAATTTACAGTATTTTTAATATCAACTTGCTGTGTAAATATTACCAGTATGTTTACATTTTAATCTGGTGGCATGAATAAAGTTTGTGCTTCATGATCTTATGATGTGTTATTGTCATGTGTATTCTGTTGATTCATGTCTTTTATTTTGAAATTCTAGTTCCTGTTTCATGTCATGTGTTCCTGTTTCCCTAGTCATGTGATTTCTGTTTTCCCTCCATGTTCATATGTCATGTTTTCATTGGTTTATTGTTTAATTAGCTTGTTATGAGTTCTGTTTGTTCATTGGTTTATGTTCCCCCATGTCCATGTATTTAAGCCTCATGTTTTCCATTGTGTGGTGGTCAAGTATTGAATGTGATTGTATGTGTTTGTCAAGCCATAGTCAAGCCATAGTCAAGCCATAGTCAAGCCATAGTCAAGCCATAGTCAAGCCATAGTCAAGCCATAGTCAAGCCATAGTCAAGCCATAGTCAAGCCATAGTCAAGCCAAGTCAGGTTATAGTCGAGTTCATGTTTATGATTTATATTTCACATTTCTAGTTAGGGTTTTTTGGTTCACGTTTATGAATAAACTGCACTTGGGTTCTTCATCTTCACGTCTTCGTCATTGCCATCATTGCCTCAGCCAGCATACGTTACAGTTATTTATTGACTAGCTTTAGTATATACAAATTAAATATGTTCTATTTATTGACATTATTGTGCTTTTCATTTATTACAATATGTTACAATTATCACAGACCCTTCAACCCACTACTGACACACTGAAGAAAGAATTGCAATTTGCTAGTAAATTTCTGTTTTTACTCACCAGACTTTTGACGACATGTAAGTGTAATGTGTTTCCCAAATTGTTATGAGAGTTAGCATGTTCTAGTTCAGTCGTGCCATGTTCGGTCTTTTGTTTTGTATCTGTTTGTTTTCTCCTCTTTTTGGTTCTTGTTTATTTTCGGTTTAATAAAAGCCAATTGATTGTCTCTCTCCATTTTCTCCATTCTTACTTCGAATTTGTGAAACAATTAATTGATTGAGATAATTTGTGACATGTATAGTGAATATATATAACTTCACATGCTACAGTATGTGTGAGTAGTATGTATATAATATTGATGTTTTATTTAACATTTCACTTTTCATCATTTTAATCACATTTTAGCTTCTTAAATGTAAAAAAAATAAATAAAACATAAACATAAAGCAAGGCTTTGCACAGGTTTTTACCAAACCCCTACAAGAGCCTATTTGTTAAATTCTTCAATATTTACAATGCTTTTTTTAAGTTTTAAAATATTTCATAATGTATGATTGTCCCTTTAAATATTTATGTATTTATACATTTATAACACTTACTACATTACTACATTTTGTTACATGCTTGTTTATATGAATGATTTATATGATAAACAAGTATTTACAGTATATCAAAATGTATAACAAGCACTAAAATGGTACTGTCTCTTTAAGAGTGCCGGCAGTTCTGCAAGCGATTATTTACAGTTGAATGAGCGCAGCACACATTAACAAGAGAGAAGTTGCACAGTTGTTTTTACCTCATCTGTGATGTGTGATTGAATTTAATGTTTCTTTATACTTTTTGATCAACGACTGAATGTAAATACTATATTGGAAAAGATATTAACAAATACATTATGAAATCAAAATGAAGTGCATGGAGCTCATCTTTGGACAGATTACATGGAATGAGTCAAAGCAAACTTTTACTTGCATAGTGTGTATTGACTTTCGTGTACAGATATTTATTGTACAAGTTCTCAATCTACAAGCTCTCGAGTTTTGCAACACTTTGCTGTGACTTTATGATTTGAAAACAGTCCGTGGAAAAGTTTAAGCAATCAGAGTTGATGTCGTTAAATGCAATGTAAATCTAACTGTGGCTTATCACAGCTCAACTAAAGCGACAGTGTCACCACGATCCACGACAAATCCAGACCCACTGCAAGGTCAATTTTCTTTTTGAGTGCGCACATCAGACACAAGGATCTCTGTGCTGATCTCTTCACCACTATACAACTCAATCACTAGCGAGTGAAATCTGAATATTTATTAGCCAGTGGCTAATGTGAATGATTTACTCGCAATGTAGAGGGCTGCCTTTATACAGTCTGGATGTTATTTAACATCGTCCTGCAGTTTAATTGTATCCGACTCAATTATGTTATAGATATAACTGAAACGTATACAGATAACTGACATGTCTGAATAAATGAGCAAAAACCAACAAGTGTTTTATCGCTGCTCTCCCCCTTCATCGCTGCTTGACTCTGGCGAAATGAAGCCATGTCACTTGAAAGATAAAACTTTAATGAAAGAGAAATTACATTTTGGCTCTGGGAAACATCAGTATCACTTTTTCAAGATTTATGTATAGAAACAAAAATTTACTGACTTTAGTCACATCCCAATGCGCACAACTGAATGTATATGGAGTTTTAGTCACAAACATGTTGCTATGTTCTATAAATAGCAAGAGCTACAGTATATGTTATTTTCTGATAGCAAAAGAATGTCTACACACTGTATAACTGTATAATATATGACAAGCAGATATATTGTATGTGAGCAGTATTTTTATTAGAGATTTAGAGCAGTCAATCGATTCAAATTTAACCGAATTATTTACATGATATGACTATTAATTAATCAAGTTGATTGCAATTAATTGCATATATCAGTATTTGCAGGGAAAAAGGTGACTTTAAAGGAGACCTATTATGCCCCTTTTTACAAGATGTAATATAAGTCTCAGGTGTCTCCAGAATGTGTCTGTGAAGTTTCAGCTCAAAATACCCCACGGATCATTTATTATACCATGGAATCAAAAACACGCTGTTCCCTATCTGTCACTCTCTCGACTTTGTGTCGATGTAGTGACACTAGGGGTCACTCTTGGGAGCCCGAGACACCTCTGGTCTTTGATAAAAGGCCAATGAAAATTGGCGAGTGGTATTTGCATACCACTCCCCAAGACATACGGGTATAAAAGGAGCTGGTATGCAACCACTCGGAGAGCGGGCTCGTCCAGTCGGACGCGGAAGCCTCAGCTGGGCTCCTTCCTTCGGGGATGACTGCCCAGTCATAGACTGACGTGGAGATAACGACATGCTTTCCCGGGCAGCCACGAGCGTCGGCTAGAGTGGAACCCTCCGCTCTTCCCTGAACCTTCGCGGCTCGATGATTGGTTCCTGGGCTCGTGGAGCCACTCAAAGCCACGCCCCGCCCCCATTCCTTTCTTCCCGGAAGTGCATGAAGAGCTGACAAGGTCGTGGGAGGCACTTTTTACTGCCCGGTCCCGATCTTTTCAGCTTCCCCGCCCTCACTACTCTCGATGGTGGGGCGGCCAAGGGCTATTCGGCAATCCCCTGGTGGATAAAGGCGCTCGCGGTGCACCTATGCCCGCAGAGTGCTGCCACCTGGCACGGGTGCCCAAAGCCCCCGTCCAAGGCCTGTAGGTTTACGTTATCTCTGACGGCCAAGGCCTATGGTGCCGCTGGACAAGCCGCCTCTGCCCTGCATGCCATGGCTCTCCTGCAAGTCCGCCAAGGCGCTAAAGGAACTGCACGAGGTTAGTTCCACCCTGGGATTGATGCAGGAACTGCGCTCAGTGACCGACCTCGCTCTCTGAGCGACGGAGGTCACAGCGCAGTCTCTCGGGTGGACAATGTCCACATTAGTGGTCCAGGAGCGCCACCTTTGGCTCAACCTGGTCGAGATGGGCAAGGCCGGCAGGACACGGTTCCTTGCTGCCCCCATCTTCCAGGCTGGCCAATTCGGCGACACCGTCAAGGACTTTGCCCAGCAGTTCTCGACGGTGGAGCAGTAGACGGAGGCTATCCGCAGCCCGCCCCTTCGGCCCGGCCCTGGTGTGGAGCACACCGCAGGAAGCAGGTGCCACCCGTCTCGCGGCCACCAAGTACCCGTGAAAGGCTTCAAAGCGCCCTTGAGACGGGTGACCCAGGGACAACGAAACCTGCTGCTCTGGAGCTGGTAAGCAGACCTCTCCATCCCCCGGTCGAAGGCCGGAAGGAGAATCTTTTTGTTACCTTTGCATTTAATTGTGCTGCATGCCCAAGTGGCTGCAGTACTCAAGAGTTCAGCAAGAATGATTTTCTTGTTCCCTGGGTCACGTATCCGGTGTGCACGGCCGTCATCACGACCACCATCCACCACTCTATTTGGCAGGTTTGGCGCTCCAGCGGCGGTCTCCCGCCTCTGAGCGCCCGGCTGTGGCACAAATCTGCCCCCGATGTGACAGTCTCAAGGAGCCAGGTAAGTGCTTCAATGTCCCTAGACTCAGCACGGCCACGACATGGTGCGGCACCTCGAGCTCCGCCCCGCCGTGAGGCACCACCTGCCGGTACGTCTGACGACGTTGTCCCTTTGGTCCCCCTTGTGTGGAACTTGGACACGTGGCCTGTGCTTTCCAATCCGTCACAATGGCTGGTCAGGATCGTCCGACTCGGCTGTGTGATTCAGTTCACCAGGCATCTGCCCAGGTTCAGCGGTATCCACTTCATCTTGATGAAGGACGAAAACACTGCTACCTTGCACGCGGAGATCGCTACCCTCCTACGGAAGGGGTGAGGAGATGAAGAAGGGGTTTTATAGTCCCTACTTCATCATACCGAAAAAAGGCGGTGGGTTGCGGCCAATCTTGGACCTGTGAGTACTGAACCGGGCTTGACACAGACTCCCGTTCAAGATGCTGACGCAAAAACGTATTCTGGCGAGCGTCTGGCATCAAGATTGGTTCGCGGCGGTAGACCTGAAGGATGCGTACTTCCACGTCTCGATCCTATCTCGACGACTGGCTAATCTTAGCTCACCCTCGGGACATGTTGTGCGCACACAGGGACTTGGTGCTCTCACACCTCAGCCGACTAGGGCTTCGGGTCAACTGGGAAAAGGCAAGCTCCTCACAGTTCAGAGCATCTCTTTTCTCAGTTTGGAGTTGGAATCAGTCTCTTTGACAGCGTGCCTCACGAACGAGCGCACCCAGTCGGTGTTGGCCTGTTTGAAGGCGATCAAACAGAAAACAGCGGTTCCACTGAAACTTTTTCAGAGGCTCCTGGGGCATATGGCATCCTCAGCGGTGGCCACCCTGTTCGGGTTGATGCATATGAGACCACTTCAGCACTGGCTTCAGACTCGAGTCCCGAGATGTGCATGGGGCCGCGGGACACATCGCGTGGCCATCACGCCGGTCTGTCACCGTCTCTTCAGCCCTTGGACCAACCTCACATTTCTTCGGGCAGGCATTCCCCTGCCTGTAGCCCATAGCCTGTCTCTATCTTTTGGGCAGTCGACTTGTCCCCGAAGGGCTATTCGACACTCATAACAGCGTTGGGGGAGGTTATGTGGCGGCCTGGTGCGCTGGCTACGAGGCACACAGTGGTCTGCCCGTCACACATCCCTAGTTCACGTAACACAGTTCAGCCAGTTGTGGCGTTTCGTATAGGGACCCCTAGTGTCACTATATCGACACAACTTCGAGTGAGTGACAGATAGGGAACGTCTTGGTTACTTGCGTAACCTCCGTTCCCTGATGGAGGGAACGAGACGTTGTGTCCCTCCTGCCACAACGCTGGACTACCCGCTGAAATGGCCAGGACCTTGTCTCGGCTCCTCAGCACAAAACCTGAATGAGTGGTTGCATACCAGCTCCTTTTATACCCATATGTTCGGGGGAGTGGTATGCAAATACCACTCACCAATTTTCATTGGCCTTTTATCAAAGACCAGAGGTGTTTCGGGCTCCCAAGAGTGACCCTTAGTGTCACTACATCGACACAACGTCTCGTTTCCTCCATCAGGGAACGGAGGTTACACAAGTAACCAGGACATTTCAGTCAAGCAGAGTGCATCCAAACTATGATCTGTGATAATTTAATTTACAATTAGTGCTTTGGTTGAAAGAGATCTAATGGATAAGCAATCTATCTACAGGAGTCTGCAGTTGCATGTATGTTTATTTCATTGTTTTACTTTGTTGAAGAGTGGTATTCATTGCTAGACTTGTGCTGTTTACTGTCTTGAACTCACGTCGCTTAAATGTAGGTTGGTGTGTGTGTGCTATATTGTTTTGACTTGTCCCAGGTTATTCACTGCTAGATTGAGCGTTGGTTGTCCAGTGTGTGTAAAACTATCATGGTTTTTAGTGTTTATAAACAGTGCCTCACTTGTTTTAGAGTATTATTGATTGCTAAAGTGCAGCATAATTTATTTGCGGTGCACAGAATTCACGCTTGTCACCTCGCACGACCCTTAGCTTCTATTGACCACGTGACTAGCTTTGTTGTGCTAAGTAGCATTAAGGCTTGTCCTGCTTTTTTAATTGAAAGGCTCATTATCATCGCGTATATATTTGACTTGAATGCTGATGCGGAAGCGGCAGCGGAAGTGGTAGCCCTCTTTTAAAGCCCTCCTCGTGTGAAGACCTACTTGGGTAAAGACCAGCGAATCTACCGAGCAAGGACACCGACAAGGCGCCACTCACCATAGCACTTAAGTAACTTGTTATTGTGTCTCTTTTCTTATTTTCCTTATATATACTAACATGTCTACTTCACGAATAATGCATGCTTTCAAGCACATCCCTGTTATCTGTTACAGACCGTTTACACGATATCGATGCAAGACCAAACGCAACCCACACAACCTACAGCCACTTTGCACCTCAGCACCTGCTCTGCTCTCTTTATCAGTGGGACTCTGGAACTGCCAGTCAGCGGTGAACAAAGCTGACTTCATTCCAGCCTTTGCCACGCAGTCCACCCTCAGCATCCTGGCACTGACAGAAACATGGATACGTCCAGAGGATACAGCAACACCTGCTGCTCTCTCCAAAAACGTCTCCTTCTCTCACACCCCTCGACACACCGGTAGGGGTGGGGGAACAGGTTTGCTCATTCATAACAACTGGACTTTTTCACCACACTCTTCACTATGTAACAATACTAGTTTTGAATTCCATGCTATTACTACAATGCAACCCACAAAAATACATGTTGTTGTCGTCTATCGCCCTCCAGGTCAGCTGACAAACTTTCTTGAGGAGTTGGATGTCCTGCTGTCCTCCTTGCTGGAGGATGGTAGGCCACTTGTGGTTCTTGGTGATTTCAACATACACCAAGACAAGCCCCAGGCCACTTAACTGAATACTCTCCTGGCCTCATTTGACTTGGAAAAACTACACACCACAGCAACTCACAGATCGGGCAACCAGCTGGACCTCATCTTTACATGTAACTGTACCAACTCAAATATTCTTGTTACTCATCTACATGTCTCTGATCACTACTTTGTTCAATTCAACATGACCCTCCCATCTACATTAAAACAGACTCCACCTTTGGTTTCCTTTCGCCGTAACCTCCAGTCCCTCTCACCCTCTCACCTTTCCACTGCTGTCTCTACCTCTCTTCCTACACAAAATGTATTTACCACGCTTAATGTAAACACTACCACAGACACACTAAGCTCTACTTTAACAACCTGACTAGACAACATCTGTTCTATCTCCTCTAGGCCAGCACATGCTACACCACCCAGCCCCTGGCTGTCTGATGTCCTTCGTGAACATCGGACTGACCCCAGGGCAGCTGAGAGGAGATGGCGCAGATCTAGGTAAATATCAGTCCCTGCTTGCAACTTTTTCAGATAACGTTAAATCTGCAAAAACCTCCAATTACCAGAACAAGATCAACAGCACCACAGACACTTGCATCTTGTTTAGAACATTCAACACACTTCTCTGCCCTCCCCCTCCACCAACTGACACATCACTGACAGCAGATGTCTTCGCCACATTTTTTACTAATAAGGTTACAACCATCAGCAATACATTCTCAGCACCACACCCTGTCAAACACCTGTCTCCTGTATGCAACTCTTCTGTCTCTATGTTCTCTCCTCTGACTGACACTGAGGTCTCTAAACTCCTCCTCTCCAACCACCCCACCACCTGTTCCCTTGACCCCATTCCTTCTCACCTTCTCCAGGCCATTTCTCCGTCCATCCTACCTGCACTCACACACATAATTAACACATCTCTACTTACAGGCACTTTTTCCACTACATTTAAGCAGGCTCGAGTAACCCCGCTGCTGAAGAAACCTGCACTTAATCCCACACAAATAGAACACTACAGACCAGTCTCTCTCATCCCATTCATGGCAAAAACACTTGAAAGGGCAGTTTTCAATCAAATCTCTGCCTATATCTCACAGAACAAGCTGCTGGATGACAATCAGTCAGGCTTCAAAAGTGGACACTCCACCGAGACTGCCCTGCTGCCTGTCACTGAGTCGCTGAGACGGGCAAAAGCTGAATCCAGATCATGAGTCCTGATTCTGCTGGAACTTTCTGCAGCCTTTGACACAGTCAACCATCAGATCTTACTCTCTACCCTCTCCTCGCTGGGCATCACAGGAACTGTGCTTGACTGGTTTAATTCCTATCTCTCAGGTAGGTCCTTCAAAGTAGCCTGGAGAGGTGAGGTATCCAAGCCACATCAGCTACTTACTGGGGTACCTCAGGGATCAGTGCTTGGGCCACTTCTCTTCTCTATATACACAACATCACTGGGACCCATCATTCAGGCACATGGTTTCTCTTACCACTGCTACGCTGATGACACGCAACTCTACTTGTCTTTCCAGCCCAACGACACCACAGTGACTGCTTGAATTTCTGCCTGCTTGGCGGACATCTCGGCCTGGATGAAGGAGCACCACCTGCAACTCAACCCAGCCAAGACTGAACTCCTTGTCTTTCCAGCCAACCCTGCTGTTGAACACAACATCACCGTGCAGCTGGGTGCAACTACAGTAACGCCTTCCAAATCGGTCAGAAATCTAGGGGTAACCATCAACAACAGACTATATTTCACAGACCACATCTCAAAGACAGCAAGATCATGTAGATTTACACTCTACAATATCAGGAAGATAAGACCCTTCCTCTCTGAACATGCCACACAACTGCTTGTCCAGTCACTTGTCATAACTAGACTGGACTACTGCAACACTCTCATTGCAGGCCTCCCGGCATGTGCAGTTAGACCCCTGCAAATGATACAGAATGCAGAAGCACGTCTGGTCTTTAATGAACCAAAGAGAGCACGTTACACCACTCCTTGTCTCTCTCCACTGGCTGCCGGTTGATGCATGTATCAAATTCAAGGCTCCGATGCTGGCATACAGAACAGTCACTGGGTCTGCTCCAGCATACCTAAAATCATTTATGCAGAGCTACGCGCCCACTAGAAGCCTGCGGTCGGCTAAGGAGCGTTGCCTTGTTGTACCAACACAAAGAGGCACCAAAACACTTTCCTGGACTTTCAGCTTCATCGTACCACAATGGTGGAACAACCTTCCCAACTCCATCCGTGAAGCTGACTCACTCTCTGTCTCCAAAAAATGACTAAAAACACATCTGTTCCATGAGCACTTAACCAGTCATTAAAAAAAGAAAAAAAAAAAAAAACATTCCTGTTGCACTTTATTCTGTTTTGAATACTATTATGATGCTAGTGATACTTTGTAATACAACACTTTTCATACCACTGTCTCCTAAGATGATTCGCTTGTGTTTTCCTCTTTTGTAAGGCTTTGGATAAAAGCGTCTGCCAAATGAATAAATGTAAATGTAAATGTAATGTTTAGTAGCCCTACCTTTATATTATGTTTAAGTTTGACCTTAATCAAATTTTTTCGAAATGATTTAGTGAGGGGTTTGTGTTTGGTAGTCCGGGGACCAGACACGGTCTCCATATGATATCTAGGTGAGACAGTCTCTATGTGTTGTAGTTTATGTGACCTGTGTGACATCTCATGGCAGATGTTCAGATTAACCAGTTTGTCTGCTTCCTGACCTGGGCCCCATTTAGTCAAATACTATCACTATTAAGACAATGAGCCAAATTACTAGAGAGGAAAGAGGCACCTTCCCTGGAGGGATGGAGTCCATCTCTCTTTAGCAGGTCAGGTCAACCCCAAAAACTCTTCCAAATGCTACTCTCCAGACACCACTCAGACATCCAGCTGTTCAGTGACACTAATCTACTATAAACCTCATCACCACGATGAGCAGGGAGGGGGCCAGAGCATATTACAGTGTCTGACATTGTTTACACACCTCTTTAACATTATCTTTAGTGATCTCTGACTGGCAAAGCCGGATAGCGTTAGTGAAAATATGAATAACAATTTTAGAAAATCTACATTTAGCATTAGCCAGCACTTGTAAATTTGATATGATGTCAGATGCTCATGCCCTGAAAATCCATTAACAATGGTGGCTGGAGTCTCTATTTCCATGTTCCTCACAATAGAATCACCTATGACTAAGGCTCTTTCAAAAATGATTCTCAGTGGGTGCATCACTGAGTGGGGAGAATTGATTGGAGACCCTAACAGGAGTGGGAGAGTGGTGTTGCTTTGCTGAGTGAGTATGCCGCCGAGACGTCATCTAAATGCTGTGCTGTGGGGGCTCTACAGCTGGAAGCAAAGTGTGTGTGTTGCTTGCTGTACTACCCACATCCGAAATTTACCAGCTTCTCTTTCTCACTGACCTCTACTAGGATTTGGATGCGTGTCTCTAACTCATTAATCTTCTCCATCATTCCTTACATTTATCACATGTAAATCCCTTACTGCTGATGGAAGAAGCTATAGTAAACATGTGGCATGAAATGCAGGAAGAAATAACATGAGCGGATGCCATGACTTACCGCAATTGTTTGTTGTAATGGTTGTTCTTGAGCGGCGAGGGTTTGAGCTCGGTGTGGATTGATGGGGTTCCTGATCAGCAGAGGTTTGAGACTGATGCAATAATCCATGTAAAACACAGTGGGGAAAACGTATCTACTCAGTCGAGATGCGAGATGTAGACAAGCAGAGGAAAAAAAAGAAAGAAAAACGAGAGAAAACGGGTGCGCACGGTAAAATAAATGCAGTTGAAACAGTATAAAAGCGGAAAAAAAGGAAGCACGTGGTAAAATGGCAAAAGATAAAATGATGAAAGTATAAGAAGAATAAGCAATGCTAAGCAGGCTAGCAAGCTACAAACAGACTTGTGTCCCTATATGGAATGGCTTGAGGAACATGATGAAGAGTTTAAGTGTTGCCCTGGCCTGTAAATTCCTCAGATCTCAATCCGATTGAGCATCTGTGGGATGTGCTGGACCAACAAGTATGATCCATGGAGGCTCCACCTTGCAACTTACAGGACTTGAAGAATCTGCTGCTAATGTCTATGTACGAGCCAAAATTAATGCAAGTGGTAATCGACAGCATACCAAAGATGTGGGGGCTTGAATATTCCATTAACAATCACACTTAAATATATTCTCCTCCCAAACTTTTGTTCAGATCTCAGAACTTGTTTAAATATATTTAATATGTTTTTAATAGAATATGTGGTTTTATTATCTCAGAGTGCTTAAAATCTTTTTGTGTGTAATGTTCTGTAACTGATGGTGTGTGTGTGTGTGTGTGTGTGAATGTTCTTTTCAGACAGCCCTCTGCAGAAACATTAGACAGGTGCAGAGAATAAGTGACTATACACACATCTGTGCGTTAGAGCTCCCCGATGCCCCATCAGTGACATCACCAAACCTGTTTGCTTCATTGGCACTGGCTACACAAAACAGTCACAAACAAATAATATGTCTGCTACTATTCCTTGGCTCCTGACTAGGTGTGTGCTTGCAGATCTGCAGCTTCTGTGTGTGTGTGTGTGTGTGTGTGTGTGTGTGTGTTTTATAAGCTTAGCTCAGGGCTTTGTGACTCGGTCAGTGCTGAGTACTGGACACACTGGAGCAGCGAGTGTGGGCTGCAAATAACAGATATCGCACAATTATCCCGACCTACACTGAGACTCATCAATCTCAAAATTCTCTTATAGCACAAAACACTGTACACACAAATTACACAAATACATCAAATGCACAAACTACATCACAAATACACCACACACACATTATGTCATAGATTCACAATAACCACAATATAAAACACAAATGCACTGTATGCTCAAACTAATCATTTATTCCATCAAAGAAAGAGACAAAAGAAGAAAAGACGATTGCTGAGATAAATAACTTAGCGCCATTAAGATTAGTGAGATGCTGACAATCTCCAACTGACTCGATCTGCTTGAAAGAGATGTTAAATCATTCAATGACGGATTCAATTACTGTATGTGAAGACTATGGTGTGAGACACTAAAATGACTTGATCGCAAGCAATTCTCGTCTGGGCGAACTTCAGGAAAAGAACGAACTTCAGTTTCTTTGTGAAAATAAATCCAGAAATACATTAAAGGGGCATTCAGTAGTTCTCTAACTAGCATTAGCATTGCTCTTCTTTGTGTACATTAAGTACCGATACGACAGTGGTGTTAGACACTGTACTGCAATCTATCGATGTGGATAAGCATGATCGTCTCTGCTGCCCCTGCCAGCTTTGGCATATCATTTGCATCTGGAAAATGTTGGAGTTTGAGATAATTTCTTCCGATTAACACTTTATAGATTCACACAATTGACACAGAAAAGCAAAACATATATTAGCAGAATCAACATTTAACCCCCATTATTCCCTTTCCCCCTACAAATCCCCAACCCCACCCTGACCCTCAACAAATATCCCTGTGATCACACTTGAGTATACACATAAAAAAAAAAAAAGTAGAAGAAGTAAAAAAGAAGGAAAGTATATATATCAAAAAAATAATCACACACATTTAAAACTACACTTCTCTCTCCACTGCCCCTCCCTGAGAGCCCTCCAAAACGGCCAAATAGCTGCCCCATTTTGTATTAAATAAATCTAAGTTGCCTAGCCTTCTACATGACATTTCCTCGAATGCCGCTACCCTCATCATCTCTTGAAATGAGAGCACTCCAGCTGACTTCCATCCCCTAAGAATAATCTGTCTGCCGATCATAACACTGGCTAGGACCCAATTTTTTATGCATTTATCCCCTATATTAATGACTGCCCCATCGCCTAAAATACAGAGTCTGGGGAAAAATGAAATTTGAGTTCCCAATATATCACACATGAAACGTCATGGTTACTTGTGTAACCTCCCTTCCCTGATGGAGGGAACGAGATGTTGTGTCGATGTAGTGACACTAGGGGTCACTCTTGGGAGCCCGAGACACCTCTGGTCTTTGATAAAAGGCCAAAGAAAATTGGCAAGTGGTATTTGCATGCCACTCCCCCGGACATACGGGTATAAAAGGAGCTGATATGCAACCACTCATTCAGGTTTTCTGCTGAGGAGCCGATATAAGGTCCGGCCATTTCAGCGGGTAGTTCAGCGTTGTGGCAGGAGGGACACAACGTCTCGTTCCCTCCATCAGGGAATGGAGGTTACACAAGTAACCATGACGTTCCCTATCTGTCACTCACTCGACGTTGTGTCGATGTAGTGACACTAGGGGTCCCTATACGAAATGCCACAATTGGCTGAACTGTGTTACGTGAAATGGCGGTGTGTGGTGGGCAGACTACTGTGTGCCTCATAGCCAGCACACCAGGTCGACACGTAACCTCCCCCAACATATTTATGACTGTCGAACGGCCCTTTTTGGGGGCAAGTCGACTACCCAAAAGATAGAGACAGGCTTAACGCAGTCGTGGCCTCTTTTCCCCTTCTTTTTTTCCACTCCCTAAAAAAGAAGAGGGATTATCCGACTGGGCCGCCAGGTCTAGTCGGGGGGTGTCCCTCCCAAGGGGAAGACACCGCGGAGACCACACCTCGCCCAAAGGGGGGGGGGGGGTATTTAAGTGGAAAAATATGTCACATGGTCTTTCCAACCATGTGGAGAGTCTTCAAGGTAGATCCTGCCCAATGGGGGAGGAGTTACTACAAACATGGAGACTGGGGAAGATGGGCTCTGCCCAAGAAAGATGCAGTTTGCCAACAGGGAAACGAATTAGCGGAAGATATATAATCACATGGGGTTAGCCTTACAGGGAACCGCCACATGCGGAGCACCTACCCCAGAACAGGGCTCTTAGTTAGTGCGTGTACTGGGCCGGCAGCGAGTCTCTCCGAAAACTCGACTGCCACAGGGCTCGGAGGAAGTCAACAAGGGAACAAAGTTTGTAAACACTACTGGGAATTAATGGCACACGTCTTCAGCTCTAAGGGAGGTGGAAAGCACTATGTGCAAGCGATACACCCGGCCAGCTATCCCGGGCTTATCCGCTTGTGTTGCGTGCCACTACCTGGGACGAAACTGGTTCCACCTGGAGGTTGTAGAACCTTGCAGAGGTGTTAGGTGTTGCTCAGCCCGCTGCTCTGCAAATGTCTGTTAGAGAGGCACCCCTGGCCAGGGCCCAGGGAGCCGCTACACCCCTGGTAGAATGGGCTCGTAGCCCTACCGGGGGCGGCATGTCCTAGGCGACATATGCCATAGTTATGGCGTCAGTGAGCCAGTGGGCGATCTTCTGCTTGGAGACGGTGCTTCCTTTCCGCTGTGCACCAAAGCAGACAAAGAGCTGCTCAGAGATTCTAAAGCTCTGCGTGCGATCCAAATAGATGCGTAAAGCGCGCACCGGACACAGCGACGACAGGGCTGGGTCTGCCTCCTCCTGGGGCAACACTTGCAGGTTCATCACTTGGTCCCTAAAGGGGTGGTGGGAACCATGGACACATAGCCTGGTCAGGGTCTCAGGATCACGTGAGAGTAACCCGGACCGAACTCCAGGCACGTTTTGCTGACAGAGAACGCTTGCAGGTCACCTACCCTCTTGATGGAAGTGAGCGCAGTCAGGAGGGCAGTCTTCAAGGAGAGTGCCTTAAGCTTGGCTGACTGCAAAGGCTCAAAGGGGGCTCTCTGTAGACTCTGAAGAACTACAGAGAGGTCCCATGAGGGAACGAGGTGCGGTCTGGAGGGATTCAGCCTCCTGGCGCCTCTTAGGAACCTGATGATCAGGTCGTGATTCCCTAAGGACTTACCGTCGACTGTGTCATGGTGTGCTGCTATGGCGGCAACGTACACCTTCAAGGTGGAAGGGGACAGCCTCCCTTCCAACCTCTCCTGCAGGAAGGAAAGCACTAATCCAACTGCGCATCTCTGGGGGTCTTCCCGATGGGAAGAACACCACTTAGCGAACAGACGCCACTTAAAGGTATACAGGCGCCTCGTAGAGGGGGCCCTAGCCTGAGTGATCATGTCTACCACCACAGTTGGTAGACCGCTTAGGTCTTCCGCATCCCATCCAGGGGCCAGACATGGAGATTCCAGAGGTCTGGGTGCGGGTGCCAGATGGTGCCCCATCCCTGAGAAAGAAGGTCCTTCCTCAGGGGAATTCGCCAGGGGGGAGCTGTCGCGAGGAGCGTGAGGTCCGAGCACCACGTTTGGGTGGGCCAGTAGGGTGCTACCAGGACGACCTGCTCCTCATCCTCTCTGACCTTGCACAGGGTCTGTGCAAGCAGGCTCACTGGGGGAAATGCATATTTGCGCATGCCAGGGGGCCAGCTGTGTGCTAGCGTGTCTATGCCGAGGGGGGCCTCAGTCAGGGCGTACCAGAGCGGGCAGTGGGGAGGATTCTTGGGAGGTGAACAGGTGCACCTGTGCCTGTCGAATTGGCTCCAAATCAGCTGGACCACCTGAGGGTGGAGTTTCCACTCTCCCCTGAGGGTAACCTGTTGTAACAGCACATCCGCTTTAGTGTTGAGGTTGCCCGGGATGTGAGTGGCTTGCAGCAACTTGAAGTGCTGCTGACTCCAGAGGAGAAGACGGCGGGCGAGTTGTGACATACAACAAGAGCGCAGACCGTCGGACCGAACTCCAGGCATGTTTTGCTGACAGAGAACGCTTGCAGGTCACCTACCCTCTTGATGGAAGTGAGCGCCGTCAGGAGGGCAGTCTTCAAGGAGAGTGCCTTAAGCTCGGCTGACTGCAAAGGCTCAAAGGGGGCTTTCTGTAGACTCTGAAGAACTACAGAGAGGTCCCATGAGGGAACGAGGTGCGGTCAGGAGGGATTCAGCCTCCTGGTGCCTCTTAGGAACCTGATGATCAGGTCGTGATTCCCTAAGGACTTACCGTCGACTGTGTCATGGTGTGCTGCTATGGCGGCAACGTACACCTTCAAGGTGGAAGGGGACAGCCTCCCTTCCAACCTCTCCTGCAGGAAGGAAAGAACTAATCCTACTGCGCATCTCTGGGGGTTGACATATGCTACCGTTGTCATGTTGTCTGTCTGAACTAACACGTGCTTGCCCTGGATCAACGGCCGAAACCTCCGCAGGGCTAGTATAATTGCCAACATCTCGAGGCAGTTGATGTGCCAATACAGTCGCGGACCCGTCCAGAGGCCGGGGGCTGTGTGCCCATTGCAAAAAGCGCCCCAGCCCGTTTTGGAGGCGTCTGTTGTGACCACAACGTGCCTGGAGACCAGTTCTAGAGGAACACCTGCCCGTAGAAACGAGAGGTCGGTCCAAGGGCTGAAAAGACTGTGACAGACTGGCGTGATGACCACGTGACATTTCCCGTAGCGCCATGCCCATCTCGGGACTCAAGTCTGGAGCCAGTACTGAAGCGGCCTCATATGCATCAACCCGAGCAGGGTGGCCACCGTCGAGGATGCCATATGCCCCAGGAGCCTCTAAAAATTTTTCAGTGGAACCGCTGTTTTCTGTTTGAACGCTTTCAAACAGTTCAGCACTGACTGGGCGCGCTTGTTCGTAAGGCGCGTCGTCAAGGAGACTGAGTCCAACTCCAAACCGAGAAAAGAGATGCTCTGAACCGGGAGGAGCTTGCTCTTTTCCCAGTTGACCCGAAGCCCTAGTCGGCTGAGGTGTGAGAGCACCAGGTCCCTGTGTGCACACAACATGTCCCAAGAATGAGCTAGGATTAGCCAGTCGTCGAGATAGTTGAGAATGCGAATGCCCACCAAGGGTCTGTGTCGAGGAAGGATCGAGACGTGGAAGTACGCATCCTTCAGGTCTACTGCCGTGAATCAATCTTGATGCCGGACGCTCACCAGAATGCGTTTTTGCGTCAGCATCTTGAATGGGAGTCTGTGTAAAGCCTAGTTCAGAACTCACAGGTCCAAGATTGGCCGCAACCCACCGCCTTTTTTCAGTACGATGAAGTAGTGTCTGAAAAACCCCTTCTTCATCTCGGCTGGAGGGACAGGTTCTATCACGCCCTTCTGTAAGTGGGTAGCGATCTCCGCACAAGGTAGCAGCGTTTTTGTCCTTCACCAAGGTGAAGTGGACACCTGAACCTGGGCAGACGCCTGGCGAAGTGAATCACGTAGCCGAGTCGGACGGACCAGACCAGCCCTCACGACGGATTGGAAAGCGCAAGCCATGCGTCCAAGTTCCGCGGACGTACCGGCAGGTGGGGCCTCGTGGTGGGGCGGAGTTTGAGGTGCCACACCACATCGTGGCTGTGCTGAGTCTAAGGAAATCGAATCACTTACCTGGCTCCTTGTGACCACCCCTGGAACAGCCTTGGATGGGGAGGAAGAGGCCTGTCCTTGTGACCCGTGGAGACTGTCACATCGGGGGCGGATTTGTGCCATAGCTGGGCTCTCAGGGGCGGGAGACCAAATAGAGTGGTGGACAGTGGTCGTGATGACGGCCATGCACACTGGATACATGACCCAGGGAACAAGGAAACCGCTCTTGCTGAGCTCTTGAGTACTGCAGCCACTTAGGCATGCAGTGCAATTAAATGCAAAAGGTAACAAAAAGTTGGAGAGATCTGCTTACCAGCTCCAGAGCTGGGGGTTTCGTTGTCCCTGGGTCACCCATCTCAAGGGCACTTTGAAGCCTTTCACGGGTTCTGGGTGGCTCCGAGACTGGTGGCGTCTGCTTCCTGTGGTGGGCTCCACGCCGGGGCCGGGTCGAAGGGGCGAGCTGCGGCGGAGCCGGTGCAATCACCGCAGCGGGATGCCCTTGGCGATGAGTAGACGGGGTGCGGGATCTTGAGCCGCGCCGGGGCAGGATATGCCGGCTAGCTTCCGTCTACTGCTCCACCATCGAAAACTGCTGGGCAAAGTCCTCGATGGTGTCACCGAATAGGCCCGCCTGGGAAATGGGGGCAGCAAGGAATCGTGTCTTGTCGGCTTCGCCCATCTCGACCAGGTTAAGCCAAAGGTGGTGCCCCTGGACCACTAGTGTGGCCATCGTCCACCTGAGAGACCGCGCCGTGACCTCCGTCGCTCGGAGAACGAGGCTGGTCGCCGAGCACAGTTCCTGCATCAATCCCGGGGCGGAACTACCCTTGTGCAGTTCCTTTAGCACCTTGGCGGACTTGCAGGAGAGCCATGGTGTGCAGGGAGGAGACGGCTTGTCCAGCAGCACTGTAGGCCTTGGCCATCAGAGACGATGTAAACCTACAGGCCTTGGACGGGGGCTTTGGGCACCCGCGCCAGGTGGTGGCGCTCTGCGGGCATAGGTGCACCGCGAGCGCCTTTATCCACCGGGGGATTGCCGAATAGCCCTTGGCCGCCCCACCATCGAGGGTAGTGAGGGCGGGGAAGCTGAAAAGATCGGGACCGGGCAGTAAAAAGTGCCTCCCGTGACCTTGTCAGCTCTTCATGCACTTCCAGGAAGAAAGGAACAGGGGTGGGGCGTGGCTTTGAGCGGCACTGCGAGACAGGAACCAATCACCAAGCTGCGAGGGTTCAGGGAAGAGCAGAGGGTTCCACTCTAGCCTACGCTCGCGGCTGCCCGGGAAAGCATGTCGTCATCTCCGCGTCAGCCTGTGACTGGGCAATTGTCCCCGAAGGGAGGAGCCCAGCTGAGGCTTCCGACTGGACGAACCCGTTCTCCGATGCTGCGCTCAAGATTATTCGAGATCCGAATAAGAGGTCGAGCTCGCCGTGAGACGAGCCGGCGGACTCATCCGGAAGCCCAATCAGGGCAGACGAGTGTGCTGGGGAATGGGAGGTCTGCGGGGGGATACCCAGTGGAAGCGGTCCCATTGGTGTCCCCAAATCGCCCCCAGTGCTAGCCGCACTGGCCTCATACCTGTGGGTAAAAGGACCGAGGCGGGGAGCCTCTGGGGTGGCTTGGTTTCTTACGAAGGCGAGCCGCGACTGCAACGTTGCCATGGACATATCCTCGCAATGAGAACATGACCATCCATGAACGCTGTCTCCATGTGAGCAGTGCCCAGACATGAAAGACAGTGATCGTGACCGTCAGAAGGCGAGAGATAACGGGCGCAACCAGGAATAACACACAATCGGAAAAGCATCTTTAGAAAGACGTGTCTTTAAAAAGACGTTCTGTGTGTGCCGCTCTTTTAGAGAAATATACTCTTTTAGAGAAATATACTCTTTTGTTTCTGCCGAAGCACCCAGGGGCATTCTCTGCAGTGCAGCAGTGCAGTGGGGGGAGAAGCCGCTGAAATGCACCGTCAGATCCAGCAGAGGTGAATGAACAGTAGTATTTAGCTCAGTGAGCATGACCGGTTGGCTCCGAAGAGAAAATCTGAATGAGTGGTTGCTCCTTTTATACCCGTATGTCCGGGGGAGTGGCATGCAAATACCACTCGCCAATTTTCATTGGCCTTTTATCAAAGACCAGAGGTGTCTCGGGCTCCCAAGAGTGACCCCTAGTGTTACTACATCGACACAACGTCGAGTGAGTGACAGATAGGGAACTCTGAACCCTCAACCAAAATTCTTGGATCTTGACACACCACCAAAAACATGGGTTGTATCCCCATCTTCTGATTGGCATTGCCAGCAGGTGGGTGTGTCTTTAAGACCAAACCTATACAAACTAGAGGGGGTCCAATAGAATCTATGTAAAATCTTGAATTGCATAAGGTGCACCCTTGCATCTCTAGATGTAGACTTGATGTTTTTTTAGAATCCTAGCCCACACTCCCTCCTCCAATACCAAGTTTAAATCTTTCTCCCATAATCTCTTGAGAGAAGATGAAGCTCCGTCCCCCAGACTCTGAATTAGCAGGGAGTAATACACTGATGCCTCATGACCTTTTACAAAAGCAGTAATCACCACTCCCAGAGTATCAGCCGCTCTAGGGGGGTGTATGCTACTCCAAAAAATAGTACAGACCGGGTGGTGCAGCTGTAAATACCTGAAGAATTGAGACCTGGGAATCCCAAAATGTTGAACCATATTTTCAAAAGATCTCAACACTCTCATATAGGTCACCGAGCGTATTAACCTCCCTCACAATCAACTCTGTCCAGCAGATAGGGGACTTATTAATACATAACATTGGGTTCAGCCATATGCTCGAAGCAACATTTAAATAAATGTCAGAATCTGGACACTTTTGTCTATACCACATGCAAATGTGAGATAATGGGGTGTAACTTAACTTCTCTGGTTAGTTTGATAGAAAGGCTTTCCAATGGCAAAATAGGGGCAAGAACTTCCTGTTCAATACAAAACCAGGGAGGGGCTCTCTCAGGTGGAAGCGACCAATGAACCAAATGTCTGAGACTGAATGCATAATAATAAAACAAAATCCTAGGTAAGCCTAGCCCACCTTTGTCAATCAGCCTATGCAACTTACTGAAATGTAATCTGGGACGTTTACCATTCCAAATGAAGGACTTCGCTATGCTAACAATTAGCTTGAAATAAGAGAAGGGACATCTATACGGAGAGATTGTAGTAGGTAGTTGAATTTTGGAATACAATTCATTTTAATAACATTAACCTTCCCAATCATAGAGAAATGTAATGACGCCCACCTGCCCACATCGCTCGAAAAACTTTTTATTAAAGAGTCAAAATTAACTCTAACTAAATCACACAAATTTGCTGGGAATAAAATACCCAAATACTTATTGCCTTGTTTGGGCCACTGGAAGGGGCCTAGCTGAAAAGCCGTTACTGGGCAGTATGCTGTCAGAGCCAAAGCTTCAGACCAATTAACTCTGTATCCCTAGAACTTAGAAAAGGAATTAATAATTCTGTGGAGACAAAGCATATATTCGCCACTGACCACATGATATTGAACACCTAATGTTATCAGAAGAGCTACGGCCCCGAATAAACCCCACCTGAGCTATATGTATAAGAGATGTCATAACTTTACTTAATCGATTAGCCAAAATTTTTGACAATATTTTAACATCTGGTTGAATCAGGGAAATTGGACGGTAACTCTTACACTCGCTTGGATCTTTGTCCTTTTTAAGAATCAGACTGATCCAGGCTTGTGTCATGGTTGGCGGAAGCTTTCATCCTGGTTACTTTTGTGATCTCCGTTCCCTGATGGAGGGAACGAGACGTTGTGTCGATGTAGTGACACTAGGGGTCGCCCTTGGGAGCCCCAAACACCTCTGATCTTTGAGAAAAGGCCAATGGGAATTGGCGAGTGGAATTTGCATGCCACTCCCCCAGACATATGGGTATAAAAGGAGCTGGTTTGCAACCAGTCATTCAGGTTTTGTGCTGAGGAGCCGAGACAAGGTCCCGGCCATTTCAGCGGGTAGTTCAGTGTTATGGCAGGAGGGACACAACATCTCATTTCCTCCATCAGGGAACGGAGTTTACGAAAGTAAACAGGACGTTCCCTATCTGTCACTCTCTCGAAGTTGTGTCGATATACTGACACTAGGGGTCCCTATACAAAACGCCACAACTAGCTGAACTGCTACGTGAACTGGCGGTGCGAGACGGGCAGACCATTGTGTAACGTAACCTCCCCCAACGCTCTTACAAGCATCGTATGGCCCCCTGCACCTCAGGGACAAGTCGACTGCCCAAAAAATGGGGACCGGCTGCCCCAGCTGCGGACTCTTCTCTTTCTTCTCCCCAAAAGGAAAAATCGTTCAGCTGGGGGCCATATAGCATCCGGGTTGGGGGGGAGGGGGTTGTACTCCCAAGGGAAGACACCGTGGAGACCACACCCTGCCCGTGGGGGAGGAAATTGTGTGGAAACATGTCACATGGTCTTACCGAGTCTTGTCGGCAGTGTCTCATGTGGAGAAGTCCCTGTGGTAGGTTCTACCCGGGGGGGGAAGAGCTCTACAAACACGGCGACCGGGGGTAGAGGGGCCTCTGCCCAAAGAAGACACGGGTTCACCAACGGGGGAACCATCTTGCGGAATATATATCACACAGGGTTACATATGGGCAACCAGCGCATGTAGAGCACCTACCCCAGTACAGGGTCAAGTTAGCACACGTACTGGGCCGGCAACAAATTTCTCCGCAAACTTGCCTGCCACAGGGCTAAGGAGGAAGGACATCCAGGGTCCACAACTTCGTGAACACGACTGGGGGGTAAAAAGCACACGTCTTCGCCTCCGGGAGGGGAAAGGTGTTATATGCAAGTGGCCAGCTGTCCCGTGATTTACCTGCTCGTACCTGACAACACACAGGATGAGACCGGCTCAACTCGGAGATTGTAGAACCTCGTGAAGGTATTGGGTGTTGCCCAGACCACTGCTCTGCAGATGTCTGCTAAAGAGATGCCACTGGTCAGAGCCCAGGAGGCCGCCACACTCCTAGTAGATTGTGCTCGTAGCCCCAAGGATGGCGGCACATCCTGGGCGTGATATGCCAAAGTTATGTCATCAATGACCCAGTGGGCGATCCTTTGTTTGGAGACAGCGCTCCCTTTCCGCTGTCCTCCAAAGCAGACAAAGAGCTGCTCAGAGTGTCTAAAGCTCTGCGTACAATCCAAATAGATGCGCAAAGCATGCACCGGATACAGCTACGACAAGACTGGGTCTGCCTCCTCCTGGGGCAGTGCTTGCTGGTTCACAAACCTGATCCTGAGGGTCATGGGAACCTTGGGCACATAGCCTGGTCGGGGTCTCAGTACCACGTGAGAGTATCCCAGACCGAACTCCAGGCACATGTCTCAGACAGAGAACGCCTGCAGGTCCCCTACCCTCTTGATGGAAGTGAGTGCAGTCAGGAGGGCAGTCTTCAAGGTGAGTGCCTTTAGCTCAACTGACTCAAGGGGCTCAAATGGAGCTCCCCGTAGGCCCCGAAGGAACACGGAGAGGTCCCATGAGGGGACGAGACGCGGTCTGGGAGGATTCAGCCTCCTCCTGCCTCTAAGGAACCTGATGACCGTGCTTCCCAAGAGACTTACTGTCAAGTACATTGTGGTGCACTGCTAGTGGCCACGTACACCTTCAAGGTGGAGGGGGACAGCCGCCCCTCCATCCTCTCCTGCAAGAAGGAAAGCACTGACCCGACTGCGCATCTCTGGGGGTCTTCGCATCGGGAAGAACACCACTTAGCGAACAGACGCCACTTCAAGGCATACAGGCATCTCGTAGAGGGAGCCCTAGCCTGAGTGATCGTGTCTACCACTGCAGGCGGTATGCCACTTAGGTCTTCCGCGTCCCATCCAAGGGCCAGATGTGGAGATCCCAGAGGTCTGGTCGCGGGTGCCAGATGGTGCCCTGTCCCTGAGAAAGAAGGTCCTTCCTCAAGGGAATTCGCCGGGGGGGGGGGGTCTGTTGCGGGGAGCGTGAGATCTGAGAACCAAGTCTGGGTGGGCCAGTAAGGTGCTACTAGGATGACCTGCTCCTCGTCCTCCCTGGCCTTGCACAGCGTCTGTGCAAGTAGGCTCACTGGGGGGAATGCATACTTGCATGGCCCCCGGGGCCAGCTGTGTGCCTAGCGTATCTGTGCCGAGGGGAGCCTCAGTCAGGGCATACCAGAGCAGGCAGTGGGAAGATTCCCGGGAAGCGAACAGGTCTACCTGCGCTTGACCGAATCGACTCCAAATCAGCTGGACCACTTGGGGGTGGAGTCTCCACTCTTCACTGAGCATAACCTGCCACGACAGCGCGTCCGCCGCTGACTCCAGAGGATGCAAGTTGCAACATGCAACGAGAGCGCATGCCACCTTGGCGGGTCATGTACGCTACCATCACCGTGATGTCCGTCCGGGCCAACACGTGCTTGTCCTGGGTCGATGTCCGAAGCCTCCGCAGGGCGAGCAATACTGCCAGCAACTAGAGGCAGTTGATATGCCAACGCAGTCGTGGCCCCGTCCTGGAGCCGGCAAGTGCGTATCCGTTGCACATGGCACCCCAGCCACACTTGGAGGCGTCTGTTGTAACCACTATGTGCCTGGACACCTGCACTAAGGGGACCCCTGCCCGCAGAAATGCAAGGTCTGTCCAAGGGCCGAACAGGCGGAGGCAGATCAGTGTGATGGCCACGCGATGTGCCCCGCTGCCCCTCGGCACCATGCCCATCTCGGGAATCGAGTCTGAAGCCAGTGCTGAAGCGGTCTCATATGCATCAACGCCATATGCCCCAGGAGCCACTGAAATTGTTTCCCTTAGCGGGGCAAGGGCTGCCTCTGCGACTTTCATGATGGCACGAGTTGACAGGGACAGACCGAATGGGAGGACTGGTATGCCCAGCCCTCAAAAGCAAACCGCAGGAATGACCTGTGTCGAGTTACGTGGAAGTACACGTCCTTCAGGTCTACCACCTTGAACCAATCTTGATGCTGGACGCTCGCTAAAATGCGTTTTTGCGTCAGCATCTTGAACGGGAGTCTGTGCAAGGCCCGGTTCAGTACTCACAGGTACAAGATTGGCCGCAACCCACCGCCTTTCTTTGGTACAATTAAGTAGGAGCTGTAAAACCCCTTCTTCATCTGGCAGGAGGGACAGGCTCTATCATGAGTCGGACCGTCCTGGTCAGCCACCACGACGGGTTGGGAAGCGCAAGCCACGCCCCCAAGCTCCAGGCGAGGGGGACCAAGGGAACAATCAGATCGGACGTACCGGCGGGTGGGGCCTCACGGTGGAGCAGAGCCTGAGGCACCACGTTGGGGGGGCTCGAGCCCCGAACTTGTGGCCATGCTGAGTCTGGGGACATCGAAGCACTTACCAGGCTCCGTATACCCACCATAGGACCGTACCGGGACGGGGGAGGAGGGAAATCGTCCTTGTGGCCTGTCGCAACCGTCCTGGCGTGGGTGCAATTGTGCCACAGCTGGGTGTGCAGGGGCAGGGGGCCCGCCTCCGGAGCACCATGCCTGCCATAAAGGTGCGGTGCCCGGCGGTCGTGATAATGACAGCCATGGACACCAAATATGTGACCCAGGATATGAGGAAACCGCTCTTTACACCCTGGATCACCCATCTCAGGGGTGCTTTGAAGCTTTCGCTTCGGGTTCTTAGGGGCGGGCCGTGAGAGGGGTGGCGTCTGCTTCCTGCGGGTGGCTCCACACCGGGGCCGGCCTCCTGGGGCGGGCTGCGGTGCTGGTGTTGCTGCCGCAGGGGGACGCCCTTGGCGACAAGCAGACGGGCTGTGGGATCTCCTTCATCTCGACCAGGTTGAGCCAAAGGTGGCACTCCTGGACCACCAGGGTGGTCCTCGCCTTCCCGAGAGACCGCGCCGTGATCTTCGTCACCCGGAGGGCGAGATCAGTCACCGAGCTCCGGGAAGAAAGGAACCGGGGTGGTGTGCGGCCATGAGTGGCGCTCTGAGCCCAGGAACCAATCGTCAAGCTGCGAGGGTTCAGGGGGAAGTGGGGGGTAAATATTTTTTGAGGGAATGGTAGAAAAAGACTCTCTCTGTTTTATATATGTAACGTTGTTGCTGGCACTGGCAATGACAAAGACGATGAAGATGATGATGTGTGATGAACACAAGTGCAGTTTTTATTTCCGTTCAAGATGCTGACGCAAAAACGCATTTTAGCGAGCGTCCAGCATCAAGATTGGTTCAAGGTGGTAGACCTGAAATCCAAAAACCCTAACTACAAACGTGAACAAAATACAAAACATGAACTTGACTATAACTTGACGACATAAACTTGACTTGACTTGACATGAACAATCCAACAAAGTTACATTCACAATACCTGACAATGGACAATGGCAAACATGAGGCTTAAATACATGGACAAGGGAGAAACATGACAATGATAACTAATGACAAGACAGAACTGATAACAAGGTAACAAGACAATAAACCAATGAAAGCAAGACACATGAACATGGAGGGAAACATGAAATCACATGACCACGGAACCATATGACATGAAACAGGAACTAAACTTTCAAAATAAAAGACATAAAAAACATAAACAAACACATAAACCCGTGATATATCTAGCCAGAAGCTTCCCTGCTTTGTCCCCCGACTCAAATATGACTGTCTTTACCTGAATAGCCAAAACTCCACCTTCCGTGACAAAATAGTATTATATCTGTATTTCAATCAGGTCAATTCTCTGAGGCCATTAGACGACATTCGGTGCTTCAGCTCTGCCTCGGCACTTTTAATATTCCCTTCCAATTCCACGAGTTCTTGTGCTTTGGATTTTTTGGTGAATGCGGCATACTGTATGATCTGGCCCTAAGAACTGCCTTAAGTGCCTCCCAAGCCATGCCCACAGAGGATACTGAGGACCAGTTGGTCTCCGTATAGACATTGATTTCAGCCTTTAGAATTTGTTGGAATTCAGGATTTTGCAAAAGGGATACATTAAAGTGCCAACTATATGATTTCCTTTTCCTCATATGTGGCAACACCTCTAAACACACCAGGGTGTGATCTGAGACTAAAATGTTTCCAACTGAGCAATCAAAGACAGATGAAATGAGGGACTTAGATATATATATATATAAAAAAATCTATTCTAGAGTAAATCTTATGGACTGATGAAAAACATTTATAGTCCCTATCACATGGGTTCAAAAGTCTCCAAATATCTGTAGGACCAATATTTTTACACATCCTATGAAGCATCAATGTTGCTCTAGGGGGCTTGCACACTTTTGCTTCACTATAATCAAGGACTGAGTCCATCAAAAGATTAAAGTCTCCTCCCAATATTATACCATGAGGGGTGCCAGTCTGGGAACAAGTTAATACTGTGGTTCTTCCAAGAAAGCCCTGTGTAACACAAAGTCTTTATCGGATGATCTCAGAAATTTGGCCAGAATTGATCGTTGCCTGTCTCCCTCTGCAGATCGACGAGCAGGAGCCCTGTGAGCTCACTCGATTTCCAGCTTATGGCCTAGAGTAAATCTTATGGACTGATGAAAAACATTTATAGTCCCTACCACATGGGTTCAAAAGTCTCCAAATATCTGTAGGACCAATATTTTTACACATCCTATGAAGCATCAATGTTGCTCTAGGGGGCTTGCACACTTTTGCTTCACTATAATCAAGGACTGAGTCCATCAAAAGATTAAAGTCTCCTCCCAATATTATATCATGAGGGGTGCCAGCGGCTGCAGCATCCCTTCAAGATCTATAAAAAAGGCCCTGATCATCAATGTTAAGTGCATAAATATTAGCCAAAATAAGACTTTGTCCTTGAATTTCAGCTAAAACAATAATGACTCTTCTTAATTTATCTTTACTCTGTTTGAGACATTTGAATTTAGTTGTTTACTTATCAGCGTAATGACACCCTTGCTCTTACTCGAGCCAGCACTATAAAAAAAAATGCCCACCCCATATCTTTCCAAATTTTTCAGCTTCCTGCAGAGAAAGATGCATTTCTTGAAGAAACACTATATCATATTTCTTATTCTTAAGAAGATAAATAACCTTCCTTCTTTATATGGGGTGCCCCAACCCATTCACATTCCATGTGGAGAGAGACAATCCACTCATATTAACATCTGACATTTTGACATATAAGAAAAATAAATCATGTGTCAAAAACAAGATTATAAAGACCACATTCCAACATTAGTGTGACAATCAAAACCCAAACATCCCCCAGAACCAAACAAACAGAAAAAAGAAAAACGTGCTCATTAACACCACGCAAGACAGCAGCAACTGGCGTCCATCCCTCCAAACTCAAACAGTCCATGTATGCCTACGAGAACCCCCATGACAACTTTGCCGTTGGATTGCTCAAGTCCGGTGTTTCTATACAAATTTTGTGAGACAGAATTACACAGCAAAAGATAATCTATAAAACATACTCCAGCCAATAGACGGAATAAGCACAAAGAGCGTGTAGCTTCATCCATAAAACTGTCCTGAAAGTGTGACACTCTTCAAAATAAACTCTACCCGCTAGGCGGAACCAGCACAAAAAGAGCACGCAGAATCTTCAGTCAAGTGAATGTTCAGTAAGCCGGTCCACTCTGCTGCAAGGTGAGTACAGGGGTGTGTTTACGATTTCTGAGGCCCCAAGCATACGACCAACCCGGGGCAACAATTTAGAAAATTTTGGCTTAAAAAATGACATAAAATTGATTTTAAATTATAATTTTAAATTCATCTTATCAGCCATTGTAGTCAAGTACATTCAAAATGTTTAATAAAATAAAATCTAGTTAAAGATAATAATGAATGTTTTCCAGTTTTTCCACAATACAATGATAAAAAAAGAATACATATATTTTTACAAACCACTTAATTCTTTATTTTTTTTAATTTTTTATTATTATTATTTTTATGAACTGGGTGTGCAAAACCCACTACTTCACTCACTAACATTTTGGAATTCAGTTGTTATTATTATTATAACCCAACAATTATATATTGTTGTCGAATTTGTCATTATAATATTATATAGTATTATTTACTTTCACCTGGAGACTACAGTCTATTGTTCACCATGTTGCAAGAGGCTGTATTTTATGTAAGCATCGTAGGCAACATTAGTAACAGTATTGTAACAGTAAACATAGAAGGCACGGTGGCCCCTCAGCACACTAGAGCAGGAGGAAAAAAAACGTTTATCAAGCGCTGAAACTTTGCTTGGTGCAGAATAATCTGTAATAATGTTAAACATTGTAACAGTCACCTCTTTGCAACCTGAACTTGTTCAGAACGTTAAATCTTTGTGACACCTGCGCTAAAAACAATCTAGATGCAGCGAAATGACTGAAACAGAATTCAGGTGTTTCGAGATGCGTTTTTGAGACTTGAAGTTATTTTTAACTTGATAAAGTGTATAAAAATGTGCCGGTCCTGCGTTAGACACTGAAGAAATAGTGTCCAGGTATGGACGTTCATCCAGTGCGTGTTTACAAAGGAAAACAATGGAAAAACAGAGCAGACGCATGCAAAAACACATTCGGTGTGAACAGCCCCTAATACATCCATTTGAGTGTATGTGAGTGAGAGAGTGTGGGCAAAATATGTTTGGAAGGACTGTATATTTTTTCATAAATTACAAACCTGAACACAAAATCCTACTTGAAAAACTGATTTAAAAACCCGGAGGACCTCTAACATGGACAGCTCTGAAAGCACTGTTAGCGCCGCACATGTACCCAAAACAACATGTCAAGGTCCAAGCGGTTTGCCCCACGCAATTGCGTGGTTTGTGTGGTGGTTAAAACTGCTACTGTGTGATTACAACAAGATGACCCACTCACTCCATTGACTTTACAAAAAATATTCCACAAAACAAACTCCAGCTAATAGGAGGAACAAGCACAAAGAGCATGTAGCATCCATAAAACTGTCCTGAAGGTGTGTTACTCTACAAAATAAACTATAGCCGCTAGACAGAACCAGCACAAAAAGAATGTGCAGATTCTTGAAACAGTCATAAGTAGAACTTCAAATGAATGTTCAGAAAGCCGGTCCACTCGGCTGCAACGTAAGTACAACGAGATGACTTGCTCACTCCATTGACTTTATGAAGGACATCACTTGCTGTGGGCATGTGAATGTTTTATGGCCATCCTTAGCATCTATTCTCAATTTGGCCAGGAATATCAGTGCAAAAGCGACCTTCCGTTGATGTAAAAGTTTCTTGCATTCCTTGAATCAATCATGCTTCTCTCTTGTCGAATTCGCAAAGTCTGGGAACAAGTTAATACTGTGGTTCTTCCAAGAAAGACCTGTGTAACACAAAATCTTTATCGGATGATCTCAGAAATTTGGCCAGAATTGATCGTTGCCTGTCTCCCTCTGCAGATCGACGAGCAGGAACCCTGTGAGCTCACTCGATTTCCAGCTTATGGCCTGCTATGCCGAGCAGATTCGGAGAGAGCCCATCCAGGAATTTCACTGTATCCTGTCCCTCTGCTCCCTCAGGTATTCCAACGTATCGTTGTTCCACCGGCTACAGTTCTCCATGTCCTCCAACTTCTCCCAGACACGCTCCAAATCCACCTTGGTCGCTAGCAGATTAGCAGATAATTCCCTCTCCGATGACTCCAGGTAATCGATCCGTTTCTTGACATCCCCCACTCTTGTAACCACATCAGTGAACTTCGCCCCCATGGCAGTGATCGATCGATGTATCACAGCAAGATCCTCCAAGTCAGCAACGACCTTTGTCAGCATTGCCGACATGTTCAGCATCTCTTGCCGCATTTCCCGCACCTCTCCAACTAGACTGACTCCCAGGATTGTTGCCTGCTCGGGGGTGTCAGCTTGAGCACTTATATGTGTCTCCAGAACCCCAGGATTTTGAATTTTTTGACATATTGTACTCCTAGAACAGTTATGGAACAGAGTGTATCGAATCTCTCCGGTTTATGCCATAAAAAGTATTAAAACTAGCAAAGTGCTGGGGAGTGTTGCACTTAGCGGTATTTAGGAGCATAGTTGGTGTTCAGGCTGATACAACTGGTAATGTATAACAACAGAGCATGCATGCATTAAAAATGACTACAGAATCAATTAAAAAAAGACTCTTCATATATGACAAAGGACATCTTCTCTGATAAACCTTTTTTTTATGAATATACTTAAGCCACTAATAAACTAATAATATACTGATGACACTTTATACTTCCATTTGCCATTAACAAACATATACAGGCAGGCCTAATTCTTAAAAGATTAGTAGCTAGTTCATCAACATTTAAATCTTTCAAATCAAACTTTCATGACATTCATAACTACATTAATGTATTTTCAGTTTTAACTGTCTATTAAGCGTTGAATAATGCATTCATGCTTAATGGGTTATTGATGAAAGTTATACAATGTTAATATATTTTATATGACATAAACTACCACAAAGAAGCAATACTGCGTCTGTATATGCTGTTTTTTTTTATTGTTTTTCTATGGAAATATGCACCAGACCAGTGGTTCTCAACCTTTCGAAGCCCCCTCTACTTCAATACATACAGTATATCACCAACATGGATGCGCACTCTCTCTCTCCTCACGCTCTATATGTGTGCAAGCGCGAGAAAGCACTATCATCGATGGCCGTGAGAAATGCAAAATGATGATTATAATACAATGATTTTTGGGAACGTGCATTGTCACTGATTTTGCATAAATGAGATAGACATGATACTTGATACATTTCTAGCAGATGACATATATACTAGTCTGATGCAGAGCCATGCAGCTGCTTAATCGTCTCGTTATAAAGCATCAACAAAGTATGCCCTTTTAAGAGGTTTTTACAGTCTTGCAGTGCGTGGTCATAACTATTGAAGGCCCAAGAAAAAGATACCCATAAGCACTTGTCCAAGTGACAGCCAGCGCACCTGCATTAGAATACTGTAAATTTGGTGCGCGTCATCCTCTCGCAGTTGTGTAAAGAGGCCGTTATTGGTAGAGTGACATTTCATGATTTTTTAGAGGTTTTGCTTAACATGTTGAGTTAGACGAGGACGCTGACATGCTGTTTATTGTCATTGCATATATAATGGATTCACACATTTTAATTTGACTCACTATTTTTCTCAGAATCTTGCGTGTGAGCAAAAGATTAATCTGTCATTACACGCTGTCTGTAATTTTGACACAAAAAAACAAGCAAGAAACTCTGCTTAAACCATCTTCACATAGTATATCTCTCCCTCGGTCTTTGTGTTCGCATGACAGAAAGAGAGGGAGGGAGAGGACAGCGCTCACAGCCATGTGAGAGTGAAAAAAGGTGCTTTTAATGCTTAAATAACTAACGTGCCTCTTTTAAAAGTATTTGGTATATGAGGGAAGATACATTAGGGGGGTCCCCCAGCCCCACCTCAATTCGAGCACTGATGGGCCCCCCTTACTATAGCTGTGATAACAAAAAACTGTCCATTATTAACATACGTTGACTACACACACAATTTAAAAAAGTTCAAGGGAAACTTGTATGAGTTCCCTATCTGTCACTCACTCAAAGTTGTGTCGATGTAGTGACACTAGGGGTCACTCTTGGGAGCCCGAGACACCTCTAGTCTTTGATAAAAGGCCAATGAAAATTGGCGAGTGGTATTTGCATGCCACTCTCCCGGACATACGGGTGTAAAAGGAGCTGGCGTGCAACCACTCGTTCAGATTTTCTCTTCGGAGCCGAACGGTCGATGTTTACTGAGCTGACTGTTCATTTACCTCTGCTGGGTCTGACGGCGCATTTCAGCGGCTTCTCCCTCCTCTGCACTGATGCACTGCAGAGAACACCCCTGGGCACTTCGGCAGAAAAAAGAGAGTATATTTTTCTAAAAAAGTATATTTCTCTAAAAGAGCGGCACACACAGAACGTCTTTTTAAAGATCCATCTTTTTAAAGATGCCTTTCCGTTTGTGTGTTATTCCTGGTTGCGGTCGTTACCTCTCAACTTCAGACGGTCACGGTCTTTCGTGTCTGGGCGCGACCCACACGGATACAGCGTTTGTGGATGGATCATGTACTCGCTGTGAGAACATGACCATGGTAACGTTGCAGTCGTTGCTTGCTTTCGTAAGAAAGCAAGCCACCCCAGAGGCTCCCCACCTCGGTCCTTCTACCTACGGGGATGAGGCCAGCACGGTTAACACTGGGGGCGATTTGGAGACCCCAATGGGACCACCTCCGCCGGGTATTTCCCCACAGACCTCCCATTACCCAGCACACTCGTCTGCCCTGATCGGGCTTCTGGATGAGTTCGCTGGGTTGTCTCATGGCGAGTTCAACCTCTTATTCGGAGCCCGTGAAGCTGATGAGCTCTCGAGCACAGCATCGGAGAGTGGGCTCGTCCAGTCAGATGCAGAAGCCTCAGCTGAGCTCCCCACCTTGGGGATGGTCGCCCAGTCACAGGCTGATGCGGAAATGATGGACATGCTTTCCCGTGCGGCCGCGAGCGTCAGGCTAGAGTGGAACCCTCCGCTCTCCCCTGAAACCTCGCGGCTTGATGATTGTTTCCTGGGTTCGTGGCGCCGCTGAAAGCAGCCACACCCCACTCCAGTACCTTTCTTCCCGGAAGTGCACGAGGAGCTGACAAAATCATGGGAAGCATCTTTTACTGCCTGGTCTTGATCTTTCAGCTCCCCCGCCTTCACTACCATCGATGGCGGGGCGGCCAGGGGCTATTCGGTGATTCCCCCGGTGGATAAGGCGCTCGCTGTGCACCTATGCCCATAGAGCGCTGCCACCTGGCGTGGATGCCCAAAACTCCAGTCCAAGGCCTGTAGGTTCACGTCGTCCCTGACGGCCAAAGCCTACAGTGCTGCTGGACAAGCCGCCTCTGCCCTGCACACCATGGCTCTCCTGCAGGTCCACCAAGCCAAGGCACTAAAAGAACTGCACGAGGGTAGTTCCACCCCAGATTTGATGCAGGCTCGGCGACCCACCTCGCTCTCTGGGTGACGAAGGTCACGCTGTGGTCTCTCGGGCAGGCAATGTCCACCGTAGTGGTCCATGAGCGCCACCTTTGGCTCAACCTGGTCGAGATGGGTGAGGCCGACAAGGCACGGTTCCTTGCTGCCCTATCTCCCAGGTTGGCCTATTCGGCGACACCGTCTAGGACTTTGCCCAGCAGTTCTCGACAGTGAAGCCTTGTGACAGTCTCCACAGGTCACGAGGACAGGCTTCTTCCTCCCCCATCCCAGGCTGTTCTGGGGGTGGTCACAAGGAGCCAGGTAAGTGCTTTGATGTCCCTAGACTCTGCACGGCCATGACATGGTGTGGCACCTCGAGATCCGTCCCACCTGCCGGTACATCCGATGAGATTGTCCCTTTGGTTCCCCTCGCGCGGAGCTTGGCTGCGTGGCTTGTGCTTTCCAATCCATCGCAATGGCTGATCCGGACTGTCTGACTCTGCTACGCGATTCAGTTCGCCAGGCGTCCGCCCAGGTTCAGCGGTATCAACTTCACCTTGGTGAAGGACGAAAACGCTGCTACCTTGCATGCAGAGATCGCTACCCTCCTACGGAAGGGTGCGATAGAACCTGTCACTCCAGCCGAGATGAAGAAGGGGTTTTACAGCCCCTACTTCATCGTACCGAAAAAAGGCAGTGGGTTGCGGCCAATCTTGGACCTGTGAGTACTGAACTGGGCTTTACACAGACTCCCGTTCAAGATGCTGATGCAAAAATGCATTCTGGCAAGCATCCGGCATCAAGAATGGTTCGCGGCGGTAGACCAGAAGGACACTTTCTTTCACGTCTCGATTCTACCTCGACAGAGACCCTTCCTGCAGTTTGCATTCGAGGGTCAGGCGTATCAGTACAAGGTCCTCCCTTTCGGTCTGTCCTTGTCCCCTCGCGTCTTCATGAAGGTCGCAGAGGAAGCTCTTACCCCGTTAAGGGAGATGGGCATTCGCATTCTCAACTATCTCGACGATTGGCTAATCCTAGCTCACTCTCGGGACATGCTGTGTGCACACAGGAACCTGGTGCTCTCGATTTAGGGCTTCGGGTCAACTGGGAAAAGAGCAAGCTCAAGTTCAGAGCATCTCTTTTCTTGGTTTGGAGTTGGACTCAGTCTCGTTGACAGCACGCCTCACGAACAAGCGTGCGCAGTCGGTGCTGACCTGTTTGAAGGCGTTCAAACAGTAAACAGCGGTTCCACTGAAACTCTTTCAGAGGCTCCTGGGGCATATGGCATCCTTAGCGGTGGCCACTCCGCTCGGGTTGATGCATATGAGACCGCTTAAGCACTGGCTTCAGACTCGACTCCCGAGATGGGCATGGTGCCGCGGGACACATCGCGTTGTCATCATGCTGGTCTGTCACCACCTCTTCAGCCCTTGGACCGACCTTGCATTTCTACGGGCAGGCATTCCCCTAGAGCAGGTCTCCAGGCACGTCGTGGTAACGACAGATGCCTCCAAGACGGGATGGGGTGCCGTTTGCAATGGGCATGCAGCTGCCGGCTTGTGGACAGGCCCGCGGCTGCGTTGGCACATCAACTGTCTCGAGTTTCTGGCAATTCTGCTCACCCTGTGGTAGTTCCGGCCGTTGATCAAGGACAAGCACTTGTTAGTTCGGACAGACATCACGGCAACGGTAGCATATTTCAACCATCAAGGCGGTCTGCGCTCTCGCTGTATGTCACAACTTGCCCGCCGTCTCCTCCTCTGGAGTCAGCAGCACCTCTAGTCGCTGCGAGCCACTCACATCCCGGGCGACCTCAATACTGCAGCGGATGCGCTGTCATGGCAGATTACTCTCAGGGGAGAGTGGAGACTCCACCCTCAGGTGGTCCAGCTGATCTAGAGTCAATTCGGACAATCACAGGTAGACCTGTTCGCCTCCCATGAATCCTCCCACTGCCCGCTCTGGTATGCCCTGACCGAGGCACCTCTTGGTATAGATGGGCTGGCACACAGCTGGCCCCCTGGACTGCGCAAATATGCGTTTCCCCCAGTGAGCCTACTTGCACAGACCCTGTGCAAGGTCAGGGAGGACGAGGAGCAGGTCATCCTGGTAGCACCCTACTGGCCCACCCAGACGTGGTTCTCGGACCTCATGCTCCTCAAAACAGTCCCCCTGGCGAATTCCCCTGAGGAAGGACCTTCTTTCTCAGAGACGGGGCACCATCTGGCACCCGCGACCAGACCTCTGGAATCTCCATGTCTGGCCCTTGGACGGGACGCGGAAGACCTAAGCGGTCTACTACCCGCGGGCTAGCCTGTCTCTGTCTTTTGGGTAGTTGACTTGTCCCCAAAGGGCCGTTTGACACTCATGACAGTGTTGGGGGAGGTTACGTGTCGGCCTGGTGCACTGGCTACGAGGCACACAGTGGTCTGCCCGTCACACACCGCCAGTTCACGTAACACAGTTCAGCCAGTTGCGGCGTTTTGTATAGGGACCCCTAGTGTCACTATATCGACACAACGTCGAGTGAGTGACAGATAGGGAATGTCCTGGTTAATTGCGTAACCTCCGTTCCCTGATGGAGGGAACGAGAAGTTGTGTCCCTCCTGCCAAAATGCTGAACTACCTGCTGAAATGGCCGGACCTTGTCTCGGCTCCTCAGCATAAAACCTGAATGAGTGGTTGCACGCCAGCTCCTTTTATACCCGTATGTCCTGGGGAGTGGCATGCAAATACCACTCGCCAATTTTCATTGGGCTTTTATCAAAGACCAGAGGTGTCTCGGGCTCCCAAGAGTGACCCCTAGTGTCACTACATCGACACAACGTCTCGTTCCCTCCATCAGGGAACGGAGGTTATGCAAGTAACCAGGACGTTTTCTGTAAATTCCACTGATACTATTTTAGAGAGTGGTCTTTTATATTTACAATTAATAATGTTTCAACTGGCCAACAAAAAAGAAGCAACATCAGCATCACTACTCATATTTTTCTCCATCATCAAATCTTTCCACCTTGTGTATGCCGTACTGATGTTTACTCTAGTTTTTTGCCTTTGCCAGTCTTCTTGCTTCTGACCTTTTTCAGCTCTTCGGCAGTACAGCTTCTGAATCTCCTGTTGTCTCTGCTTCTAAAGCATGATAATAAGTATGTTCCTTTGTATTCTTTTAGCTCTTCGCATCACCAAAAAACACTGCGCTAAGCATAACCAAGTATATATACATAGGGGGCAGCCAATGAGCATGAGGATTTTCTTCTTCGACGTTTAATGAAATACAGCGGACCATGTCATTTCAACATGGCGAAACACATTGAAGGAGTGACCCGCATCATGTAAAATAAAAACACTTTTTATAGAAAACTATTATGAGTACAGTCTTCATCTCATGTGAGTGTACACCATTCAGATCACACTTCACAAAAAACAATTCATTTGTTAATGTGTAAAACCTTTTAAATTAGTCCCAAATTACTGATGAACCTTTAAGAGTGGTGGGCTTACATGAAGGAGTTGATGCAATTTTTGGTAAAAAACAAACAAAAAAACTTTTATCCTAGTCCATTGTACTTATATATGTATGGGTAGAGTTGTTAAGACTGGAATATTTCTATTATACACCCACAGTCCCACATAATTTTCAATGTGTGTGAAACTCTTCAGAATTTAATAAAATATGTACACTCATCTGACACTTTATTAGGTACACATGTACATCTACTTATTCGTTTTATTATCTAACCAGCCAGTTGTGTGGCAGCAGTGTCATGTATAAAATCATGTAGATATGGGTCAGGAGCTTCAGTTAATATTCACATCAACCATCAGAATGGGAAACAAAATTGATTTAGACTGTGGCATGATTGTTGGTGCCAGATGGGCTGGTTTGATTATTTCTGTAACCTGGTCTCCTGGGATTTTAATGCACAACAGTCTCTTGAGTTTACTCAGAATAGTGCCAAAAACAAAACAAAAAAACATCCAGTGAGTGGCAGTTCTGTGGATGGAAATGCCTTGTTGATGAGAGAGGTCAACAGAGAACGGCCAGACTGCTTCGAGCTGACAGAAAGGATAAGGTATATACAGATAACATCTCAGAATGCACAACACATCAAACCTTGAGGCGGATGGGCTACAACTGCAAAAGACAACATCGGGCTCCACTTCTGTCAGCCAAGAAGAGAAAACTGAGGCTGCAGTGGGCCTACCATTTGTGTACCTCAGCAGAAATTCAGATTTGTCAGACCAGGCGATGTTTTTAAAATCATCTACAGTCCAGTTTTGGTGATCTTGTGCCCACTGCAGCTACAGTTTCCTGTTATAAGCTGACAGTAGTGCTACCCGGAGGGGTCTGTCTGCTGCTGTAGCCCATCTGCCTCAATGTTCGACATTTTGTATGTTCAGAAATGCTTTTCTGCATAGAAATGTTGTAACGTGTGGTTCTTTAAGTTACCGTCACTTTCCTATCAGCTTGGACCAGTCTGGCCATTCTCCTCTGACCTCTCTCATAAACAAAATGTTTTTGGTACCATTCTCTATGCACTCTAGAGACTGCTGTGCATACTCAAACCAGCCCGTCTGGCACCAACAATTATGCCATGGTCAAAATCACTGAGATAATTTTTTTCCCCTATTCTGATGGTTGATGTGAACATTAACTGAAGCTCCTGACCCATATCTGCGTGATTTTATACATTACACTGCTGCCACATGATTGGCTGATTAGATAATCTCATGAAAAAGTAGATGTATAGGTTTACCTAATAAAGTGTATATCAACCATATATACAACAGTTAGTTCCGATCCTTGAAACTGATTGGACGAGAGACATTCCATGAGTACTGATGTCCTTTTCGCGGCCCTCTTCGGCATATCGTGGTGCCGTTTTGAGGCCCTCTTCAGCCAGTCGTGACCCATTTCAGCTTATTGCTGCCTGTTCGGCCCGGTTTCACAGCTGGTCCAAAAGTCCCTGTTCTACCTATGGCCAGTCTGCCCCTGGTAAGAGCAGTACAGATGTATAAAAGAGCTATGTGTGTCTTTTCATTTTTCCGTGTGACCTTAAAGACTTTATCCAGCAGCTGGCGACAAAAGACCATTTTTGTGTGTAATATGAGCCGGTTGAGATGAGGTGTGAGTCAGTGTCAGTCAGTGTTGGGATTACTACTACAATACTAAAGCTGGGAACTAGCTTTAAACAGCTTTAAACTAACAACTTCAGCATGAAGCAATTCAGCGCTTACCTCTTGCTTGAGTTTCCACATGGAGAGGACATACTGTTCAAAATTGTGGAGGAGATTGTGATTTCAGTAGTGAATGACTCTTGCGCACTGTCTGCCGTGAAATAGGGAGGAATACCCCTGCTCGGATGGCTATTTTTCTACAGAGAAAATAGGATGCATTTGACCAAAATGACATTATCTTTAGAAAGCTGACTAACACACTACAGCATCTCTGCTTTAGGACTGAAACAACTAATCGATAAAATCGATAATTATCGATAATGGAAATCATCGATAACTAATTTAATTAGCGATTAGTTGGATATTTGCAGTAAGCATGGAATCACTTCACAGCCAAATGAAAAATGTGTTGCATTATGAAACTCATTTGAAAAACAGTGGAGACAAGTTGAAGTGGAAAAAACACAACCCAAGATGTCCAGCGCACGAGAGCACTTTATAAACACTTCAAAGAAGATCATAATAAGCATACAGTTTAATGAGGTGCGGTTGCTGCATCAGGTGTGCTGACGGAGTGATTGTGCTGTTTGATGCGTGAAAGTTGTTTCCAGTGCATCACTTACATTTTACTGCTATTTTTACATAATGTTTTATAATGTAAACATCTTATGAATTCAAAATCGGGGGAGGTTGGCATCCTAGAATGCAATGGAAAGGGGTGAATTGTGTGTCTGAGTGGCGAAAGGAATTTTGGGCATACTCCACCCATGGTAAGAATTTGGCCCAATCTCCTGGACTTGTGGCATAAAAGGAACAGAGAAATTGTCCAATCTGTTGTTTGGCACATTCTACCTGGCCATTAGAATGAGGATGATATCCAGACGTGAGACTTATAGTGACCCCCAACTTCTCCATGAAGCTAGTCCAGAAATGAGAGGTAAACTGTGGACCTCGATCGCTTACTATATCCTCCGGTATTCCAAAGTAATGGAACACGTGCTGGAAGAGGAGCTCCGCTGTCTTGAAGGTAGATGGCAGGTTAGGGAGTGGAATTAGGTGAATGGACTTTGAAAACGGTCTATAACAACTAGGATCGTGGTCTTTCCTGGGATTCTGGTAGGTCTGTGAGAAATCAATAGAAATATAAGACCACAGACGTTGAGGTGCAGGCAATGGTAAGAGTTTACCTATAGGCAGGATTCTGGGCACTTTGGTTTGGGCACAAGTAGAATAAAAAGAAACTACCCGACGGATGTCAGCTACCATATTGGGCCACCAATACTTTCCTTGCAGTAGATGGTAAGTTCGCTATGCTCCTGGGTGGCCATGTGCCCAAGTGATGACCTTGACCCTCAATCTGGGTGGAACAAAGAGCTTATTGGACGGACATGAAGTGGGTATCTGATTACAGGGTACTCTAGATATTTCTTGATCCAACTCCCAATCGATGGTGCCCACTACACAGGAAGGAGGTAAGATGAACTCCTCACTTGTGGCTTGGGGTTCAGAGGCATACATGTGAGACAAGGCATCGACCTTATCATTCTCGGAACCTGGGCGGTAGGACAGTGCAAACTGGAACCATGCAAAGAAAAGAGACCATCTAGCTTGGTGTGGTTTCATATGCTTGGCAGTTTGGAGGTATTCAAGATTCTTGTGGTCAGTGTACACAATGAAAGGATGCTCAGCTCCTTCTAGCCAATGTTGCCACTCCCCTAGAGCTAGTTTCACAGCTAGTAGTTCTCGATTACCGATGTCATAGTTTCGTTCTGCTGAAGATAGTTTCCTGGAAAAGCAACTCGGTGAAGTTTGGATTTGTCTCCGAATCGCTGAGAGAGAACAGCACCGACTCCAGTTTCAGAAGCATCAACCTCTACAATGAAGGGTTTAGATGGGTCTGGATGCTTGAGGATGGGTGCGGTGGTGAATTCAGCTTTTAGTAGACTCAGAGCTTGATCAGCAGCGGGGTTCCAAGTTAGGCGCTTATATTTCCCTTGAAGTAGAAATGAGGGAACTGGTGGTGGAACTAAACCACGAATGAAGCGTCGATAAAAATGAGCAAAGCCTAGGAATCTTTGGAGGTCTTTGACTGTTCGAGAAGTAGGCCATTCGGTTACTGCCGTGATCTTGGATGGATCCATGGAGATGCCACTGGGACTAATGAGATAGCCCAAGAAGGACACAGTTTGCTTGTGGAATTCACATTTCTCTCCTTTAATGTAGAGTTGGTGCTTCAAGAGGCATTTAAGGACTTGGCGGACATGGCGAACGTGAGACTCAAGGGATGGTGAATATATCAAGATGTCATCGATGTATGCTATTAAAAATTTTCCCAGCATGTCCCTTAGTACATCACTGATGAGATGTGACCAAGAGAGCTGTGGATTATCGCTGTTAACACAGAAAATCCCTCAGAGTATCGTAGAGTAACAGGTATCGTAAAACGTCTGTCGACAGTAACTTGAAAAAGACTCACTGGCTTTGAGCGGGCATTAGGAATACTGTCCTTGGTCTTGCCAGAGGAAGTGTGAAGAGCATACTTTTCAATGAGATGATCTGGTTTACCACAGTAAAAACAACAATGTTCCCTGCATCTTCTTTCTCTTTCTGCTTTATTTAAACAAGCATGTCCGACATGCATGGGTTCCATGGTTTCATTAGGAAGCTGCAGTGTTCCCTGTCTGTCACTCACTCGACGTTGTGTCAAAGCGATCTGGATGTGGATGCGTTTCCGCTGGCTCAATCCCTGTGGACCTCCCAGCCCCCAGCACACTTGTTCTGCCCGGAAGAGTTCACGAGCGAGGTAGGTGGTCCGCCTCAGGGTGGATTTAATATCTCGTTCGCCTCCCGAGAGTCCTCTCACTGCCCCCTTTGATACTCCCTGTCCAACGCTCCCCTCGGCACGGATGCCTTGGCGCACAGCTGGCCTCGGGGGCTGCGCAAGTACGCATTTCCCCCAGTGAGCCTCATTGCACAGATGTTTTGCAAAGTCAGGGAGGACGGGCAACAAGTCCTGATGGTTGTGCCATACTGGCCCAACCGGACTTGGTTTTCAGACCTGATGCTCCTGGCAGTAGCCCCTCCCTGGCGCATTCACTCACTCAGGGGCAGGGCATGCTCTGGCACCTGCAGCCAGACCTCTGGAATCTCCACGTCTGGCTCCAGGACGGGACACAGAGGACCTAGCAGGCCCTCTGCCAGCGGTAGTAGACATAACCCCTCAGGCCAGAGCCCCCTCCACAAGGCGGCTGTATGCTCTGAAGTGGCATCTCTTCGCGAATTGGTGTTCTTCCCGTGGGGAAGATCCACGGAGATGCGCAGTCGGGTCTGTGTTGTCCTTTCTACAAGAAGGACTGGAGAGACAGCTGTCTCCCTCCACCCTGAAGGTGTATGTGGCTGCTATTGCAGCATATCACAATACACTGGATGGGAGACCCTCTCGACAGCACGACCTGCTGTCCTCAAAGGCGCGAGGAGATTGAATCCCCCTAGACCGTGCCTGATTCCCTCTTGGGATCCCTCTGTGGTCCTACCTGCATTACAGAGAGCCCCCTTTGAGCACCTGGAGCAGGCCGAGCTCAGTACTTTGTCCCTGAAGACGGCCCTCCTGGTGGCGCTCACTTCTATCAAGAGGGTGGGGGACCTGCAGGTGCTCTCTGTCACCAGCGAATGCCTGCAGTTCAGGCCGGCACACTCACATGTGACCTTGAGACCCCGGCCCAGTTACATGCCCAAAGTTCCCACCACTCCCTTCCAGGATCAGGTGGTGAACCTGCAAGTGCTCCCTTTAGAGGAAGACCCGGCCTTGTTGGTGCTGTGTCCAGTCCGTGCCCTGCGCATCTATCTGGACTGCACAATGAGCTTTAGATGCTCGAAGCAGCTCTTTGGCTGCTTTGGAGGGCAGCAGAAGGGGAAAACTGTCTCCAAACAGAGGTTGTTCCATTGGATTGTGGATGCCATTTCTCTGGCTTACCAATCACAAGAACTGCCGTGCCCTTTGGGAGTCCGGGCACACTCCACAAGAGGTGTTGCATCCTCCTGGGCACTGGCGAGGGGCGCCTCTCTAGCAGAAATATGCAGAGCAGCAGCTTGGGCTACACCCAATAACTTTGCGAGGTTCTACAACCTGCACATAGAACTGGTTTCGACCCAAGTGTTACGGGGTAACAACAGGTAGGCCGGGTGGCCTGTCGGGTGTATCGCTTGCATTGCGCCTTTCCCCTTTTGAGGTGATAATGTGCACTATCTTGTCCACAATAGTTCCCCATAACTGGTGAACACTGGACACATCTTAAATTCCTTAAGCACTATATGGTGGCAAACTGGGCAGAGGAGTGACGCCGCCAGGCCCAGTACTCGTGGTATGCCCCTTTTCAGGTGAGCCTGTGTACTTGGGCTCAGTGCTCCATATGTGGTGATTACCCCCTCGGTAATCCCGTATGATGCGTTTCCACTGTTCGGTTTCCCCTCAGGTAAACCCTGTGTTTCCCCTTGTCAGAGCTCTGCTCTGCCTCGGCCACTGTTGCTGTGTACCCTCTCAATATCAGCAGAAAAGTAGGATTTGGTAATAACAACAATAAGAATTATTAATATTTCTGTTCTTGTGTCACTATTGCCCTATGCTGGGCTGATTTTTGTCCCACTCCATGTCCTATGGATCATTTTACTCTTTAATAATGAGCACTTTTTGTTCCGTTTTACAAGTAAAGGACCTGTTTCGCATATGTCCTGAAAGTAATAATAATAATACATTCAAACTTAACTTTTCATGATTCAGGCTTTGCTCAAAGTTTTGTGAGAGTATAGAACTGTGAATTCAGTAATATAAATCAAACCAAATCCTTACGCCCTTCATCATATAAGTTTTTTGAAAAATCATATTTTAATAAAATACAGGAAATACAATTTCATTTTTATCTGATTAATTATAGAAATAATTGAAGATTAATCAATTATCAAAATAATCGTTAGTTGCAGTCCTACTCTGCTTTAGAGTCGCGACTAACTCTGGTTATCGCACATGCTCCATCTCTCTCTCTCTGTCTCAAACACACACACACACACACAAACAGACACTCCTGCTGGCAATGAGACTATCACACAATCTCTCTCTCAAGCTGTGCGTGCAATGGGGGTAATAGAGACACAGTTGTCACAATGGGAGCAACACATGAGCATAAACTCCACCTGCTGCAGTTTACTGCAAACAAACACTGCAGCTCTGAAATGCTCTCATTAGCACTACAGCAGCACTGCTCACTGAGGTTATATAAAGTAGAAGTATGTTTGTGTGAGAGACTCTGCCTGTGTGAGAGTGCGTGAATGTTTAACCTGCCGTTAGTCACACCTATTTTCCATGTCAGCACTGCACTTGGGTGACAGAAGCTCAAAGGACTTGGTGAACTTCACCACCTGCAGGAGACATTAACGTGAGCAGAATTAAGAGGATAGTCGGTAACACTTTACAATAAGGTTCCATTTGTTAACATTAGTTAACAACATTAGTTAACATGAACTAACAATGAACAATATGTTTATAGCATTTATTAATCTTAGTTAATGTTAATTAAAACATATACATTTTTAAAATCAAAAGTTGTATTAGTTAACGTTGGTAAATGTACGATGAACTAACATGAACTAAAATTGAACAATTGTATTTTTATTAACTAACATTAATTTATATTAATAAATGTTGTAAAAAAATATTTTGTTAATAGTTTGTTCATGATACCTAATGCATTAACTAAGGTTAACATATGGAACCTTATTGTAAAGTGTTACCGGATAGTTCTCTCATCATTTAATCACCCTTGTGTTGTTCCAAACTCATATGGCTTTTCCCTTTCATTGAAAAGAAAGTTATTTTTTTAGCATATCCTGGCTGCTCTTTTCTATGTAATGAAAGTTAATGTGGCCTGGGTCTGTTAAGCTCCAAAAAGGAACAAAAAAGTATCATAAAAGGAATCCATACTACTCGTGCACTATATTCCAAGTCTTTTGAAACTACTGTATATGATGGCTTTTTGTGAGGAACAGACCAAAATTTTATTTGCTATTCACTGAGAATCTTCCCCTCCACTAAAGCACTGAAATGGACTGCAAAAGTTGTTTGGACTTTGTTGGACTTTGACAACAGCATTTGACACTCTTGCGTGTCTTGCAACCAATTAAAATCATTGACATCGATGACACCATATTTGATTTAAAGGTGCTGTAAGCGATTTCAGCAGTTGTGCTTCCAAGAGATAGAGCCGTTTAATTAGCCATGCCCCCTCTTTCCAAAACTCTGCACTGCACTAAAGATACCAAAAAGAGCTTTATTGAGAGCAGAAACAGTTGTTAAAAACAACAGCAGCAAGATAGCGCCCTCAACTGACAACTGTTGTGAACAACATGGCATAAAAATGCATTATGCCTCAATAATTCACTGCAACTATACTACAATGAGAACATGCAAAATAATTGACAGGCAGAAAGCGTCATCGGACACTTTTTTATTTGCTGTTTACAGAGTCTAGAGCTGTCACAGAGACCAGTGAGACATCTCAGTACACTTATTTCATTAATATCTTTAAGGGAGTAGGAACATTTTTGCATACCTTTCCATGAAAAAAATAGCTTACAGCACCTTTAAGCTGTGGTAATAGAGAAGATTTTTGTAAATAATGATTGAATTTCTTTTTGTCAGGCAAAGCTGTTAAATGACTTCAGAGGACTTGGAATATGTAAAATATTGCTTACTTTTATAGTGCTTTTTTTATTTTTTTATTTTTTTGGAGCTTGACAGCCCTAGTCCTCATTCACTTTCATTAAATGGAAAAGAGCAGCCAGAACATTCTTTAAAAACTCACCTTTTGTGTTTCACAGAAGAAAGTCTACAGGTTTGGGACAACAAGAGATGGGTGAGAAAATGATGACAGAATACATATTTTAGGTGTTCTAGTCCTTTAAAGAGAAGGAGAGTACCGGAGATTCGATGTCCTCCAGCAGCTGGACGGAGCAGCGTTCACACTTCAGCAGGGTCTGAGCTCGATGCATTATCTTCCTCACAATCTTCTCCAAATCGGTCTGCTCTTCAAACAGATCGTTCACGACCTCCAGAAGAGCCTACACACAGTAAAAATGACAAAAGTTACAAACACACCATCAACTGCACCAACACATGTAATACACTGTATATTTTTTTAATGTGACCATATTTTTAGGAAGCACCCAACCAATCATAACATGCTGTTTGTGATTGAGAGGAGAACATGGGAGAGGTTCAAATCATTTTTAATTCTTCACATTGTTTATGCCTGTCAAAGTTCATTAAATTTTACGTAAAAGTAAAATTGTGTTTATTATTTAGTCAAAAATGTAACCAAATTTAGATAAAAAAAATAAAATAATAATAAATTTTTTTTATATGCAGTGTTGGGTGTAATGCATTATTAAGTAATTAATTACTGTAATTAAATTTATTTTTCATTGAAAAAAGTAATGGATTACTCTTAATTTTTCAGTAATTTAATTACAATTACTTCAGATGTAATTGTGTTAAATACTGTATAGACTACAGGACAATTCTATATAAAACAATAGTGAATTTAAAATCGAAATTTAAAGTCTAATGTTAAAATGTATGTTTTCTAGTTGAATGCAGCCCAATTAAATCTTCTGGCCAGTTCATGAATAATTTATTTGAATTTATATGATTTATTTGAAAGAATTAAAAGAACAATTTCATTTCTATCCTTATATTTTTCATCTGGTTGAAGTTGTTAAGGGTTTTAGAAGGTAATTGGTAATAAGAAATGCAATTACTTTTCAGACAGAGTAATTAGTACAGTAATCTAATAACACTGTAGAAGATGAAATAAGTAGTTAGTAAGTAGTTAGTTTTTTAGAGTAACTTACCTAACACTGTGTGTATGTGTGGGTATATATATATATATATATATATATATATATATATATATATATATATATATATAAAACATACTGTACATGTTAAAATGTAAAAATGCAATGCGAAATGAGTAATCCAGATGATTATAGATGTTATAGATAAATAAATTTTATAAATTTAAATTAAAACTATACAAGGGGAAGGAGAAGTCTACTTAGTTTTATGACAACAAATGCAGTTTTAATTATAGATTTTAAATGTTTAGGCTGCTGTTTTTTTCCAAAACAAAATGTTATTGTTTGTTTTATAGAAACAAAAGTTACATTGACCAATTAAATTATGATGAGCCATCCATGGTCAACCTGTGGTAATTATAAAAAAAGAAAAAAAGAAAAAAAAGTAAAATCAAGGATTTTGGAGAGTCGCGTGGCGCCATGCAAGGGTCGGATGTGTGAACGGCGAGCTCTGTGCACTTTGCTAGTTTTTAATACTTTTTGTGTCATAAACCGGTGAGATTTGATACACCCTGTTCCATAACTGTTCTATGAAGACAATATGTCAAAGAATTCAAAATCCTCGAGCTCTGGAGACATTAAAAGACACTTACGTGCTCAAGCTGACACCCCTGACAGGGCCGCAGACCGGGGACTCAGTTTGGACGGTGCGGCGAGGAAGATTCAGCACCAACTGTCAAGCATGTCGGCAGTGCTGGATCTGCGTGCCTTGAACAGAGCCTTACACAGTCTTCCGTTCAAGATGTTGACGCAGAAGCGCATCCTGACACCTGTACGACATCAGGATTGGTTCGCGACCATCAACGTGAAGGACGCGTACTTTCACGTATCGATCCATTCTCGACACAGTCCCTTTCTTCGGTTTGCCTTCGAGGGATGAGCATACCAGTACAAGTTCCTCCCTTTCGGTCTGTCCTTGTCTCCTCGCGTCTTTACCAAGGTCGCAGAGCCTGGCCCCGCTGAGGGAGAAGGGCATTCGCATTCTCAATTATCTCGACGACTGACTGATCCTCGCGAGATCTATTGTGTGCGCACATGGACCTTGTGCTTCGGCACCCCGACCGACTGGGGCGTCAGGTCAACTGGGAAAAGAGCAAACTCTCCCCGGCACAGAGCATCTCTTTTCTCGGTATGGAGTTGGACTCGGTCACCCTGATGGCACGCCTTATGAACAAGTGCGCACAGTCGGTGTTGGCCTGCCTGAAAACCTTCACGCTGAAGGTAGCGGTCCCGGTGAAACAACAGCCTTGTCGTTGCTGTGTCCAGTTCATGCCTTGCGCATCTATCTGGACCACACGCAGAGCTTTAGACACTCAAAGTAGCTCTTTGTCTGCTTTGGAGGGCAGCAGAAGGGGAAAGCTGTCTCCAAACAGAGGTTGTCCCATTGGATTTTGGATGCCACTTCTATGACCTGCCGTGCCTTTGGGAGTCCGGGGGCTGGTGAGGGGCGCGATTTCTAGCAGACATATGCAGAGCAGTGAGTTGGGCTACACCCAATACCTTTGCGAGGTTCAACAACCTGCGTATAGAACTGGTTTCGACATGAGTGTTATGGGGTAACAACAGGTAGGCCAGGCAGCCGGTCGTGTGTATCGCTTGCATTGCGCCTTTTCCCTCTTGAGGTGATAATCTCCATAGATAGGGTCCTCCCCAGTGGCATCATTCCATATGTGAACTTCCCCATCGGTAAGTCCATGTGAGGTATTCTCCACATGTTAACCTCCCTCCAGTAGGATGTGGTCTCCGTAGTGCTCTCCCTCCTGGAGAGGGAAGAGCACTTCCCCTGCGCTATTCTAGCAGGTGCTCGACAGGAAAGTACTTAATACAAAAATCAGGAAAGGCAACTGCTTGTAGCTTCCTCGGGTAAGTGCCTCCTCCCACCATTGTTGGGACCTGGAAAACGCCTTACCTAACTCGCTGGAAGGTCATGACGTGGTCGAGCGCTTGCTGCGAGGCACGCAGCAGCCTACCCGTGTCCGCTCCTCCATACCTCCATAGCACCTGCATCGTTTCATATAGGAACCCCTAGTGTCACTACATCAACACAACGTCAAGTGAGTGACAGACAGGGAACATCTTGGTTACTGGTGTAACCTCTGTTCCCTGATGGAGGGAACGAGACATTGTGTCCCTTCTGCCGTGGCGCTGAACCGACCGTTGACATGGCTGGGACTCTCTCTCGGCTCCTCAGCACAACTCTGAATGAGTGGTGCATGCAATCTCCTTTTTTACCCATATACCCGGGGCAGAGAGTAGCATGCAAATTCCACTCACCAATTTTCAGGTGATTGGGGCTCTCAAGAGCGAACCCCTAGTGTCACTACATCAACACAATGTCTCGTTCCCTCCATCAGGGAACAAAAGTTACACCAGTAACCAAGACATTCTCTGAGTTGGTTATAAGAATGGGGGATGTCAAGAAACGGATCGAATATCTGGAGTCATCGGAGAGACAGACTTGGAGTGCATTTGGGAAAAGTTGGGTGACTTTGAGAATTGTAACCGGTGAAACAACGTCCGAATTGTTGGAATTTCTGAGAACAAAGAAGGCAGAGATATGGTGAAATTCCTAGACGAGCTCTTTCCGTGTCTGCTCGACATAACAGGCCATAAGCTGGAAATCGAGCGAGCTCACAGAGTTCCGGCTTGGAGATCCGCTGAGGGAGACAGGCCCCGATCAATTCTGGCCAAATTTCGGAGATCATCCGATAAAGATCTTGTGTTACGCAAGGCGAGGTGTAAAGGAAGGCTTTCTTGCGAATTCGACAAGATAGAAACGTGATCGATTCAAGGAATGCAAGAAACTCTTACATCAACAGAAGGTCGCTTTTGCACTGATGTTCCTGGCCAAATTGAGAATAGATACTAAGGATGGCCGCAAAATATTTACATGCCCACAGCAAGCATTGTCCTTCATAAAGTCAATGGAGTGAGTAAGTAATTGTGTGATGCAGCCGAGTGGACCTGACTCACAGAACATCCACTTGACTATCAGAGGAAACTGGGCGCCTTCTTTGTTTCTTTATTGTGCTGGTTCTGCCTTGCAGCTGGAGTTTGTTTTGTGGAATAACACTCCTTCGGGACAGTTTGTGGATGTATCTGCATGTTATTTGTGCTTATGCCTCCTACTGGATGGAGTTTGTTTTGTGGAATATTTCTTGCAAATCATTAGAGTGATTAGGGTATATGTTACACTCATGTAACAGCAGGCTCACTGAACATTCGTTTAACTGCTCGAGGAAACTGAACGGCCTTTTTTTTTTGTGCTGGTTCCGCTAGCGGTTGGAGCTTGTTTTGTGGAGGAACACACATTCAGGGCAGTTATGTGGATGAATCTACACATTCTTTGTGCTTATGCCTCATATTGGCTGGAGTTTGTTTTATAGATTATTTTCTGTTGTGTAATTCTGTCTCACAAAATTTGTATAGAAACACCGGACTTGAGCAATCCGATGGCAAAAGTGTTGCGGGGACTCTCGTAGGCATACATGGACTGTTTGAGTTTAGAGGGATGGATGGCAGTCGGCGCTGTCGTGCACGGGGTTAATTCACATGTTTTTCTTTTTTCTGTTTTTTTTTGTTTTATTTTGTTTTGGGGGAAGTTCTGGGTTTGTTTGTTGCTCTAATGTAGGAATGTGGTCTTTATCATTCTATTTTTGACACACAATCTATTTTTTCTAATATGTGAAAATGTCAAATGTTAATATGAGTGGATTTTCTCTCTCCACATGGAATGTGAATGGGTTGGGGCACCCCATAAAAAGAAGGAAGGTTATTTCTCTTCTTAAACATAAGAAATATGATATAGTGTTTCTTCAAGAAACACATCTTTCCCTGCAGGAAGCTTAAAATTTGGTAAGATATGGGGTGGACATGTTTTCTTTAGTGCTGGCTCAAGTAAGAGCAGGGGAGTCATTACATTGATAAGTAAGCATCTACAATTAAAATGTCTCAAACAGA